>NC_056546.1:13545924-13888424 GCF_910596095.1 Thunnus maccoyii | reverse complement strand
GTGTGTGTGTGTGTGTGTGTGTGTGTGTGTGTGTGTGTGTGTGTGTGTGTGTGTGTGTGTGAGTGAGTGCATGTGTGTGTATGTTTAAGTTGGGTTTTGGGCATTGATTTTTGTGTGGTTTATATGTCTGCACAAAAAACTGAAAATAATATTTAAAAAAAAGAAAGGCCCTTCTCTACTTTATCAATTTGAAAAGGGGTTTGTTTAAGGTTATTATCGACGTATGGTTTTCAGAGTTAATGTAACAGTATCTCTCAATGAATGAAACTATGTTAATGTGTGCTGTGTCTGTAAGTCAGTGGCTTTCTGCTTCCAAAGGTCAAAGTTGTCATTGTCGTTGTGATTCTGAGTGCAGCATTATGAGTGATGAGTTGTGTTCAAGCGGCACCTCTACTGTGTCTCCAACTCTCTTGTACTCTTGGTCTCGTCTTGCTCATACATGAAGCGCCACCATGTGGATGCAAAATGTTACTTGTCACTGATAGCTGTTCAAACGGATGGTACAAACTGTGTTATAGCAGCAACCACGTGGCCCACATGAAACAGGAAAAATGTAGTCAGTAAAACTAATACTTTATATGCTTTATTTCTTACCACTAAGCATGCTGTTATATTTTATGTCATTACAAATTAGCTGAGCTGTTTCAATGTAGGCTGACCTTTGACCTACATCAAGGCCCAACTTTTACTATTCAATTTAATAATTAAGTTCAAAAGAGACTTTAAGTGAAGCCTATTTGTTTTACATCACAAACTAATATTTACATGTGATCAGTCCACTGGCTGATAAGGTTACAGTTTTTAGAGTTTAACAGCTATTCATTTTCTAGACCAGGAGAACAATCATCATCAACTAATCATCAATATAAAACTATGTAAAAAAAAAAAACTGCATTAAATATGCACTTCACACTGGCATTTTGCAGTGTGAAATGTACACTTTGAACATTAGTTGTGACAATACTGAAGCATCTGTGGAAAGATAAAATCATAATGTCTACAACTAGTAGACTACTTCTGTTAAAACACATGCACAGCTTTCAGCCTCACAGGAAACAACATGTAGCAATGCAAATGAAAGAGGAAAACTTCTTCTTCTAGAAAATGAAAGGAGGAAGATGAGTGTGTATTAGTGTATCCTCCAGTCTGTGAGACGTAATTTCCTGTGAACCATAATCAGAAATGTCAAAGAGAAGCAGTCAATGCAATGAAAAGCTGGTAGGATTAATTTACTCAAGTACTGTACTTAAGTACATTTCTGAGGTTTATGCTACTTTATACTATTTACTCCACTACATTTCAGAAAGAAACATTGTACTAAATAAGAAAGTAGTACTGATTCATCAGTATTAACATTCTAATACATTATCTTAGTATTTTTGGTAAGTGTGATTGCTGCTAAATTTTCACTGAAATTGTTTTAGAAAATTGTATCTGTTTATGCATCATAACTGGATTTTTGCCCTTGACCTTGTATCGCATATTAACTGGATATTGTCTTCACTCTTTTGTCTGTTTGTATTGTTTGTGTTTATTGTTGTAACAAGGTTTATGCGGCTCTCTTGGCCAAGTCGCTCTTGGAAAAGAGGGGCCTTTTTCTGCAGAATGAGTTGGTGTACTTTTACATTTTCTAATGCTGGGTAGTCAAGAGTACATAACAATATATCTCTATAAACTGACCATATATTTTGTTTTTAAATTCTTAATCTGCAAATAGACTGTAATAATCTACTTTTATCAAGACAAATTAAAGCTATAATAGTGAATGAGATGGGTAAAATATTTTCATTGTGCACACCACTGATGAATAAAACCAAAACCCTGGCCCCCTCACAGCTTACACTCCCTATTTGGTTGAATAAGGGGAAGCTGGGCGGTGTCTCATTATATGGGTGGAGCTCACTTTCAGGAAATGTGTAAGAAAAAAGCTGTGAAACTGTTCCCTCGATGTTGGCAGGATGTTCGCAGGAGTTCATGAAGCAGGAGAGCCCGCCACATGAGGTCTATCATCATGCAGGCAACCAGAGAGCAGAGCAAAGGTAGGTTTATCAACTTTTTTCTTTTTTGTTTTTACAACATATATCTTCTAAACTTGGCTTTATAGACTTGTAAATCGACGCAGAGCGAGTCCAAGCTGCTAAACATGCAATTATGTTGTCCAAATGATGCAATGCTGCTTTGTCTTGTTATGCTTTCGGGAACATTTTTGTCAGCTTGCCGTTGTTTGCTTCAAATCTTCACATAGCATCCTATAAAGCAGCGTTAGTAGTCTGACACCAGGCTGTTAAGTGACTCATGAGTCTGGAATAATGTTTGTGCCAATTACTGCCACCATATTTCCGTGATGAGTGGGCCACTATTTTGTTGCTAAGACAACTGAGGAGGTAACCCTTGGCAATGTAACTACACCACTTTGTTACTACAGTCGTGGCATTGTGGGAAAGTTTGGTTGTACTCTGTTTTTCCAAACAATTTAAGCTCATTATCAGCAGTGATTAAGGGTAAGAATTAAGTACATTTACTCATGTGCAAGTTTGAAGTACTTGTTCTTTACTTGACTACTACACTTTTATACTCGTTCACTGTTTCTCACAGGAGAAAGTGAACTTTTGCTCTGAAGATTAAGATTGATCCCACAAAACATATGATTAGCTTATAAATTATGATGCATTTGTAGCTTATAGACTGAGATACCAAACACTATGTAAATTAGGCAGCTGCAACATTAAAATGCTGCGTACTTGTTTATAGATAACACTCAGAAAGCTGTCATTCTGCATACTTAGTAGTTTTACGTAACAGTACTTGTACTCTTACTGTAATAAAGTGTATTAGTACTTCAGACACCACTTCAGTCAATGTTCTGTTTTGAGTTTGATCTTTTATGGGGGAAAAGAGAGTAGAGAACAAGGATTCAGTCTTTTTAATTGTTGACTATAGCAGCCATGTTGTGTAACAATAGATGGATCTCAGATAATTTTCGATGAACTGCCGTACAGACCTCTGTCTCACTTGATTTGTTTGTTTGGATGAACTGAGCCATGTAAATGTTGGAAAACATCCAACTTGAGCAATTCATGGGAAGTTTCCCTTGGCTCAGTGGTCTCACATGCTCTGCTATTACTGGGCTGCCATTACTGCTGTCATTTCAAAGCTCATACCTGACAGAATAGTTCATAATGTCATGATCTTGCTATGTGATCATGATTCATGTACTTCCTACTGTCATTTCTTGTTTCTCGTATTTAAGGAAGTCCCCTTCAGAGCACTTTTAGCTCTTGATTTTACATTATATTGTCTTACTAATAGTTTAAGTAAATGAGTCCATCCCCAATAGAGCATTTGAAAGTGCAGTTGTCTCTTTAAATTCCCCTAAAAGCTCAGAACATAAGCAACAGTCTTATGTAATTTCCTCTTAGGTACAATTTATTGCATTACTCGTTGATCTGATGACATTCAGGAAAGAAGATGATAATGTCAGTGTTTTCTGAAACATAGTTTCACTTACAGTAGAAGCTCAATTTCTAGTTTACAAACTTCATTTGGACATTCTCCAGAAAGGGAGTAGTTTCTCATTTTTATTTCGGATAAAATGTTAACAGGATGTAAATGTTAGCAGGCACAATGTTGGTAACTAAATAGGGTTATCAGAGAAGGGCGACACTCTTCTAAAGAGCTCAATCTTCCTTCCTCCCATGTTGCACAGTCTGATACTGGACGAGTGCGTCACTCAGCCCACTGCCTCTATATTTAGAGGTACAATCTGTGCTTTCCCCCGATGGGTGGAGTACTTTTTCAAAAATAAAAGGATTATTTTTATATATATGTACAGTACATATCATGATTTTCATCATTTTAATTTAGTACACGAGTGCTCATTTTTGTTTTGAATCCACTTTTTGTTCTCAATAAAACGACTGTGTTTTTTGTTTCAGGATTTGAGCTGGACGTCTTCAAGGTGCTTAAACGTGAATGGTAGAGACTAGCCGAAGATGCAGGGGGCCATCGCACGAGTGTGTGTGGTGGTGGCGGCTGCCATATTAAACCATCCCTTGCTCTTTCCCCAAGAGAACACCACACTTCCAGACCAGGACGAGGAGCTGATGACTCGCATGCGTGAGCACGAGGAGAGGCTGGAAATGGAGCAAGCCAAGCTGGAGAAGGAGCTGTCAGAGTTGGACTCGAACCAGGAAGAAACTAGGTTGGAGGAAGGTTACAGTTGGTACTTCTGGAGTGCTTTTTCCTTCGTCATATTCTTCACCATTGAGATGTGCAGGGCGGACTCTGCTGACACAGAAATCCGGCCAGTTGATGATGAAGACATATTTTCAGAGAGTGAATCCGTCAGCCCAAGCACAATGGTACTAGACAAGGATATTCTGAGCAACTTCTGTGACAAATCCACCTACATTTCAGCCCATGAAAACTGGAGGGTCAGAGAGTTTGTTGAGGGTTTTGCTGATGATTTGCTTGAATCGCTGAGGAGCGTTTGTGACAGGGAGGCAGACATGGAAGTTGGGGACTTTGTCGGGATTGGAAGCATGTTCGAGTCTTGGAAGGTGTGCAAGCCTCTGATGTGCGACCTCATTGTGCCTTTCTCACCTCCGGATCCGTTCTCCTTCCAATTCAATCTGTGGTGCAGTCCGTCCAGCGACATTCCTCCAGACATGCAGGGTTGTGGCATGATAAAGGTGACCAGGTTTGGGGAGAATGAGGGGGGCTGTCTCTGTGGCTCTGCTAACCTTGGGGAGGACATGCTTTGTCTGTTGCATAGTAGAAATGACGCGCTCATGGTGGACCGCAGCCCTGATGAGCTGCTGTGCTCCAAGAACACACCTTACTTGGCCAAAGATCAAGTCATGAAGTGGTTTCAGATCTCCGTAACCAAAGCGTGGGGACGCATCTCTCACAAATATGACTTTGAGGTCACTTTTCGCAACCTGGATGCCGCCGGTGCTTTGAAGATCAGATTCCGTTCAGGGAAGGTCATTGTGATGAACATCATACCAGTTGTTCAGCTAGAGGATACAGATGCTTATTTTGTTTCACACTTTCCATCAGATTGCGGCAGCCCTCCAGACCCATACTGGCCCCTCTCTTTTGCTGTCTATGAAAGGAATTTGCTGAAACATTTCGCTAAACGCCTACCACAAAATTCCTGTCACTTGCACTGCCTTCAGATTGTTACTTTCCTACACAGAAAGCAGACAGGGCTCACAGGAAAAAGTGCTCTGACTAACTATCACTTTAAGACTGCTCTGTTGCACCTGTTGCTGAGTAAAAAGCCCTCGTTGTGGGGCATTGAGAGTGTTGAACGCAGGCTTCGGGATGTGCTCAGCTTCATGCAGAGGAGCCTCGAGGAGAAGAGACTGCATCACGTTCTGATCGGGAACAGCAAAGTGCCAAACGAGCTCCACGTTCCTGAGATAGTTCGTAAAGCAGAGCCCATCAATCTGTTCAGGTCGCTGGTGTTGCAGAGGGACCTTTATGCAACAACAGTCAGACATTTCCAGGAGATGTTGAGAAATTCAACTGTGCTCATACAAGAGTACACACCTCTATTGTTAAATGGAGGAGTACACCACAGCCTAGATGAAAGTCTGTAAGCATTGACCACATTGACTTATTTATAGCACTAGCAGTTCTGTACATATTCTGTTACTAGAAATAATGTTACTGATAGTTGCACCTGATACACAGGAAGGTGCACATAAAACCGTTATTTTGCTTATGGCTGATTATCTAGATATGTAGTAGTTTTGCTCTAGCTGCTTTCTTAAACAAGACACAAGATAGCCAGTGTATTAATATCCAGTCAATACATTATATTTGTTCAGCTTTGCAACAGAGTTCATGTAAAGTTTGCTCTGCTTTGTAAAATCTAGTAGCAAAACGGTGCATATCTTACAATATTTGACAGGCATATCATATACCGGTGTATGGATATTTTTTCAAAAATCATTTTGAAGGACTGTTCCTGAATCTTACAAGTCATGATGCTTGTTTTAGAAGCACAACCTGGAGGAGCACTTATCAAATCTACAAGAATTAGCAACAAGTCGTTTACGGATCATAATTTCACCATTCACATGAAAAAGACACTTTTTCATATTGGGGAAATGGGTAACAGGAATACCTCATATTAAGCCAGTCTATACAGGAATCCTTTACTGAACAGTATTGCACTGTTGTTTGTTTTCATTCATACTGTTGCAAATCTGATGGCAGCTATTACTTTGTAATGTTCAGTTCTACTCTCTTATTTTTTTATTGCTCATTAAAAAGCACATTTGACCTTTTTAGATTTCCGCTGTGTCGATGTCAACTTTTTGTTACAGTTTATCAAACGGAACCACCATATCAAGCCAAGAGGGAAAACATAATGTAGTTTTGTGTATTGTAACACAGACAGAAAACTATGATTCATGCCAGCATAATTTCAACTACAGTTTTTATTAGAAAAAGTGCAGATCGTTGAAAACACCTTACACATATACGACAAATACTGTTACTGTACCTCATTCCCATAATGTCGATCTCATATTTTCCCCTCAATACTATAATAAGTGCTAAATGGCCAATAAAACAGGTTGACTGTTAATCTGTTAATCTTAACTCATCATGGTACTTGCTAAAGTAAAATTTCCTATTACATCAAAGTTTGGAAAATGGACTTAACTCCAGAATAATAATGACCAAGAACATGAATATAAACAAACATTGGACGGCTAAAGGTTTTGGTCACTGCTCTCTACAGGCCGTAGTCATAGTTGGGTTTCCCATCGACGTAACTCTTGTAGAAGGCCTTGTAGGTGTCCATGCTGTGCATGGTGGCTTTGACAGCAGGATCCACTAACATGCTCTCTGACCACTTCTTCAGCTCAGGCGTGTGATCTAGGATGCTGAAAAGACAAAAGGAAACAAATCATTCACCAAAGACTCAGGGCTCTTCTCATTTCTCTATTTTGTGCCTCCTCGTCTCCTCTCTCTCCTCCGTCCTCCTGCCTTTGACTTGGAAATCGATCTCAGTGTGTCATGTTTAAGGATGTCTCAATTCCTAAAATGCATCTCGAGGAAAGAGGAGGCTTGCCGGGGGAGCTATGAGCAAGGATACACAGGTGTATCCCTTGTGGAAGTCTTCTTGGCACTCGTGCCGTGACGTATAAAAGAGGCGTGACACAGTTGGAATATACAACCATTTGCAGTGTGTGTGTTTTAAATAAAAAATGACAATGTGTGACATCTTTACATTCTTGTCACATTATGCCACGTTGTGATTTGAATTAAAAGTAAATATGTTAGTTGTCATGAACACTGTTATGCTCATTCGACAGAGATCATAAAATATAGTGGTAGGCTATAACAAAACCATGGACAGATGATGCAGCTGTGCCATAAGTCATATTTAATTGACATGACTGCTCCAAAGCAAGGATGTCTCATTTTGTTAAATGCCTGTTGCCTCAACTTTTCTCTCCTCGTGTCTCTTCCTTGCCTCTTCCGCTTGCATCTCAGGTGGGAGGGAGTAAGACCCGAGGAGAGGAGGTGAGGAAAGGAAGGAATGGAAAACAGTGTGCTCCGATGTTCTCTTTATTGTACTGGTCTTACTTTTGTACTGCACCTAATATTTGTACTTTTTGCTCCTCAGAGAGGTGACATTGAGTATCTTGGAAGTCTTCCATGAATAAAATGTATTTATTTATAAAAGCCCTGAGAGATTACTCACTGCTTCAGTTCGAAGATCTCCAGTCTCTCGAACCATGGCCACATCATGTAGTCGATCATCGTGATAGAGTCACCACCAAAGAACTTGGTCTTCTTATTAACCAGGTCCTGAAAAATAATTGCTACTGTCATCCGCCTTGTATAAAATTTCTTACAACACTGGAAAATAATCACGCACATTCATTAAAGAAAGAAGTGGATGATAATCTCACAAATAAAATAACTTCACTCATTATCTTTGACCACTTATTACAATTCATAGAGTCACACTCACTCCTAGGGACAGATTTGACTTTACAATCAACTAAACGACACATCTGGTGAATGTGTAAAAAAACCAGAGCGCTCAAATGAAACTCAATTTAGCAACTTACCTCATTTAATTTGGTAAACTTCTCTTTCAGTTCAGCTTCCAGTCCTGAAACATCCTCGCCATTCTTCCTGCCCATTGGGATCTTGTAGAAGTACGGCGTTATCTGCCAAAAACAGCAATTCATATGATTATTTAATGATGGGTGTAAACTTTACAAGACAAAACCCCAGGATTTGGATGAAAGTCTTATCATAAGATACCTTGGAAAAATGCTCCAGCATCATCTTTTGTTGAGCTTTACCAAACGGGCTGGAAGGAAGCAGCTTCTTCTCAGGGTAAACTTCATCCAGATATTCACATGTGATGGGAGACTCATACACTACCTCACCAGCAGGTGTCTCCAGTGTTGGGACAAGACCAAGTGGATTCTTCTCAAGGAACCAGTCAGGTTTGTCTTTCAGGTTAATGTTGATGGTGTCATGCCTGATGAGGAAATAACAGGTTGTTCAAATTTATTCAAAGCATATTTAAAGGAATTTCTTGATTCAGTATGGGTAATGTACAGCATAAAATAACAAAGGATCATAAAACTTGTGTTTACTTGATTCCTTTGGCATTCAGCACCAATCGGGTCCTCTGGGCGAAGGGGCAGAACCTCATGCTGTAAAGTCTGATGTGGCCTTTGGGCACTGGAGCGGGTGCAGTACTTCCTGAAAAAATATTTGCAATTTCCACATGTTACAAAGTGCAACTGGGCGAGCATGTTGATTTATATTTGCTGCCACTAAAGCACTTTTAGTTGATGGTTGATTACATTCACTCCTTTTACAGCATCCATGTAGCTTTACTTACTGACTTAAATAAATTTAGGTCTTGTGCTTCACATTTACTTACATTCACTTTCAATTTTGTCAAATCACAATTGAATTTGCTGGCTTTACTTCTTTTCTTCAGGTATTTTATTTGTGAATTTCAACTTTTCTAATTAAAACATTTGTGAACAAAAAAAAAAGCATATTTACTCAAATGCTGTAGTAGTAAAACTTAGAAATGCAGAACCTTTACTTAAAAAAATCCTCTTTTTACATTGTGGTATTACAACTTTGAGTTAAGTGAAGGATCTCAGTTGCCTATATTTTGCACAGCTGTCAATCAGTTTGAACACTATCCTTTCAGCCTTTATGAGTCACATGAGAGACCATATGTTCTTTTCTAATAAGTAACTCCAGTAACTTTCACACTAAGTATATTTGCAACAGTTTATAACAAAGGGTACAGATCATTTACAGCACCAATGAAAATATGGTTACACCTTCCCATTCACTTGAATGAGAAGGTGGGTAATAACTGAAGCATGCCACAGCGTGATCATGTACAATAAATCCCTCTAGTGTTGCCAGTAAATGTGGCACAAAGACCTTTGAGTCATGTCACAACATGTAGATGTTTGAATCTGACTACCAGTTTGATTTTACACAAAACAAAGCTTTTATATCTGCTATATTGTAAGAGAATAATACTGATCTGCTTCATAGAAGTACATAGAACATAGAAGTTACACAGTAACTTTATACAATGTATGAAGTAGCTGTGACTAAATTCCTGATATATCCTGCATTCCTTAAATCATGCATTAAATCATCATCATCATGAGTCAGCATTAGTTAAGCATTACTTAATGATTTGTACCATTATTATAAACTGTTACCAGAGTGATTTTTCGTAAAAGTAGAGTAGGTTTAAGTAGTAGTGGATATCACAGTTTGCAATAAACCACTGTATTTGACTTTTTTAATCCATCAAACTTTTCAGGATAGCTTTATTAACTGGGCGAGTCATGTTACACAACGAATGACTTTGCAAAAAATATCGCTTCAATCATTGGTTCCGCATTTCGCAACGGGACAGACCGCACAGATCAGATACTGCAGGTCAGAGAGTAAGAAATGAATGAGAGGGCAAACACCTAGCTGCATGTCAAGTTAAATATCTCACATTTGCCTTATGTTTAAATGTAAAGCAATGCATTCGGCAGGGAATGGGACAATGTATAAACCTTGGCAGATTTTAGGAAGTGAAAACGTGTTTGCTAATCGGTCAAGTGAGCGGTCGTTTGCGAAAACCCACACTAAATTTTGTCTATTCTATATATTACGGTACGGATGCTGAAAGCGGCCAAAAACAACAAAGAAGGCTCACAGAAAAAAAAGCAAATTGCAATAAATTCTCACATTTTAGATAAATAAAAGCGGAATGACAACACTCACACACACTATATATGTAAGAAAATATTTTCGAAAGGCGACATCACTAAAGACGATATGATAAAACACTGACATGACTTTTGAGGGACTTTCCCTTTACTTTTCTCCAAAACTGTACAACAAAATGATTTGAAGTGTTCTATGGTTTTATTCAGAGTCACAGTGAGCAAGATTCACGTTAAATTGAATTTTTTAGCAAATATCTAAGGAAAAGGGAAAAAAGGACCAAACTTTAAGACTTAGTCAATTTGTTGTATTGTAATTTTTCTTTTGAGGGGATTTCCCTTTTCCTTTTCCTTTAATTTTCACTTTGACTTTAAATTTGATCTTTTTTTTTCTTTTAATTAGACTCAGTGCAGAACATTGTGAGCAGAAATACATTGGGATTCTCAGAAAAGGAACTTTGCTGGTTTTTACTCCATTAGGGCTTATTTGGTGACGTCACCTTCTAAAAAATACTTATTTAATACAGTATAGGATGTGTAATGTAATTTTGTTTTTATTATGTAATACATTGTGAGAATTATCTTCAGCTAGTGCGTCTACCACCCCTACTGTAATAAAACGAAAAGACGCGCATCAAAATCTAAACTGCGACTGACTTCACCGCAGTCTAATCAAAGCTAACTTGCTGCCAAAAACGAGAAAAAGAGTAATTGCCGAATGCCTTACCTTTGGCGAAACACTTTTCAGTAGCCATGTTTACACTAGAGGATGAATTCCCAGTAAAAAACCGGAGAGGGTTTGCAAACGACCAAGAAGGAGCGCACTGTCAACAGAAATGCTTTGTAGCTCAGCTGTTTTAAGTTGTACCTTACTTCCGGGGTGGGCGTGTCGGACAGCCTTTCTTTTTTCCCGCAACTTTATTGACAACACTCAAACTCAAACAACAGTAACATATTAAGTTTAAAGAACAAAAAGAGGAAATTAAGTACCACCAAACAAAGTAGCACCTTAAAGATGCTCGGTCACAGTCCTACTCCAACCTATTAGTAATAATCCTGGCAACCCTAAAATCTTTTTCCACCATGAATCATCTCCTGAAGTCACAGTCATTCTCCCCAATTGAGGCTACAGAAGAGCAATGTAACAGCTTCACTAACTTTTTCAGAGCCAAGGTCAACAATATGCGCTTTCTGATTCCTCTCTGCCTCCTCCTGTCATCAACCCTCTGTCTAGGAGCTTGTCGTCTCTACTCCATTTTACTGGCGTCAGATCAGAGCCACATTGAGGAAATCCTCAGGAAACTCTGGACCCCAAATCCAAGGAGATAAAGGACTGGATGAGCACAAGATTCCCCCAGTTAAACAGCAGCAAGAATGAAGCTCTCCTTATTGGCACTCTACACCAGATTCAGTCATCCCCCATACCTCATCTCACTTTTGACAGTCAGGACATCCCCCTTCCCTCCTAAGTCACTACTGCAGTGTGCTCTTCACAGGGATCCCTGGCAGGACCATCCAGAAGCTCCAGTGCATTCAGAACGGCGCTGCCAGGATCCTGATGAGAGTGCAAAAACACAAACATATAACACCAATTCTGTTTTGATTGCACTGGCTCCCTGTCTCCTTCAGGATTTACTACAAAGTCCTGCTACTCACCTACAAATCCATCAATGGACATGCGCCTCCCTACCTACAGGAACTGATGACACCACAAACCTCCTCCCGCACCCTCAGATATGCCAGCAGTTTGCTCCTGGGGCCCCCAGTACTAAGCGTTGCACCATGGGGGACCAAGCCTTTTGCTCTGCAGCACCACACTTGTGGAACAGCCTTCCTAAACATCTGAGGGCAGCACAGGCCCTAGACTCTTTTAAAAAAGACCTATTCAGGTTATTCTATTCAGGAAGGCTTTTTTATCTTAACTCTTATTATTATTTTCTTTATATTTTGTGTTCAGTCAGTGTCAGTGGTTCTCAAACTTTTTCAGGTCATGTACCCCGAAACTGACTCAAATGAAATCACGGACCCCCATCTGATAAGATTTTTGCTTTTAGATGTTTTATTTTAGAAAGTGTATGAAACCCATGACCAAAATAATCATACATTCTATCATTCTGTCTTATGGATGGAATTATAGTGAAAATAAACTATTCCCCTTCTTTTTGGGAACCCCCTCAAGGATCTCTGGGGATCCCTGGACCCCACTTTGAGAACCACTGTTAATACTGTAGCACTTTGAGTTTCAATATGAATAAAATGTGAGGTACAAATGAAATGTATTATTATTATTATTATTATTTACTGCTGGCTCTAATGTCTCTGCATTTTGATATATGATATAATTACTTTTGGAAGATAAATGTTGGTCTCAGATGAAATCTAATAATTGTTGCTGCCACATTAGTTTGTCTGAATGTAAAGTGAAGCTTCATATGAGGCCTTCGGGCCAGATATCACCACATTTTAATAAATATAAACTTATTATAATGGACAGATCAGTCTATATTAAATTTTGTTTTATTATACATAACAAAAACTACATAGTAGTAATAGTTTGGATTTTTACTATAGCTACACTACAGGCTGAATACAGACAGCATTTCTCTGCCAATGAGCCCGAACTTGGCGAAAGGTCAACCAATGACATTAAGAGGGGGGCGGGTCTTAAGAGTTTCTGGTTGCCAGGGATACGCAACGACTCATTCGTTCGTTTGTCCGTTTAAAAACAGGTTAATTTTTTTTACTGTGAGTAGCTTTATTTATCTTAAAATGGATGACATTGGAAGTTTAGAAATAAGGTATGTCGTCGCTACAAATAAACCTATTTTCTATTTCACTTTTAGCAGAATTTATATGCATCATTATGTACCATTTGTTATCACTGTGCACATAGCAGTTAGCTAGCGTTAATATCTAGCTGTTAACCGTTACATTACTCCCTCCAGGTGGATACAAGGCTTTACAAACAAGAATATCGAGTTCGTCGACGATAAAACAGTATGCTACACATGTGGGAGTCACATCTGTTTCTTGAACCTGGAGACAAAAATGCAAAGTGTACTTCAAAGTCCTGGCAGAGGCATTGGTGCCTTAACAGCAAATGGCAACAGTGGGATTTTTGCTTTCTCTGAGCAAAAGCTCTCCCCGTCTATATTTGTGTACTCTTTCCCCGAGCTTCAGTTGAAAAACGAGCTAAAAGGTAACCTAAGTAAGGCGATATTTTCTTCCAGCTCATATCAAAAATTAGTTAAATATATAGATTTTTTAGCTATGATTTTGCTGTGAGTTTTAATACATTTATTTGCAGGAACTACACCACTGGACTACACATCTCTAACATTAAGTGATGGTGGTCCTTATTTAGGCTGCTGTTCCTCTCTTCCAGACCACACAATAACTGTGTGGTAAGCCATTAAAAGAAACACACTAGCTCATATTGTGTTCTACACATTTTCAGTTATGTTTATTTGTGCTGAGCAAGCTCTGTTACTGTAATCATGACTTGTGTTATGCAGGAACTGGGAAAATGTTGAGCAACTTTGTACGCAAACACAAGCTGGGCGAGATGTAATTTCGTTGGTGTTCAACCCTCTGAATTGGCTCCAGCTTTGTGCTTTGGGCACTTCATCGCTCACTGTCTGGAATATTGAGAAGAGTGCCGGCTTTCACCTCCTAAAACCAAGGTAGCAGACCTAGTTGTATAAGCATGTAATTTAAATTCAAATATATGGACTTGACATTTTCTTCTCAATTATCTTATTCAACATATACACTAAACTGCATCACTAGTATAATTTCTTTATGTTCAGTTGGCCGCAGGTACAACAAGGACTGAAAAACCCATGTGGGACATACTGTAGATACTATGACTGTGGCATCCTAATCATGTTGATCTGTATTTACCAGCAGAAAGAGTTCATAATCAAGCACTGATGTGTCTGAAATGTATATGATTCAAACAGTATTACGGTATGTACATTCATATAATATATTTGGTGTTCCAGTGTGATAGAGCTTCCAGCAACTGATGGTTCCTTTGTTGAGAGATTGTGGCCTACCTCTCATACTGTCAGCAAGCAATTCACCTATTTTGGTCCAGAGATGCCTCCATCAGCCATCATAGGACTCAGGGGAGACAAAGCAGAAAGCATTGTGGTATTGTCCCACTGTCACTTACGTACTAATACTTAAAAAATAAATACACCTCCATCAGTTAATATGTTTTTTTTTATATAATGTAGCTATGATAGATCTATGAGTCTGTTTGTTGGGGAAACAATTTTTTTGTCGGGCACAAACACTTAAAACAGCATGTAAACTGTTACTCAACTCCACATGTGTTTACACAGACTAACCTCTGCACCAAAGCCAGACTAACTCCTGCTGCCATCTGCTGGACTGCCACATCAGAGCTTTATGTGGGCTGTAAGGAAGGCTTTCTGTTGCTTGTGGACCCAGAGAGGCTCTCTGTCTCAGTCCTCTTCAATCCCACAAGTAAACACTGGGATGTGGTAGATTAAAAATTCTGTGGGACTTTTTGTTCTCTTCCAAATACGTATTGCTTAATTTTATTTGGTACATTTTAGAACTAATCTGTGTTTAATTCTTATTCAGCTGCTGATGCCATTCCTGAACTCAAGCAAAGCAACTTTCAAGCTTTAGCTCTTAACAGAAATGGTTTGATCGCTGTAGGAAAGGTATGATCCCATGAACCCATTAGTGTCTGCTTTTTTACTTGTTCCTATCTCTGAATTTGCTGAGTATGGTACATTAAAGTTTCTGCTGATCAGTGATCTGATTTGCAGTTTAAGTCATTAGAAAATTGTATTTAAGCCAATTTAAACATAATTTAAAATGCTTATGTCTTACAGGAGAATGTGGTGCACTGCTTGCAAACAAAAGGGGCTCAGATTAGCGTCACACAAACATGGCAATTAGAAGGACCTGTCACAACTGTCACGTACTCCCCTGATTATGAAACATTACTTTTGTCTTCCAACATGGTGAGTACTTAAAAGTACCATGGTGTGACTTAGTGTTCATAAGGACACATAACATTCCATCAAATAACACCATATGGCATTATAGAGAAAATATATATTTAAAAAGTCAAAAATATAACACACTGCTTGTTCTTTAGGGGCAGATCTATATGTTGAATCCAACCCGGTCAGAAAAGATTGTGAAGATCCTGGATGTCCTCAGTGGCAACTTCATGGCAGCAGCTTTGTTGCAATCTGACAAGAACATTAGTGTGGTAAAATCGTTGTGTTGCTCAAGAATCACAGTGCCTTGTGTTGGCATCTGTAATTTAGGTCAATTTAAGTGACAATAATGCTTATGTTTGTAATGCTGGTTGCAGTCAGTGAGGGAGTCTGGAGAACTGCAGCTATGGTCCGCAGATGGCTTTTGCCTCAGTTCCTTGTTGCTTCAAGCTGAGGTCAGAGTCACAACATATGAATATACAGAACACATCAGTGGTGCCACATTGATACATGTGATCCCTAAGCATGTGAAAATGACCTATGTTTAAATTAATGTGTCTGTTTAGGTGACAAGTCTGGCCTGCTGTCCTATTGCACAATATGCAGCTGTAGGAACAGCGTCAGGAAATGTCCTGTTCATTGACCTGAACAGGGAACAGCAGCCTCGTCTGGTACACCAGATTCATCTTTATCACAGGCCTGTGGATCACCTAGTGCAAGTATCCTCCATGACTCCAATACCGTAGAATTTCAGTTTAACACTGTGCATATGACAAAGTATGTCATTAAAATATTTATGAAGTAGAGGGAGTTATCTCTCCCAGTTCTGGTCAGGAAAGCAAATTAAAATGTAAATGTGTGTATGTGGACTATGTGTTTTTGCTTTTACAGTTTTGATCAAGAAGGACACTATCTTCTCACCGGTGCCTCAGATTCACATATCTATGTGCTTGATGCAAAGCCATCAAAGAGATTTTCAGTCATTGGATACACAGGTAGATACCCTGTGCTGTGGCACAATCAAACCTGCAGTGCAGAACTTTTACATATAAATGAATATCAGTTACATTCAAGCCCTTGCCAAACGAGTTCCCACAATGCTGTTTAAGCCTATCACCTCCAGATAAATCTCTCTGTATTTCACTCTTTAAATCTTTAAATCTCACGTTGGGGGCGACAGTCTGACGCTGGCTGTTCGGCTGTTAATCTTGCGGTTTTTCTAGACTTCCCAAATGTTATCAGACCAAATGGATCAAATTCTGATAGTGAAATGAGTCACTCGTGGGGGTTGTGTGACGCCCAAAATAATTTATCCACCATTTTACAGCCTCAACAGTAGGTTACGACCAGTGGTGTACTGGTCATTGTACATACTGGGACAAATCCCAGTGGGCCAGTGGATCATCAAAACATATCAGTTTTTACCAGCCCTCTGTGTGTGCCTGTCATTCTGGGTGCACATGAGAGCGTGCAACATGCCTGTGTCAGACAATCACAGCCGTGCGCCCCCCCCTTTACTCTCACTGCCAGAAGGGGGAGACAAAATTCCCGCACTCAAGCTTTAATGTATGAATATTTTAAGATAGAGCAAGGTCAAGCTCACCTGCATTCTTGTGTCATTTGCTTTTCTCTTCCAGTTGTTCCTGGGCCAGTTTTGTCCCTGTCCACTCAGTGCATCAGGGACCTTGAGCAGGTGAATGTTCTTGCACTGTGCACTGGACAAGAAAGCAAAAACCATGATGGTAGCCTGCTCATCCTGCTCACTCTGCCTGCAAAGGACCTTGCAGGTAAAGCACTGATGGAGTAGATTTAGTCATTGAGACACTCAAGAACACTGTTGACATTTAGTACCTCTGTTGGCTCTTATTCTACTTATTCTCTAGATTTTTTTTAAATTAAGGGAATTACGGGAAGCCATTTAAAATGATTTGGTACACATCCAGAGGAGATAGAACTATTAATAATAGTGAGCAGATTTGGGCCAGTGGCTCCTATTTCCACTCTTAACAGTCTTTTTGGTTAGGTTTGAGGGTCTTGTGCAAAACATTTCAAACACTTCAGTTTAGTTTGCAAAGGAGCAACTATATCTAGATACAAGTGTAACGCATTGATAGAATCCAATAGAACATTTTATCCAAATGTTTAGACATGCTGTCTCTAACACTAGTAAAAGGAGAGAAAAATGACTGAAAGGTTTACAAAATCACACACTTTGCTTATACAGAAGCCTGGAAAAGCCTGTTGAGCAAAGGGAAAGTGCAAACACGAAGTCAAGGGTGTGGCCACAGTTTCAAGTTGAGACTAAAAAAATGACTGCAATGTGTATGTATGCTCAAGCCGATAAAGCACTTTTACTCTCCAAACAAAAGTACTAAGATCAACTGCTTTAGAATTCCTCAGTCTTATTGTAAATGTGAAGATGCATGTTTAGCAGGCCCCTTATAATAGATGTCACTATAGATAGTCTGACTGTTTCTAATCACTTATTTATTTACTTCCTGCTACATGTGCCTCTACTGACCTCCAGGTCCAGATTGTGTAGACAGACATGGTTGTCTGTCTAATCACATCCTGAAAGTGTCCCAATACGAAGTTCCTCATCCACTTAAATCCTGTGTTCTGGGAGTCGGTGAGGTCTTCGCTTATTGCCACAGGAGGAAAACTCTTCAGCGATTTCAGCTTCCCCAGGTTTGCTAGATCCTAATGTGACACATTCTCATGATCCTTATTCTCTGTGTTCATCTGCATGAAATATACTTACAGAGAAATTACTGCAAAGCATCATTGTGATTTTTTGTATTGTAAAACGTTCCAAAATTTAATAAAAACAGTGTTCTCAGGTATGTGTTCCTAATCTGTGTAGTAACACCCACTCCCTGCTTCATCCTCTCAGGACACAGATAGCGTCTCCAGTCATCAGGTGGTCCAGCTGAAACCAGAGCAGGAAGTGAAGGGCCATCCTCTGGGCCCTGCCTCACTTGTGCTTTCTCCTCACCAGTCATGGCTGGCTTCTGTGGGCCAAGATGGCCTCCTGCATATCCGAGAAACCGCCTCCATTGTAGGAGCTTACTTCATTTTTTTATTTTAATTCTTATTCATTTTTTTGCTTATAAGTGTTACAACCTTGTTATTGTTTGTGGTGTGTTTTACAATGCTGTTGCTGCATCTGCAGGAGCAGTACATTGAGCTACAGTGTCATTCCTACCGCCTTGGTGGAGTTCGGAGTGTTTCGTTTTCTGCAGACAGCCAGACACTCCTCACTGCTGGCTTTAATGATGGCTCTCTTGTGTGCATTAATCTCAGGTAAAGCAGCAAGCAGTCTGTCATGTTTACATATGGCACCGCTGTGAACAGTAGAGGGAACTGTTGTTCTCAGTAGTGATGTCATTTGCAGTTTGATATAGCATAGCACAGCATTGCTTGTTTTTAAAAGATAGTGTGGATTTATGGATCAACTTCCATATGAAATTCATATATCCGCTGTCTTATTCTGTGTGTCTGTGTATGTTTTTTCCATGGCGCCATACAGAATTAAAAGTTTGGATGCTGATAAGGTGAACAACGCCACTCAGTATAGCCAGTCCATGGGTTATTTCTTGAAGAGGATATTCATTAAAGAGAACAAAGTCCTCATTGACTTGCCTGAGTGGGGCCGAGAGTCTCCTGCTAGCACTGAAAAAACAGAGGAAAGTGAGGTAAACAATAATCTATTCAATTCTGTTTTAGCAGTAAATTACTGCTATATAATAGTGTACAAACTGTGCTGCTAATCTGAAATGCTGATCTTCATATGTTGAAATAAATGCATCAGAGTTTTAATGAGAGTTTTTATGAAAAAGTATTAGAAATACCTCTCAGTATAGAGCTATACAATTCAAAAGCACCACAAACTAGAAACTCCAAAACAATCAGTTGAA
Organism: Thunnus maccoyii; assembly: GCF_910596095.1. Taxonomy (NCBI): domain Eukaryota; kingdom Metazoa; phylum Chordata; class Actinopteri; order Scombriformes; family Scombridae; genus Thunnus; species Thunnus maccoyii. The sequence continues at coordinate 13,869,275 of NC_056546.1, read as the reverse complement.
TCAACACCTCTAATATTATCTGAACATTCCTCACTTGAAATTTATAATCTTTAAGACGGTGGGATTTATTGCAGGACTGTGGTTTAAGACTGCATTAACTTTAGCTAGAGGTACCTAAAAATTTGTAGCTGTGTATGAAGATGTCTTTATATGTAAGACTTATTATAATAATACTAATACTAATAATAGAGGTTATGTTGGCATAGATGATGAAAGGGTGAGGAATAAAATGACAAATGTAAATTGCTTGTAAGAACTAGTTTCTGAGCTGTTTCACTAATTAAACATCAATCAACATTTTGTGTTCTTAATTTGGGCGCTGTGATATAAATCTGGTATAGATAACATTATACATATATATATATATATATATATATATATATATATATACAGTATGGCATTTATTGTCTTTTACATTACTAATTTGAGCATTAACTTATTTTAGCATTATGTCAAAGCAAATTATTTTATTTATCTATATATGTTCATTATTTTTATATGTTAAGGCTTTGCAGATCAGTGGTAGAACAACGACTGTGGATGTGACAGAGCAGGATGAGAGTTATAACAGCCTGCTGTCAGCTCCACGTTCACACTCCACCTGGCTGGAAAGTAGACAGGAGGCGGTCAGTGACTAATATACTATAATTGGTGGTGACATACAATTAGATATTGTTAACCATGTTTAGATACTTCTCTTATGTCTCAACAATGTTGCAGGTGGGGGATTACAAATGTGCCCTTTGCACCTGTGTGTAATATCTTACTCAAAAAACAGCTGTGTTTCTTTTGGCTCAGATTTTCCTGCACAGCAGTTTTATTTATTATGACTCGTTATAGTGTCAACCTCTTCAACATCTTAGCAAGTACTAAAGTGCTATGACGCTGATAAGCATTTCTAAAGAAAATTTTCAGTACTTTATCACCTGACAAATCTTGATAACGATAAATTGATTATGAAGGTGTGGCAGTCTTTGGATTGTGGTTTTTACACCTTATAGACAATCACACATAGGAAATGGGCAGAGGTGCTTTCTAGATAGCTTTTATGTTACAGCATGCTTTCTATTCTGACTCACGTGTTCTGTGAGGGCTGCTGTTTGAATTTAGCTAAAATATGTTGAGTGGTGAAGTGTTGTGTTTTTAATTATTTAACTGCTATAATACATAATTGAAGTTCAGTTGAAATCTCACTTGTTTATATTGTGTATACATTAAACAGGCTGTAGAAGAAGACAACCAGCAATATTCTGAGACAAAGAAAAACTTGAGGAAAAGAACGAAAGAGATGCGTGATATTGTAAGTGACATTTATTACATTTTTTAAAATTGTAACCTACAAAGACACTTGCCATGAGCTCAAAAATATTTTATTTTCAAAGGTTCTTGAGCAGCATCAGTATCATGACAAATATAAAACTTGCTGACAAAACGACATCCCACAGTGCATGTAAGCACAAATACTGTACTGTATGTCAGTAAACACATTTCACACTGCTTAAGTGCTATTCAAATCAATAACACTTATCTCTGTTTACTATTATACATCAGCTCACAACTCAGGGCAACACACACAAAATAAATTAAAGAAAAAACAAACAAAAACAGTTAAACACAGAGATAAATCTGTATGTTGAATACTGATAATAAATATGTGAATGAATAAAAACAAAACTATGAAGCCATGCTTTGTTAACTATGTCAAAATTCACAACTTAGGCACTGAAACAGCAGTAGTCCAATGGTGGTTCAAAGCATCACTGATTTATCTCAAAAACATTTCGCACCCATTTTAAATAACCTTTAATTTATAGTTTTATTTCTATTTCTAGCACATTGTATGCTTGAAGTTAAGGTAACATGTTTGATTTTGAGTAATTTTGAAGTAACTTAATTTTGAGCTAGGCCTGTATGTAATGATATTAAAACTACAACAGATAAAATAGCAAAATTACAAAACAAGTTGCAGAAAAGTTTTAAAAAGTTCACAAAAGTTCGTCTAACAAACAATATGAGGACTAAACTGTGTTCTCTTTACCATCAGATTCAGGAGATGATCCGTGAAAATGAGAAAGCTCCAGAAATCGAGCGTCTGGAACTACAGGAGTTCAACCTGGATGTTGAGGAGCAGAAAAGACTGGATGCCATGGCGGAGCAGGAAGTTAGCAGGGTAATGCACACCCACAAAAATGAATGCAATGAGTCTTTAATTTTGTGTTGAGGTCATTATGGTTGTGATCCTTGATTGTAGGTGAGAAATGAAATCGAGTTGGAAATTCTAGAGAAATGTTACCTCCGTGATGTCCTGAAGCGAGAATGCTGGGATTCAATGAAGGTCAAAGGCAGAGCTATTAAGGTAAGATGGCTCAGTTTAATGATGCTATATTTTTTTCATTATCATTATAATTTTAAGAGCATGTTATGATCTGTAAATATTTTTTTCTAAATCATTTCTGACTGTCTACCTCAGGCCTTTCACTCTGAACATGAGGTGAAGAACTACCTGTTGAAAGAGAGATCTGAAAAAGAGTTGGAGGATCTGCATAGGGTTGAGATAATGAGGACGATGGAAAAGGCTGCCTGCACTGTAAGAAACACTGGTGAATGGAACAGATTAGATCATATGTTTACAGTTTCTAATGTGAAACGGAAATGCAGCATGTAGTCATGACAAACAACAAATCTAGATTCTACATTTTCCAAAAGCTTCAAACAACTTCTGTATATTGGTTTTTACTCCCTGAGAGTACATTTTATGGCAAAACCACTGAAGTCAACACAAGTTTACAGCTGGAAAATATTTCAATGCTTTGATTCACAGTCCTATGCTGACCTTTCACTGTTGTAACTTTTTAAAATGCTTGACTAAGTGCCAGTCCACCAGTGTTGAAATGTTTCTAGATTTATGCTGTGTGGCCAAGAAAGAGTTGTTACGATGGTTCCCTTCACTGCAATATTCTCAGGATAAAGTTTATAATCTTATGGCCACAGATTCAGTCCCCGATGTTTATTTCAGCCCTCTCATTCAAAGTGTTTGTCCCCACCTTTCAGCTACAGCAGATCAGCCCAGAGAAAAATTCCAACACGACCAGCGTGAAAGAGCAAGAGCCGGGGGAGGAAGGCCATGAGTCAGAGAGTGTTGCTGTAACAGGCAGTTACTCTGCTCAGTTAGGATGTTCAAATCCCTACCTCTATGATCAGTTCAGCCTGCAAACCACAGAACAGAAGATCAACCAGATAATTCTGCTCCAGGTGGGAACCTGTTCCAAAAACAAAAAAATATAAATCTCACCAACAGTGTAAACATAAAGAAAATGAGTGAATGAATGAATAAAGTGTATGAAAATTAATACAAATAAGTGTGTTTTTAAAAAGTGTTTTTTATAAACTAGCTGACAGCTGATTATACAGTTCACAGATATTGTAATCATGATCATAAATCATATTTTATTTTCTCTCTCAATTCCAAATGCAGGACATGATTTATCGAGTCAAGACAGCTTTCAACACTGAGTTCGACACCGTGCACAGGCAAAAGGTGCAGGAGCTCAGCCGTATTAGAGACAGGAACAGGCAAATCAGGGAGATCATAGCAGAGCTGGAAATGAACGAGAAGCTTTGGGAGCCCAGCCTGGACGTCAGCGAGTGGCCAGAGAGGCTGTTCACTGTGGATGACTCTGAGGTTACTGACCGCCTCATAAAACATCTAAACAGTTGACAAAGATTGTGTAGAGTTGAACAAACAAAGCTTACACATTGGACTAAGTGGTTGTTTGGGTTTTTTTTTTTTTTTTTACAAAATGTGAAATGTTAAGTGTATATCATGATACAAAATTTTTTCACTATTAACGAGCAAAGACACTGTATGTGCCTTCTACCCACTTCAGATAAAAGCAGAAAAGTACCTCACTCCAGAACAGAAAAAGAAGGAGGAGATGAAGAAGTTGGAAGAGCAAAGACGTTTGGCTGCCAAGGTATGCCGCCATGATAAATGTGTTTTTGTTTTTCCAACACTTGTTTGTCATTATTTCCAAATTCTTCAAATTCTTCGATATGCAATTCCTACATCCATAATTAACATTGACAGCAGCAATAGTAAATTCAATGGTCCTTTGTTAAAAAGAAATGCTGTCAATTATGTTAATGTCTCGTGTCTTAATGATATATAGTATACAGTGCTGTCATAAATCAAAAATAAAAAGTAGTTCAGCTCTCTTGTATTGATCGGTTTTTTTCTTTCTACTTCAGGGTGATAATTCCAGAGAAAGGGCTCTTGATGACATGATGGATGGAGTACTTGAAGTGAAAAAAGAGGGTTTCTTAAAAATGGTGGGTCAATGTGGTCAAATTCTTGTTAATGCTATAAGTCATAGCTTGTTAAGGTTAAATACTGTAAAAGATTGATCCCAGATTGTAGAAATAGTCTTTTTACAGTGAAATATTCTCTACTTAATTTTTTAACTAATGTATAGACACTTTAAAATATAATTTTTTTACACACCTGATAAGATAACTTCAAGGCTGCGTCCATTTAAATATTGAAACCAGGTTAATGAAGACAGATGTTAGAGAGGAGGTCAAGCTGAGGTTGGCTTGAATCAGAAAATGTATATGTAGTTTTTGAGTTTTAATACAATCTATACAAAAAGATTTTTGAAATGTCTGGGAGAGAAAATTCTTCCCCACCTCCTGCTGTCAGTTCTCATGACGTATCCAAATCATTACATCTCACTGCAGCCAAAATTGACTACTTAATGCAGACACAGGAAAGTGTTAATTATCCTCCTTTAGACAAATAATGTCTAAGGGTTTTTCTTTTTACTTGAATTCTTTTTTTAGGCAGTGTCAGTAGAATTAGACAAATCAGCATGAAGGGCACATAGTTTCTATTGAATTTACTCCGCAGGAAATACCTCCGCCTGAGTTTGTTTTGACCAAACCTGACATTCATTGGAGTGAAGAGGAGAAAAAAGTCCACAAAGAGTATGAAAAGAAAAGCAAAGAGCTGAGTACGGAGAAGGAGAAATACAAAAAGGTATTACAGTCAATGCATTCACACCTGTGATTTGCTATAACGAGAAATATGGATTACGTTTGATCAGTGATCAATATAGATAATCTGTGAACACTGTAATTCCAGTCACTGGAAACTGAAATGAAAAAGCTCCACGCATCTTCTAAGGAAGCTACTGAAAGGTTTGATGAAACTTTGAAAAAGTTGTTTGAGAAGAAAATTAAGTGTGAAATGACTATATATCAGGTGAGCCAACACACACACACACACAGACACACACACGTACCGCATGTATGACTAGTGACAGACTCATAATAAAGACAATAAATGCAGACATGAGATAATGAATTATGAGATTTGATATCTTGTAAACGTCTTGTTTAATATTTTTTTTCTGATGTATTTAACAGGAAGAGCTCAAGATTACTTATCTTGTTTATTCAGTCCATATGGATGAGGTGATGAGGAATCGAGAGCTGGAGCTCAAGCTCAGACTTGAAAAAACATTGGCATTCAAGGTCAGAGAACTCTCCCACAATAATGCTGGATGAATTTATGGCTGCCAGCTTCAGATTCTGTTATATAAAGCCGGAATGAATGGCACTGATCTTTTTCCAAATTCTGGTATAACACCTTCCCATCACTCAGGCGTGTTTTGCAAGAGCTAACCTGTGCGGTATGCTAATTTCTTTGGCATCAAGACTGCTAGTCACTAATTCCCGTTCGTTCTACTTTCATCTGGTCAACATGTATTTCTCTTACAGGATGAAATTGAGGAAGAGGTGAAGAAACATGAAAAGGAAGTAGAATTGTTTCACGAGACCTATGACAGCGTTTTAGCTGAGGATAAAGTAAGTCTGCTGGTAAATACTGAAATCCTTCTGACAGTAAATGTCTGAGCCCATAATATAATATATCATTCATGTCTCCCAAGGTTCTTGACAAAGAATTCAGGAAGGAGTTCTTTGATGTACCAAGACATGTTGTTGATCATCTGTATAGACTATTCAAGCGTAGACCCAGGTTTGTCATACTTACAATGTATAAAATTGCATGATTTTATATGACTAGAAGTTGTAAATTATTCAGCAGTTGCTGCAGGCAAAGCTGCGTTGTGATCAGGGTTTTTTATGCCTCAGGGTTCAAAAGATGAGGACCCAGATCGACAACAACCAAAACCCATTTAAAGAGCAGAGTCTGTGTGGTTCTCTGGCACCCGATGGGCTCGGAAAAATGATGATGGCTATGGAGGAGCTGGATGCTCAAGAGAATATGCCAGAAGGGTTGAACCCGGTGATCTGGGAGAGGTTTTGTCTTGTCCGCAGAACAAAAGTAGAGAGTGAGCAAAAGGTAATATGAGGACATGGACGGGTAAAGACTGGAAAACCAGAGGAACACTGCTAGTCCCAGTTTCATAGAACTAGACCACCAAAGTACACATACGCATTTCACAATACAAGTATGTAATTAGCATGCACACAGATTCGATTTAAGAGACTTCTAACTGCATTTCTAAACAAGGCCTTTCCAATTTATAAATGTTGCTTCTCTGTCTCTCTCTTACAATACACAACTACTGTAATGCTCAGTCCGACCCACCTATGAAACGGATTCAGAAAACTTTACCAAATATAGATTTTGTGTTTGTATGTATTATCTTCTGTATTTGTATCTGTAGTTGTTCACTTACTGTTGGACTTTTCCTTTGCAGGTGAGAGTAAAAGCTTTGGCTCTTGCTGAGATGCAGGCGTTCCTACAAAAGAGGAGAGACGAGGATAAGGCTGCTCAACAGGAAATCAGAAATCTCACTGACGAACTTGAAAGGTATGACTGTGATGTTGTCTTTCATTCTGATTATAAGGAATTCTAATTGAACTTTTGTATGCTTCTCTACCCACATAAAATACTGCAGGCATCCTCTTATAGCTGCATGTCTTAAATTTATTCTTAAAACTGATGGATTTAACACAGTTCATCTCAACCCCTGTAACCTTTGACACTGAACAAATACTTGTACTTGTACTACATACAGTAACTACTGCACAACATTGAAAACAATAAAAATTTAATAAAGGTAAAAGTAAATATTTTAATGTTTAAGTTTTTTAGATAATGTTAATGTTTAGATTTGTATTCTATTTCTCTATGGAAGTCAGGTCCTCCAGTGGTTTTTGTTGCTCTGCTCCCTTCTAGTCTGCATAAGGAAAAGCACCGTTTCCTGACCGACATCATGGTCCAGGTCCTACTCAAACAGGGCCAGGTGGAGGTTTCTACCACAGGCTTTACTCCTGATTACAGTGACTCAGTACTTCTCCACAGGAGTGTGGTAGAAGACCTCAACAGCACCATCAGGGTCAGTTTATACCACCAGACACACACAGATTCATATTACAACAGACTCTGGAAAATAAGGATGTGTATTTTTGTGATGGATCTATATAGAAAACAGGGGATCATAATTACACGTGCTGAGTGCTTAATTAATTGATCACAATACAAGTACAATAACAAACTATTTTCTGCCTGACAAAAGGTGAGAAAATGTGTCACATTTCAGCAGCAGTCAACTATATTGGGTATGAGAAAATGTCTGTGTCTGTAAAATGATTAATTGTATGATCAGACACTTGGAGAGCAGAAGATAGCCGCCATGGTGGAGACCAAAGACTTACGGAAGGGCATCATCCAGCTGGAGTGGGAAAACAAGATGAGGAGGATGCAGATAGAGGACCTTAAAAACAAAGCCCGAGACATCCAGATGTTACGACTCTCTGAGGACCAAAAGGAGGTAAGTGTAGTAATTACACTCCTAAAACATCAAAATATTTGACTTTCTCATGAACCTGAATGTCAAACACTGACTTGCCCTTAATGAGGAGATGAGCTCTAAATAACACTTTCCGAGCTGTAATAATGGCTGCTGGATAGTGAATTGATGTTACCCTGCATGTAATTCTAACATACTAATTACATACCATGCGTCATGTCAAGTTTTCAAAGTTAAGCGTCTGCTTGAAATGGCAATGAAAGCTTTGTACTCAACGTGAAAAAGTTAACCCTGTAAGCATTTCTGACCAAACTTCAGTCAGCGATATAAAGACAGGTATTTTGGTTTTGGCAGCATCAGATGTGCGAGCAGATAATTGTTCCTATTGTTCTTTTGTCATCACAGACACACAGTATGTGCATGTGAGAACCCAACGTTCTTTTTTGTTTGTTTTATAACAGTTATTCGATAAGTGGAGACTGTTAGAAACTATACATATACTTTCTCTGCTTTTTTTAGTCCTTTTTTAACATCTCAGCCATGTTCATGAAATGATTTAAAATTCTGGGAAAACAGAAAAGCTATTCTGCTTCACTTGGCAGCGAATGTAAATCTACATGCTTGAACAGGCAGTTCAATCAAATACAGACCACAAAACGTAACAGGAGGATACTTTGCTCCTGGTTAAACCCTCCATACAGATTATAACACAAGAAGAAATCTGGTGAGTTAATGGCATAAAAAAATACAGGGCGGTGCTGGTTGACTAACAGTGCATGATCAAATGAGTCATCCCATCATCTTATTTTTGACAAGTCAATGAGCATGGCACAAACAAATCACGTTTCCAGGCACGAGTGCCAGTTTACTTTGGCAAAAGATTCAGGTAGCTCTGCTGTGGCGTGGCATACTGCTTCCTGTCATTGTTTAGGACTCCGACACTTTGAGAGAGAAAAGTTTAAATATAAACAAGGGCATCCTGAGTGATCCTGTACATTTTATAATGAAGTATTTTTACCACTACTGTAGTGAGATCTGTAACCAAGAGTGACAGAAAACATTGTTAAGACAGTTTTATCTGTGGTCGCTTCATACAAGTCAGCTTTTCCATTCTTTCCAGTATCTCAACAAGACAGACCTTGACAGTCGAGTGTCGAAGCAAGTTTCCACTTTGAAGAAAACTATTGCGTTCCAGGAGAAGGTAACAGAAAAGTAATGATGTGTTCTCATCAATGTGTACTTTTTATCAGTGTGAGGGTAATATGCTTATTATTCTCCACTTTCAGACTCATCTAAAGGACGTGGAGATACGCAAAAATAAGATTAAACAGCTTAGCAGAAAGGCAGCAATGAAAGCAGAGAAGAATGCAGTTTTAGACCAGCAGATACATGATATGCAGGTGACAGTGGCAGAGATGAGACACCTCTATCAAGCAGCAGGTAAAAAAAAAATTCAATTCTAATACAACACATAGCAAAGAGGGGTTTTTTTTAGCTTCTTCTGACTGATAATGTGGCTTTTTTGGTGTTTTAGCTTCAGAGGAAAGTCAGGTCGCTAAAACAGAGGAGCGCTACCAGGAAATTCTTCACAGGAGGAAGCTGAAGGACATTGCCAGAGCACAAGCAGAGGAACTGGCCTTCCTCTCGGCAGAAGTCGAGCGTCTGAGGATGAAGAACTTTCCATCACTCGATCAGCTGAAACACAACTGAACAAAGCCTCCTCTACAACAAACAACAGGGTTTTATTTAAACTTCTCTGAACAAGTAAATTCAACATGAAACCACAACTTAAGCTGTCAAATAAACGACATAGCAGCAACAAATAAAACAATATACATATCAATATATTTTAAATGTGATTGTTCCTCTGCAGTATTTTTTTGTGTACTGACAGTACAACTGATATGTGTGTTTGAAAGCGTATTTAGGTAGTGAAGTCATCCTCTGTGCGGTCAAAGTGCAGAATACTGTCATCCAAACCAAAGAGGTCAATAAGCTCTGACAGGCTGGCCTTTCGTCCGTCTACGGGGACATCTGACTGGAGCTCGTACAGTGCAGCCTGAGCACAACTCCGCCACTTGTCAATCAAGGTTTGGAGCTGTGTTAAATCATTCTAGAGGAGAAAGACAGGGAATATGTCATAAAAAAACAAAAATAAAGGGCATTATGTTCTTGTTAGGAGCAACCCAGACTATTTGAAAAGTATCTGATACCTTGCTTCTGTACATTTTAACCATCTTGAGTCTGCGCAGAGTCTCTTTCTTGTCTTTAACTTCTCTGCTGAGTTGTTGTACAAAGTTTTTTGATGGAGGATGTGTTGGTTCAGGAATCGGTCCAGACAACCTTTCGCTCCCTGATCTTGCTTCATTCCTGCTTACAGCAACCTTCTGGGTGATCAGTGGAGGGTTATTAACCGTCTCCCGGGAATCTGCTGAAACTTGTTGACCATCCTCCTCCTTCCCCTCCTCCTCCTCATCATCAACACAAAGGCGTTTGGCCACTGAGAAGGGCGAGGTGAAGGAGCGTCTTGATCTCTTCAGCCTCTCCCTCAGGGAGGCACTCAGCTTTGGATGACGCTGTGTGGATAGGTGATAATTTAACGTGAACATGTGTTAAATAAGCCACAGTGCATAACAGGTATCATGTGATGTTATCTAAAACAATAGAGTTAGACATCAAATACCGGATAGGAAGTTATTTGTGGTTAATTTACCTTCTCTGTGGATTCACAGGGACTAGACTCCACTGAATTACAAGGGGAAGAATAAACCGACATTAACTTCTCTGTCTTCGGCGTGATCTCCATCGGTGACACTTTCATCAGTTCATGTAAGATAGTTTTTTTCTGGCAAGACCGTAACGTTAGGGCAGCTAAATTGGCCAAATTAACGCTATTATTTGGTTAATTCGCTAGTAGTCACATAACTTTCACCTCAACAAACACAAAACAACGCCTTCGAAAGACGACAACTCACGCGAACATCCATGAAAAAGTATTGATTAACAAATTCGTAATAAATACAGACAAAAACAACACATTTCTCGCTTTAAACCGACTAAAATATACAACAGTGAGAGCGTTGACAAAATCTTTGTTTTTCCGTACTTTTGCGGCTCAAGAAAACCTCCAAAGCCAGTGATTGGACAGGATATGATGACGTCTTGCCGATAAGGATTATGGGAGCTGTAGTTGTTTCCTGCTAAAAAGGTTAAAGAGTAAAACCACGATTTAAAAGGATAATATTTCCTTTTTTATTCGCCGTGCCTAAAACGGAAATCACTTCCACAAGTCTCCATCATCTCTCACTTCTTGTTTTGGTGGAGTTATTAGTAATTTAGTGGCGCCTATGACTGAAAAAAAAAAAAAAAAAAACTTTATCAGCTTTTCACAACAGTTCTAACGGCACCAAATTAATCGGCTCATTACAATGCAACAGGTATATAACAGTATAATGATAATAATACTAATACTACTAATAATAATAACAATAATAACAACAATAATCATACACAAAATTCAGAAATTGATCTAATGAAGTAAAAGCGAAACATTTTCTCAGGGTTGTTGACAGGTCCGGTGTTGAAGTTCTGTTACTTGGTTACCCTCGTTACCAAGGAGTCACATTGTGATTCACCACTGCTCATCCGTTGATTCATACTCTATTAAAAGATTTATTTAAAGTCCTTCAGGCTGATTTGTTTTAGATTGTTTTGAGACTCGTGCTTATATCCTACATTTTTAATGTTGTCTTTGTGTAGCCGCGAGGAGAAAGGCGTGATAAAGGTAACCCTGCCTAGACTTGAACACTTGGCAGTCTGATATGACACACCCCAGGGATTGGGGATTTTTAACATTTTGTAAGGGTGAATCTCGCAGGTCTGATGATTGAAGATAATTACTACTTCTGAATCTGGAGAGAACTTTTTTTTTGTCTTTTTATACTTTTAAATTGGCATGAAGTTGACATGAAATACTGCCACATAGATGAAGTATGTTGCAGTGTGAAGGTGCCAGCTCTGTCATCAAACATCGTGAACACTCATAAATAAACTCTAATGTCATGTTTGTGCACACATGTGGCAGCACTAAGATGCAATTGTTCCGTTTCCAACTAAGAAAGTTGAAGAATGTTGTAAAGAAAGGGCGCTGATTGTCTTTAATTCAGTTTTATGTTCTTTTTAATGTTCTTTTTTAGTAGTTTATTTGACATTAGTAGGCTAATTAGGCAGAATTAGGTACAATTTAAATGGAATATTTTGCTAAAGACCACAATGATCCCTCAGTGGTAGTTCACTGTAAGCAAGACAAAGAAATATTATATCATTATGCAGATTTTGATGAGTTTTGAGTTTTCTGTACTTGACCGTTTTAGGTAAGAATTTAGTTTAGTTTAACATTTGCCTGGATCAAGTATCCAGGTAAATATACAGATAAAATCCACTGAGGGGGTACAAGCTGCTTCTCCACCGCTCGACCGCACACAAAGTGCCCTCCTGGAATCTGTTTCGTCTGTTCTTTTGAGATTTTTCCCAGAGAGGTTTACCAGCTTAACTCAGAACAAAGTGTGATGCCAATGAAAAGAGTTGCCTCAGCTTTGTCTCTTTAAAAACGTCAAAACCTCCAAAATACCTAAGTTTTATTGCCAGCCTGTATTATCTTTTACTGTTAACAATAAACTACCTGACTGGAGTGATTTTATACCTGCAAGAGAGTTCACCAGACACTGTGTGCAAATACAGAGATTCCTTTAAAACCCACAGTTATGAAGAAAAACATATCTATTCTAGTTCTTATAAGGTAGCATGATGAGTTATGTTTTCTGGTTTCTTTACAACACCCTACTGTCAAGATCACTTTCACAGTGAGTCATAAATGTGTTCATGTTACAATATCTTGATAAACCTCCCCTGCCTAAATTCTTTGCTATGTAAAGAACTTCTTTTTGAACTTGTGTGCCGGTGTAAACCTAATTTGGGCAAGTTAAAGGCTGCTGCCTTCTTGTTCCAAAGACACAATGAACCTTTATCTGGAGAGCTGTTATCCTCAACACAAACATGTTCTAAAAGGGCTGCTGGAAAGCCCTTTTTATAAAAAAAAAAAAAAAAAAGTTCCCCCCTCAAACCTGGAATCTGTTGTTTCAAACCAACCCCTTTCCGTTAGCTTTGGCATTATTCAAGCTTGCACATAGATGTGAGAGGAGTGGCCCCTCCTTTCGTGCACTGTCCTTGGGGCCATTTGTTTTCTCTCATTTGAGCAGATTGGAGTCATGCTCTGCTGTGAGTCATGCAGGGTGGGTGAAATGTCTATACACAGGGTGTGGTGGGTGAGGGATCCTACTGGTGCTTTGTGGCTGCCGGTGGAAGAATAAAGCATCTAATTTGGCTTAAAATTGCCTAAATGCAGATGGATGGATATGAAGCTTTTCTTATGATCATAAAGTTAAAAACAACCCTCATATGGGGATGTTATGAATAAACTTCCCTGAGGTGCGTGTTGATGCTGCATCTTCAAATGATTTTCAGCTGTTAAAACTATCAAAATTCCTCATCTCAGTAGTAGAGAGCATAACAGCTAAAGAGCTACACAAACATGCTTAAACTCAGTTACTTTGACAAGTATATTGAGACTTAGATGCTGCTTTCTGCTTAAAAATATATGTTTACACAGTGGCTGAAACCATATAGGCTAAATGTTCTGTTTCCTATTCCAATGTGTGCACCAGATGTGATCCAGCTGCAACAGGATAGATTTGCTGCACATAATATATCAGCATACCCTGAAATGGTTTCACTCCTACACTCTTCCAAAAAAAAAAAAAAAAAAAAAAAAAAAAAACAAAAGAAGGGAGCAAATCCCACCTCCTCAAACACTCCTTTCCCAAAACTTTACCATGCGGTGTCGATAAGTGGTGACTAAAGCAGCAGGAGGAGTTCATCACTTTCCTTTTTTTGCTTTTCACAGTCAGACTATCTGTCTCTGCAGGGGTGAGACCGAAGCTTAATTGGTTCCCTCAGGCTCCGTATTTTTTAACTTCAGCTTTTCGTGCCGTCTACTACACCTGCCTGCCAAGCTCCAGCGTTCATGGGCGCGGTTGGGACGCGTGCCCAAATCTCTGTTTTGACTTGCTTGGGAAAGTTGTGCGAAAAGGCACAAAAGAACCGAAGACTTTAAGAACATCCCACCACGGTGCGTCAACTTCATACACAAACGCATTATCCTCTCTGCGTGGACGCGATCGCACACACTGTCCATCTTGAGAGGAGTCGGGATTTTGATTGATTGTTGTTCGTCTTTGCTGAAGGTATGGATTTATGACAAGAGTACACTGGAATAACCTGGAGACTCTTGTTTATGCTGGATGTTGAGGATGTTTCGCCCCACCTGGCTGTTGCATCTCTGCACTAATAACTGCGCTCTGGGAGTTTGGTGATGGGCTGTCAGACACATTTGTTGGCTTTGTTGGATGGATTTGCGCAAAATCCTCTATATACTTTATTCCTATAAGTTCTTCTTGAAGTACCTCTTGTCTTTACAGCTCAGTAGGGGGTTTTTTTGGGGATCACTTTTCTTCCTGTGGTATTTATAAAATTAGTCTGTTGAGCTCAGGATAGTTTTACATGCTCTCTTTGCTGTGCTATTTGCATCCCTCTAAATATACTACAGACCCTGACCTGACATCAGGCCTTTATATTCTCTGTTCAGATCAGTTACAGGCTATAATGGTGAGCTTTGTACACACATGAAAGAAAATAAGTGGTGAATTTATGATAAAAGTGAAAAGTTCTCTCCTGAAAACATTAATTGCACTGAGCGGGCTATAAATTATGCTTTAAGCAGCTCAAGCTTTGAGGAAAGAGGGAAAAAAAGGGGGAAAAAAGCCATCTTTGGGTTTATTTCTGCATTTTTGTTCCTATATAAGTGTTCTGCAAATGAAGCACATGTGGTTAAATGTCCTCGGCTCTTAGGGTGTGGTGAGAGGATGGTCTTTCAGAGCTGTACAGGAATCTGGCTTCTCATATTCTTTTGTTAGTTTTGCTCTTCAAAGACAAAAAGTGAATTCAAAGTCCATTGAAGTCTATAAGTAGTTTGATCGTGATGCTTTATAACTTCTGGGGCCTTTTCATGTGGTATCAGCTATTCACATGACATTTAAACGTGCCTGGAAAGTTTTAGGTGACCTGAGAGGTGAATGTTTTGTTCATTTACCTGGACTCACTGGGGACATCTCTGCTTTTGAGGTCATTAAAAGCAGGTTATTCAAGGGGAAACTGCCCTAATCCTGTTTATCAAATAGAGGTTTTTTTTAAAAATGTGGTCATGAGGCTGATTTGATGAGTCTTCAGTGGCATGAAATTTCTAAATAATGTCGTAAACTTAGCTCAGATGTAAGCCCTCTGTTCTTTGACCCGAATAATGCTTGTGACATTTTTGCCCTTTTCCCATCAATTTTTTTTTGTTGTTGTTGTTGCTAGAATGCCATTTAACCACAGTAGCAAACGTTTAACAACAGTTGGCGCAGTATATGCATGACAGTGGTCAACATTTTATCCTCATCTCACCAGATAAGATGGGATGGAGGAGTTAACAAGACAGATGGACTTCTCAGGAGGCTTGTCAGAAGAAAATGGTGAGATTTCTGAATTCATTTCTGTAGATTTGAAACGTAGATCGTAGATAAAGGCAGACACATCACAAAAATCTCCACTTTTTTTTTTTTACACGCGTAGATGTATGCAGACAACAGAGGTTAATTGCATTTGCTCAAAGCATCAAAAAATTACATTTCAAAAGTTCAACAGCAACACATTTTTCCAAATACAACGCCTCAGGATAAACCACAGACCTCGATGCGCCAAGAAATGATATGAAAGTGTGATTTTTCATCTGAGAGCTTAATGATAGATAGTGTTAGTCTAGACCCAAAAGCCCAAAACACTTATTTTTAGATACCACTGCAACCTTTTCTTGGGTGTTGCTTGGGTGTTTCTTTTGTTACTCTTTACTGGGGGCTTTCTGTTACTAACAACACGGCATGACTTCACTAGTCTTGGTTTTCATTTCTATTCCTCATTCTCAGGGCTCGAGGTGTCTGGTTTTTGCTCCAGTAGTCATAACTGGATCTAAAAGTACAGCTCAACTCGTACTAACGACTTATGACACGGGCGAGGATGGAGAGGTCAGGGGACGTCTGATTATAAGCTTGACGCTGACCGAGAGAAACATATAATCAGCAATCCTGTCGTTCTTCTCTAGTTTTATGTGTCACTTTTAAAAGTAAGTGAGTTAAGTTGGTAAACTTACAGTAGCGCTGCTCAAACTGGTAGTTACAATTTCCTTTACAAAAGGGAGAAGAGAAAGAGGAAAAATGACACAAGATAATGAAACAAAGATGGAGGATCATAAAAAAGCCAACATAAGTCAGTTAGAAGATGATTTTTACAAATGTGCACTGACTTGGCTCCTCCAAGACTTTGTTGGAAGCTGTTCAAAGTCGGAGTGACAACAGCAAAAGCACAATCAACTGTAGTGTTCAGCCTTGACCTTGAAACAGACAGAAGTCCCTAAAAGGACAGAAGAGGAGGAGGTGGATGAGGAGCAGCAACTGTATTCAGTTATATATTATCTATAACTGAATGCAGTAAAAGAGACTCAAGAGGCTGCAGCTGGAAAGCAAAAAGCCTCCTAGTGGAAGAAGATTGTCATTAATATTAATCATCAGCACCAAGTTAATTATAAAGGACCTGCACAAACTTTAACTTCATAAGTTTTCAACTGTTTACATTCATTATCATCTAAAGAGCTTTTGAATCATAACTACTGCTGTTTTGTCTCTTGACTTCGCAGCATAATCGTCAAGAGTCAACTGTGAAATAGTTATTATTATTATTATATTATATTATTATATTATATTATATTATATTATTGACCTTGGAAAATGCAGTTGGGCAGAAAGGAATCTTAACACAAGCTCTGTTTACTGGGGAACGTCTGCCAAAGTTTCAGACACATCTTGTGGCCGTCGTCGGCTCATTTGTCATGAAGGTGGATTATAATTGTTATGTGGAAATTTCCCAGTACGTGGAACTTGGGCTTAGAAGATTTTGTCAAAGTAAAACTGTAAACCGTGACACCTCCAGAAAAGACTCACTTCTCAGATAAACTTGTTTGTTTTGATAATTTAGTTGATATTCATCAGTGGTGGGAGAAGTTTAAGCTTGTTGAGGTGGAGTTAATTTTAATTAATTTATATACTATCGGGTAGTTAATCAAATCAAAGTAACTAATAATGATATCTGTCAGATAAATGCAGTGGAGTTAAAAGTACAGTATTCCCCTCTGAAATGTAGTGAAGTAGAAGTATAAAGCAGCATAAAATGGACAACATCTTTTATTATGTATTGACTGTCGTATTAGGATCTGTAAAGTGTCCTTGGGTGACTTTAAAGGCGCTTATAAATAAAATGTATTATCATTACTATTATTATTAACAAACAGGTACCTCATCATTGTACATAAATACACCACTGATGTTTTTTTCTTGCAAACCCAGTTTTTAATCTTACCTGCAAAATATAATTTTCAGTGTTTCATGTATGAATAACGTCCACATTTGACACATTAAACTAAATATACACTTGATTAGACTCAACATATAGAAATTTCAGTATCAATTATAACACAATAACATAATAAAAAGACACCCTTTATAGAGCGTTTACATGCTGTAACTAATGACTTTATTAAAAGCTCCTGAAAACTTGGATTGAAATCCTAAGTATCTTTCTATAACAATAAATAGTCATGATTAAATAAGCGACAATCAAATTTAAACTTATGGAAAACTTTAAGTTATTATTTATTAAAACGTTAACACTCAAAACCTCAGTTAATCTGTTTCATCAGGGTGTGGTTTGATCAGTCCCCAGATTCTGAGTCACATGTCGCTGAATCCTGATTGGTGGGTAGAAGTATATGACATCACATTGTTCCAGCTGAGCCCCGCCGCTTTAAAACAGTGAAAAAACTATGAACACAGACATCTCAGAAAGCCCAATAACCAAAATGGTTCGAACTTTGGCAGACAGTGGCATGTTCATGTAGCACTCGGTCATTCATAGTGAGAAGATGGTTGAGGAAGTAAACTCTCAGGGCCTTTAATGGTTAAGAAATAAAGTCATTAGTAAAGTATTTAATACAAGGTGATGAGTCTCTTACAATGTAAACAGAAAGCAAATGTCCTGCTGGAGGAAGATAAACACTATGCAGAGGGATTCTTCTCAACTTAGAAACGTAAACATAGTTCATTACTGCTCATAAACCCTTTATAAACAATGCCTTATTAGTGGTACCACATTGTACTACAGCAGCACAGTTGCGCTACACTAACTCTGCCAACACTTGTAAATCAATCAAAGTCACATTAATTCAACTCTGGAAGTGTCAAAGCTCATAATCAGTCATTCAACACTCCAGTCAACACCTGCCAACTGGGATTAACATAGTTTAAATTCAGGATTATACAGGTTTCTCTATAGATCGTGTATACATGAATGAACATGAAGTATACTGCACAGTGCACACACTGTATTCATTTTCTTTCTTTCTGTTCGCTATCAGTTGTGACAGAAACTGTAACTTCCACGACCAGATTGACTTCTCTGCCACCAAGTGAGTGTCTCTTTTTTCCTCATCATCCCTGCTTTGATAATTGGCAGTAAACTAAAGCATAATACAATAATTATAGCCGAGCAGGTCTGAGGGAAGCACCCGATGAGTAACAGCTTCTCCTTGTTTTGCTTTGTGTCTTCTCGTTGCTAGAGGGAACCAGCGGATCAAATCACAGGAATATGTCCAGCGGTGCTGGAGGGCTGAGCTTGGAGAAGAATGTCTTAACCCTGAACAGTGGAACTTATTTCTCTTCATGTGAGAGCAAATTTCCACTCATGGTCAAAGAATTGGGAAGTGGTTGTCTTCAGAAACGTTGTGAAATGCTGAATGTCATATTTTTAACTCCTGCTAGAATTAAACTAGTACACATTGTAATTTCTGAGTTTGTGTATCGTTAACGTTTCCCTTCACTTGCAGTTTTTAAGAACTTCCTTAGTGTGACTCAGATATTTTCCTGTTTACTCTGCAGAGATGATAGAGTTACAGGAAATCCAAAATAACTTGTACGCATCCCTCCAGCCTCTGTAGGTGTGAATACCAGTAACTACAGCTCCTCCTCAGGAG
This sequence comes from Thunnus maccoyii, assembly GCF_910596095.1. Classification (NCBI taxonomy): domain Eukaryota; kingdom Metazoa; phylum Chordata; class Actinopteri; order Scombriformes; family Scombridae; genus Thunnus; species Thunnus maccoyii. Next base: position 13,850,261 of record NC_056546.1, on the reverse strand, counting down.
TTTACCTCGGAGGAGACTCCTCAGGAGGAGGTGATGGAGGGGGGAGCTATGTAGACGGGGAAGGTTACGGAAGCGGAAGCGGCGGAGGCGGAGGCGGAGGCGGCACCAGCGGTGGCAGTTATCTCGTCAGCTCGGTGTCAAAGGTCAGGTCCAGCTCGTCTGGTGGTGCCAGGAGAACGCAGACTGCTGGCTCATCACGTGGGGGCCTGTCGCCAGCTTTCCGGGAGAGGAAGACCGTATCCAGCCGCTCGGGAGGTTACGATGGTGAGCTTGGCATCACAAAAGCTTAAATAGAGGAAACCGTTGGGCACTGTCAAGGGTGCTGTTTATATTGCTTTTAAGCTATTGTTTGGTTTCTTTTTAGGAAGTTCCAGTGCAAATTCCTCTCCAGAATTCACACGCAAAGATTATGGAAACTACTGTAAGTGAGAGCGAAATACCTCCAGCTTCATCCTTGTTATGTGTTTATGTGTATTTATGTTTTTGTTTTTTTTTTCATTTTTCTGTCTGTTTTCTTTTCAGGCTCCAGCACCACACGAGGGAGGAGCGAAAGCAGAGGTATTCATTCTTCCTGTCTTTATTTCTGTCCTGTTTGACTATCTATTGTGCTGACTTACGTTTTATTATATCAGGATTTCGTTGTCCATTGTGTGTTGTGATTTTTTTTTTTTTTTTTTTTTTTTTTTCCAGAGAGTGAGATCAGAGCCAGATTACAAAGTGCCTCCCCCTCAGCCTCCAGATGTAAGACCACTTGAGACACATGGATCCATATGCTGCCGGTTATGCAATTCCTCATAGAAGCAACAAAGCGTCTTCATTTGCGTGTGTTCATCGGGTCACTTTAGAGCAGCGTGTTTTTTGAATTATGCTGCTGTTCAAATGCTTCAAAACCTCACCATCCAGTATATCACTTACTTTCCCTTCTCTTCCACTTCTCACATGCACACTTAAGCACGCGAAATTTAAATTAGTAACACGTGTGCAGTTCCCTAGACAAAAGATATACATCAGCAGAAAAGAAAAAGGGCGAGATTTAAACAAAGCAGGTTTATTTGCCTTCTGCTCATGTGGGGAAGAAGTTAATGTGCAGATTTGTGGTGGCAACAATGGCACACATGACTCACTGCTTGCACTGTGTGCCTCCCATTAGGAACATAACAACAGTGGAGAGTCAAAGCTTTGTAGAGACTGATTACTCCCCCTGCTGATTAAAGCGAATAACTGCCCTGATTTTATCCACATTTTTGAACTGTTAGTCATTCTGTGCCACCTTAACCCCACCTCAGCCGGGTGTCAGATTGCTCTGTGGCTTTTTCTGCTTTTTCACCAGCAGTGAAAGAAGAAAAAATAGCAGCCCTAACAGTTTAAAAATCAGAGGTGGAATGTAGTACAGTTACTCAAGTAAAGTACTTTTACTTTTCTTGAGTATTTCCATTTTATGCTACTTTATACTTCTGCTTCACTACATTTCAGAGACAAATATTCTCACTCCACTGCATCTATTCAACAGATTATAATTATTACATACTTTGAAGATTAAGATTTCACATACAGAACATTTAATTGGCTCATTATTATTACAGATCAAATTACCCAGCAGTGTATAAAACAGTTGAGCTCCACCTCTTACAGCTACAACATTAGAACACTGCTTACACAATAACATAATGAGTATTTTTACTTCAAGTTCAAGTTCAAGTTCGAGCCCATCTTTACTGTCATGTGTGTTAAAAATACAATGAAATACTTGTGCTCTGACTCTCTGCCTTAACACAAAGGACACATAATCCCAGAACAGTAAAAAGACACTACAGACCTACATAGACTATGTACACAGTGCATTCATATACATACATTATATTCACAATATACAGCACATGATAACAACAAAGTGCATGTGGGTGCGTCAGCAACCTGACTTCCTGTGGAAAGAAGCTGTTACTGAGATGGTTGGTCTGTGATTTGATGCGCCAGAAACGTTTTTTTTTTTTTTTAGATGAAAGAAGATACTTAATGTATTTTTGTACTTCTACTTTTGTAAAATTTTTGTAAAATTATGAGTGCAGGACTTTTATTTGTAAAGGAGTATTTATATAATAGTCTGTTGCTACTTTTACTTAAGTAATACAATTCAATACCTATTAAACCACATGTAAAATTACTTTACTACAAGTAAAAGTCCTGCATTCAGAATAAATTTTACTTCATTAAAATAACAGAAGTACTATCATCAAATTATGAACAATGAATTATGAACGGTGGCCTCTGTCAACGTATTTTATTGTTGTATTGTATATATTGTTGGATTACTATCAATTATGCATTAACATGATTTCAGTATTTGAATGTTAGAGTAGGACAAAAGTGAGCAAATTAAGTATTTATCATGTTTGATCTGTATTAATGTATCATATTGTGTCTGTTAACGACATTAGAGGTACCTCAAAGGTTTACATAAGTACATTACTGGAGTAAGTGTACACTGAAACAAAGTTTTCAGGGTGAGGTATTGTAGGGCATGTTAAGTATTCTGGTAGTCAGTGTTAAGGGTTAACAGGGTGAGTTTGGTTTTTACAGGGACAGAGTTGGATGATGTGAAGAAGCTACTGAAGGGTCGCTCCAGCAGTGTCAGCCCCACTCGCTCTTCCGGGACCCTGCCTGTTCCCAAGAAAGCCAGCGTGGAAACCAAGACCATCTCTGTGGCCTCTCAGTCGGGTATACACCCTCGCCAGAGTCACACACATGCACAGACACTTTGTCTCCCTCTCAAAGATATATGGTTCAGTGTGGCCTCATGTATTACTGTTACGTATTAGTCACACAGCTCAGCACCTGTTCTTCTGAAAGATAATCCCTGGTGAACTCACACGTTAAACAACGCTCACCGCAGTTTTTAAGATATTTTCAGAATCCTGAAAGACTTTTCTTCATTTGGATAAAAAAAACCTTCTGTCCACTGTACAATATAAAAGAATTAAAACCTGTTTTCTTAGTCGCAACTGATTTCTTAATCCAAAAGATGGTAAGCAGAAGTGACATACAGTAACTCTGTGCTTGTTTTGTTTTGTACAACAAAAGAAAAATACATTATAAGTTATGAAAATGTATGAAAAAATAACATAAATATATCATTTTTTTCATGTTGTTATGTTTAATGGCACTTCTGGCTGCCGTCTTACTTAAATAAAGACACAGCTGTGGAAACATGTCAAACATTTTTTGCATCATGGACAGAGTGGACAGAATATTTCTTGATCCAGATGGACGGAGGAGTCTTTGAAGATTGTGAAAATACTTTCAAAACTGCAGGAAGTGTTGTTAAAGGACCTCTTTGAAAACTCACCAGGAGATTTATCTTTTATAAAAACTTTGACTCAACTGAAATGAGCAAACATGAGAGGCGGTTAAGTTTAAGTGAGATAAACTTTATATCTTCTTGATTGTTGCCTTCCTGATTTTGTTTTGTTTTTCTCTCCCGCAGTTTCAACCTCGTTCGGCTCTGGTGTGACATCAGGCGGGTTCAACACCATTGATACATCTGGCCTGTATGATAACGGTCTGACATCTGGGCAGTTTGATACTGGTGTGAAAACAGGCCAATATGATGTCAGCCTGAAATCGGGGCAATATGGTACTGGTGTCAGATCAGGCCAGTATGATAGTCTGAAACCAGGACAGTGTGAGACTTGTGTCAGATCAGGCCAGTATGACGTTAGTCTGAAATCAGGACAGTATGATACTGGTGTAAAATCAAGCCAGTATGATATTGGACTGTGCTCAGGACAGTACGATACTGGTGTAAAATCCAGCCAGTATGATACTAGTCTGAAATCAGAGCAGTACAGTGCTGGGGTGAGATCCGGCCAGTATGATACTGGTCTGAAATCAGAGCAGTACAGTGCTGGGGTGAGATCCGGCCAGTATGATACTAGTCTGAGATCAGAGCAGTACAGTGCCGGGGTCAGATCCGGCCAGTATGATACTAGTCTGAGATCAGAGCAGTACAGTGCCGGGGTCAGAACCGGCCAGTATGATACTTCCACACTGGATGCTCTGCTTCCGTCTTTCTCTTGGTCTGCCTCCACCCTGCCCTCCTCCTCCGCCACGGTGGTCACTGGCAACACCAGCAGCTACACGTACCAGGGCGGCACCAACAACATGCCGGGAGGATCCTCACCCCTCAGCCCCACCTCACCCTCGTCCCTGTCAGGTGAGACCAAACATCTCCCAAGTATCACCTGTTACCTGCAGGTGAAATGTCATTTTATTAGAAAGTTAGTGAGGAACGTTTAGTGGAGGTTTTGTCTTTATTAGCGCTAAAACAATCAAACAGTCAGTTAATCTACACTACTTTCACTTAATTATTATCATTGAAGTAATTTATCAAGCAAAAATGTAAAACTTTTGCTGGTTCAGGCTTCTCAGATGTGAATATTTGATGCTTTTCTCTTTTTTATTATCATTTTACATTAAATATCTTTGGATTTGTTTGTCAGACAAAACAGGCAATTTGAAGATATCACCTCAGAAACTGTGATGGACTTGTTTCAATATTTTATGACATTTTATGGACCTAAAAGTTAATTTGGAAATAACTTATATTCACCTTAGTTTTTATACTCTGGGTCATGGTTCAGTTTTATGCTTAACACCTTGTGTTATTTACAGTTTACTTTATTTCTTTTCATTTTGTTTGTCCTTCCATGTCTTGTTTTTGTTTTGATTTTCTTCATTTTTGTCTCATTCTGTGAATATTTGGAGTGTTTAATGTGTGTGTTTTAAAAAAATCAAATCTAGTCCATCAAAGAAAAATAAACAGATTGATGAGTGTTTAATTCTACATCTCTGTTCGCAGTTTACGGCTTTCAGAATAATCTGGCGCCCACTTCTGGCAGTGTTCTCACCACCAGTGGAGCAAACGTAAATGCTAATCTCGGAGGTACGGTGGCACATCTCCTAAAAATTTCCACAGTATCTTGACACTATCAATATTCTGCAGTCAATAAATATCGAATATAGTGCCTTTATTAAGTCAGTATCTCCATGCTCGTGTGTTTGTCTATGCAGGTTATGGTGTTCAGAAGAACGTGTCAAATGGTGGTGGTGTCGTCAGCACTGGAGTCTCTACAAGTGAGCACAAAGTTGTCCTGTTAGCTGAAAAAATGTTTTCACACTTCAAGCAATTCTCAAATTTTGAAAGTGAGTCACTTTCTGTTGAAAGATTCCTGCAGTAACAACCTGTTTTTGTTGTTTTTGTTCTCAGCCACTAGATCCCAAACTGAAGATGCATATAAGAAAGATTATAAGTTCCTGATCTCTGAAAAGGAGAACGTTCCAGTCAAGAGAGACGCAGAAATACTCATTTTGGCCAAAGACAGCGGCAAGCAGTTCACCAGCGGCAGCAGCGTTCATTTAGGAGGAGGTCAGTCAGCTGCTAAAACACTTAATTTTCTTTCACCTTAATCGAATTTCTGAACATTTTTGGACCCAATCTTAGATCCCCAAATTCCCATGATCACAATAAGTTGTAAAACATATTTAAACAGAATACAACTATTCTATTTTCATTAATAACACATTAAGCAACCCTGATACTGCTCACTTGGAGGCTGTTAAAGGAATCATTTAAGCTTCCTGGATCTGCTCAGTTCTCTTAAACCATCACAACACAAATCAAACACTTCTGTTTTGCAACAAAATAGCTGAAACAACCTAATGAGAATTCAACTTGTACTAATGATTTCTAATGAATGTTGTTTTTTTTTTTTTAACAGGGTCGATTTCAGGAGACTCCATAAAGAAAGAGAAGCTTATTTCAAGCTACAGTGAGACAGCTCCACTGAAGACAGAGACGGGCAACTCTTACTGTGAGTGCTCATTTAAAACATCTTTAGTAATAAAAAAATGACATTAATCGACAAAATCAGTAACCATTATTAATTAATTCACTAGATGGATCATCTGGAGTTGTAATGAAAGACAAAGCCACCTATGCAGGTACGTTTGATTGCATGTGTGTTGATATTTTCAGGATGGTGAATATTTTAGTTTTTGAAAGTGAGAACATGTCTTTTTCTTCCGTCTTTAGAGATTCACAGGGACAGCGGCATCTTCGGAGGCGGAGGACTGTGCTGCTGCTCCGACGCGTGTTGCTCCTGGTGGAAATGGCTGCTGGGTCTCCTCCTCCTCTCCTTGCTCCTGCTTGGACTCCTCTTTGGGCTCATTGCCTTGGGTGAGGATCAATTATGAAACATCCTGAAATTTGACTTTAGGGATGAAGATAAAAACCTTGGGAGTCATGCGATACTCTCTGGTGTTGCTCTGTAATGAAGTGCTTGGGAGTGACTGTTTTTGAGGCAATGAAATGTGTGTTTTAGCCTTTACAGGCATGTGAGCATTATTTCACAGTGCTGCAAAGAGCTGGTAGACCGTAAATGTACTCCTCTCCCTGGAAATTTGATCCCTGGGCTCTGTCCCGCTGCCATAAAGTCGGCCTGACATTCATTGTCAGTGGAGCAGCTCCAGAAATTGCTGCTTGATGACATCACAGACTCCAGTTTGTTCCCCTGCAGCAGGAGTGCCGTTGATGTGGATTCATCCTGATTCAATGTGTACAAACCTGGAATAACATTTGCATTCTCTTCGATTTGAGGTTTATTTTTACATAAAGTATGCACACATCAAAACCTGCTGAGCACATTTAATAAGACACATAAGAAATTACTGATTGATTCACACGATTAGCAAAATTATCATAAACTGTGAATCCAGTGGAGAACATATATTTACTGTCCTCAGGTTCTTTTTTCAATTATTTTAAATACAACCTAAGTGTAATCGGAAAGTACACAATGTTTAGTGTGACTACACTACAGTGTGTGTATGCAGTTTCAAAAAAGTCTTTATATCTTTAGTTTTTCTCATTGACTGACAAACAGATAAATACTTTAAGCTGAATATGAAGTAGTAACAGGTGTGTGAACATGTGGCACCGTACCAAAGTTGTTTTCTCTCATTTTTTCAATAACTTGGTTTCTTTAGTGATCTGACAGATCATATTGGTTGTGTTATTTGGGCTTTTTGGCTTTAGTTAATGAGGTTTTGGCAGAATATTGTGGGAAAAGGCAGAACAGGCGAACAGATGACTGTGGTTCAAAGAGTTTAAATCAGGACAAATCAATCAAAATGATTTGAATAAACAATTAGTCAAAATACTTTTTTTTGAAGTTTACGCTTCTTTTATGCACTGAAATTAACACCAACCAGCACATTATTCAGCAAGAGTACAGGTTTCTGGTTTGGATCTGTGATCACATCTGTATCTAATCTGTAAATATGTATTGTATTTATAATTTGAATATTATGTTTTGGACTCAAACATCTTCTTTTTCCAGAGTTGTCTGGATGTAATTTAACAACTTGATTTTTTTTTAACAACTACAATATTTTGCTATGTGTTATCTTTACGGTTCATTAATTTTTAAAGTAATTCTTCTTTAAATTCTTAAATAATCAATTATTTAGTACAATATTTATCAGTTATTTTGGTGGCTTACCCAAATATGTTACCCCCCACCCCATCCATAATGTGTATTTTTATGTATTATTTCTTTCTTTCTAAAGTCTTTTTGGAAATTTAGTTGATAGAAAAGTCTGTCAAAACGGTGCATTCATGTGCAGTCAGGTTGGAAAAGTGACTTCCCTAATCAGAGTTTAGTTTGTGGATGCAATGCTGTTTTGCAACCAACTATAAAATGATGGCTTGTTGGAGTACCCAAACCCAGGAGGCAGCTACTACTGATAAGTTTTTGACCTGTGGGAAACACTATATTTGGATGTTAAAAAACAGACTGAGAATCATTTCTTAACTCTGCCTGAATGTGAGCTCTTTGTGTGTGAATCCTAACAAATGTTGATGCCCCTTTCTCAGCCGAGGACGTGAGAAAGCTGAAGAATCGAGTGGCTACTCTGGAGGCTGAAGCCTCGGCTGCTGCTGCTCATACCAGTCGTCTGTCAGGTTCTTCCAATGACATCAACGCCTATGCGGGTGGTGCAGCTGGTGCGGGTGGCTCCCACACTGACATACACCTCGCTGCTGGAGGAGGTTCGGGCTCCGGTACCGGAACACGAATCGGAGTGGGTGCTGCCGGTGGCTCCACTGGTACAAGTGGCAATGACATCGGCACTGGTAGCTTCGGAGCTGCTGGTGCTGCCGGTGGTGCAGGTGGTGCCGGTGGTGCCAGTGGTGCCAGTGGGACCATTGGAGTTAGTGCTGGAGGTGCCGGCACCAGCGTCAGTGGTGGTACCAGCACCAGTGGTACCAGCTTCAGTGGTAGCACTGGCAGTAGTGGCACCAGCTTCGGTGGTGGCGCTGGCACTGGTGGCGCTGGCACTAGTGGCACCGGCTTCGGTCATGGCACTAGCACTGGTGGCGCCGTCTTCACTGGCCTCGGGACAGGTGTAAGTGGAGGACACATCGATGTTGCTGCTCTCCAGGTGACCGTCCAGCACATGCTAAGATCGGAAATGCATTCACAGGCATTCAGAGGTACTGCACATTTATACTGACTACATGAATATGCATACACTTACACCGCACACACACACACACACACAGACACACACACACACACACACACACATACAATCAATCATGTTCATTGAATGGTTGTTTTGTCTTTTAGCTTTTCTAGTATCCTCAGTGCAGGGAGAGAGAGGGCTGCCTGGACCTAAAGGTGAAATTCAAATATTATTATACTCATAAAATCTAAACTTTTACCCTTTTTTAATTAATTACCAGGAGCTGTGTTTATTTTATGTTAATTTATGTTTATTCTGCTTCTTCTTTTAGGGGACACTGGATCTAAAGGTTGGGCAGCAAAACCATCAACTGCTATAATTTTTTTTCAGATTTATTCAGTTTTAATTCTGCTGTTCTGTTTTTATTTGTTTCTGATTTACTGTCGTCATAATAAGATGTATGTTTTTCTTGTCACAGGAGATACTGGTTTCCCTGGAATGCCAGGTGAGGAATGATGCCTAACATTTTCCTTGAGTCATTACCAGTATTTCATCTTATTTCAGGAATAATGTGCAGGATCATGATGTCATTTTACTTACCATGACCTTTGACCTCAGGTCCTCCTGGTGTGATGGGCCACCCAGGCGCTGACGGTCAGAAAGGACAGAAAGGAAGCCAAGGTACAGAGAGCGGTTCAGTTCAAAATGCATGATACAAGTACGTTGTTTGGCTTATTTAGAGTAAGCAAGTATCTGATTTTAAAATATCTGATCAGGTGATCATGGACTCGAGGGGCCACCAGGTATCCGGGGTCGTGAAGGCCCTGCTGGCCCCAGAGGTGAACCAGGTTTTGGAACAAAAGGTGACAGAGGTACGTCTTAGATACAGCTCACACAACTTCTGCATTTACTAGTGATAATAATTACACCCAGCTGAACATGATCACAAAGGTTGTGTAACTGCAGAATCTCATTTCTTTGGTTTCTGCAGGTGCTCCTGGAGATCCAGGGGTTCCTGGGTCTGTGGGACCTGCCGGCCTGGCTGGACCAAAAGGTGAGAACCTTACTTTTCAATTTTTTCAAAAAGTTGAACAAAATTATCTAATTGTGAAGTAGTTTTTTCATCAAATTTCTATTGGTTTGACTTGCTGACAAAAATGCATCAGTTTATTACCTCATGGTGTAAGAACTATAATCTCCACCAGGTGGCAGCACAGAGTCAGTTTGCTAATAACGCCACATTAGCAAGCAAGACCCCTTTCTAGATGCACACAAACCCAGTGCTTAATACTAAAAATGCACATAAAATTTAAAAATGAAAGGTATTTACATTAGTCACCTCCTGCTGCACCAGTTGGCTCAAATCAATATTTTAACCGATAATCATTCATAGACCTTTGAGCACAACTGGGATGTTCAATTTGAAAATCAATCTGTTCTCTGACAAACTCTTTAATTACAGGACCCCGCCTGCAATACCATTCCATGTTTATCTCTCTAACTGATGTCCTAAACTTTAGATTGATTCTGCTCATCATTTTGTCCTGCCCTTATTTACCGTTATTGATTTCAAATCACTAAAACTATGGAAAGATTGTGGAATAGCTCAACTAATTTGGAAAACAGAATACATATATGTGGATACATATCTAATATATATATCCAGATATTTGTGTTTAAGAGTAAAATGAACACAGATAGGACAACAAATTAGTGTGAGGCTGATCTTTAGTATATTTATTGTCACAATAATCAATAAACTACCAGCTATGATTGGCTGAATGCACAGGACACACGTCCCACCAGCCTGAGTCAGCTGTAAGAGTGAGAGAACTAGTTGGCAAAAATAGTCAAAATAGAAAGGTATGGTGCTGAAATTGAAACATGATGAGCAGGGTGGATGAAGGGGTACTGGAGTGCATCTGATAGCACTGTGAGGGTTTGTCAGACTACAAAGTTTTGGAGCCACCGCTGTATATACTGTCTTATAGTCACATTAAAATTAAGAAAGAAAGAAATGATGTAAAATTAGTAAAATTTTACATCATTGTCTGTGTCGGTTCTTAATTCCACTGTGAATGTTAGATGTTAGTTTCACATGAGTGTTGGGCATGACTATAATAATGTTCCTGTTAAACTGCATTTTTCCTTGATTTTAATTATTCATCTTTGCTCTAGGTGAACCTGGAGCTCATGGCCTTTCTGGACCACCAGGTGAGTTTCTTCCTGTTCTCATTCTTTCAGAGCATTACAGTCATTACAGAAACACCCGCTGAGGTGAATATTATCTCAAATTTAGCAGCACCAAGTGAAAACACTGTTAGCGGTGACTAGTCTTAATCCCTGGCATCTTACATGAACTGTTTCTTTACAGGTCAACCAGGTCTTCAAGGTTTCCGTGGAGAGGCAGGGGCTCCTGGAGCTAAAGGTAGGTTACATGGAAATGTGCAGATAGCAAAATTATTTTATATGCTGTAATAATGTTAATTACACTCACTCTCTGACTCTGCAGGCGACAGAGGGCTTGCTGGATTTCAAGGACTTAAAGGTGTGTTGTACAGTAGGTTCCTCAGACGTTTATAAGACTTGTGGGGTCAGTAAATGTTTCTAACTGTTGTTTAATTCATGTTTATTTTAGGTGAAACTGGTGACAAAGGTCTCAGAGGTCTGCAAGGTCAGTACAGCTTTGTAAATAAAACTATATTTGTAGCTGTCAAATTGACATGTTATTGACCCTGTGCAGTCTATGTGAGTTTCTTAATCCAGTTGTCCCACTCTTCAGGTGAACCTGGTTTACCAGGTCTGTCTGGGCCAGCTGGAGAGAAAGGATCCAAGGGATCGATGGGTGAGTCAACGGACCCCCAGCCTCAGACTTTCCCACTAATTATGTTTTCAGTGGATTGCACTGAATTAAAGAATGAGTTCACAATTTTTCAAGTCTGTCTTAAAACAATAGTCAGGTCCCCAAATGAACATTGAATTAATTTTTCTTGCCATAATCATTCCTGTTCATACATTAATTGTGAACCTATCCTTTAAGGTGATGAGTGTGATCGTACCAAATGTTTCATCCATCTAAGAAAGTAGAATAAATACTCAATCATTCATATTATGTATTTTTAAAAATAACTTTACTTCTACACCTTTAAAAATGAGTTATAGAAGCTGTTTAAAATTAGTTAGTTAAGCAAAGTAACACACTCCATCCACCAGGAGGCAGCAGAGAGGAGTCTGCTCCCTCTACTGTTTATTTAAGGAATAACAGACCCTGAAAAGAAAAACAGACTATTGCAACAAATGTTTTTGCTTTTAGAGTGACTTATGGATTGATATTTACCAGAATATGTGTTTTTTTATTTTCCTTTTATGTCATCAGGGCTGTCTGGCCAAGATGGTGCAAAAGGCTCAAGAGGTAAATGAGTCATGACTGTCTAAGCATTACTAATATGCCTATTTAAATATTATTTTAATATGCACAAGGACATTACATCAGAGGTTGAATATATTAGGGTCAAGCTAATAGCAGAAGCTTTTATTCCTCTTGCTTTTTAGGTTAAAATAAATCAAATAAATCTTTATGATCTTAAATTACATTTTTATATTTGGCCCTCAGGTGACCAAGGGCCTGCTGGACCCCCTGGACTCAGGGGTCCTGCTGGGCCTCCTGGAGATGCTGGACTTCAAGGTAAAGTGAACTTGCTGTCGCTCTTATGAAACATATCTTTAGCGGACAATATAATGAGATATATTTATAATTCCTCACTCTCTCTAGGAGCACCTGGGCTTCAAGGACCACCAGGTACGGGTCAACACACACACAACACACATTGTAGTTTAATTATGAACTCTGTGGAGTATTTTGCTCCAGATTCTTTGCTTTAAACGCTGTCATTACATTCTCACATCTTATTTTTAGGAATACCAGGGAATCCAGGACAGCCAGGGGCCAAAGGTACAACTCCTGTCAACTCTAGTGGTTTAATGAAATCAGAAAGGCCTTCTCCAGCAGAAAACTGTCATACTTTCTAAAACCCTGCAGCTCTGTGCAATTAATTAGAAGTGTGAAATTTGTCTGTCTTATTTTAGGTGAAATGGGTCAAGCAGGAAGAATCATTAATGCAGGTAACAAAGCATGAACAACAGATTATTATTATTATTAGATTATGAGATTATTTACAAGCCATTGATTAGACTATAGTTTTGAAGATATCTGACCATTACTGTTATTTTCCAGCTGGCTCCACCTCTGTGGGTATCCCAGGACCACCTGGACCTTCTGGTCCTCCCGGCCCTGCTGGACCTCCAGGATTATCAGGTCTGATGCTCGACAGCCCAGAAAAAACCCAGCCCTTGTCCACGTCATTCTGCATGATGACTGATTGCACCATATCAGAATTAACAATGCTTATCACTGTTGAATAGGCTAACTTAAGTGTTTGTATTTCTTTATTATCTTTCTTTTTTGTACCTCCCCAGGTCCCATTGGTCCTGCTGGTCTGCCTGGCCAGCCTGGTAGGTCATTGCATTCTCCTGGACTTAAAAAAGTGTTTTACATTGGATATGTAGCCTTCAGAGTCTCATAGCTGCTGCGTTTTGTTTGTCTTCACAGGTCCTAAAGGTGACAGGGGATACAAGGGAGACCGGGGAGAAGCAGGAGTATCAGTGAGAACGTCTGAAACTATAAGCTCATCCAGATCTGAGAGTGAGTCCTCTTTTTATGAAGCCCAGACACCCTACAGTATTTAGGACTGAGAAATGTCTACAATATATCATGATCTGCTGCAGATATACATAGAATTGCCAATAAAAACAGAAATTCTGCTTTCCATTTGAACCTTAATGAGATAAGATACAATAGAGACAAACAGAAAATGAGAGAAGTGAGAAACGGTGAATTACAGGCGACAAAGGCCCTCGGCTGACTACATGGTCAGCATCTTAAAGCCCTCTACCTCCAAGACACCCCAGAAATGTTTTTTTTATTTGGTCTGTTGTTGGTCTGTTTCTTCCTTAGATCAGTTTGGTGCTGGTGGAACCTCAGTAGTATCTGGCCCACCCGGCCCACCAGGTCCACCTGGACCTCCTGGACGTCCAGGTAAGTAAGACACAATGTGCTCTGTTTTGAAATCATCAAAGTCGTTATCTTAAAGGATTTTGTGGAATTTGTCAGACACCATCTGAGAATCTCTGTTCCTGCAATGACACGTTCTTTAAAATGTGTCACTGACCATCTGAATAATTTCTTCATTAGGAGACTCAAGACAAGGACCTCCAGGACCGCCTGGTCCTCAAGGTCCTCCAGGTCAGACAGCCAAGTATTTGAGCTCATCAAATCCAGTTTCAAATTGTGATTCTGAGGTTGCTATTATAAGAAGCTTATCCATCCTTTGTATCAAACATTAATCCTCATGTCTGCCTTATAGGTTATGGAAGACCAGGACCTAAAGGAGACAAAGGAGACTCAAGCTTTGCATCCAGCTCTGGTATGATCCAAAATCTGAATTTTTGCTCTGTCAGGATGCAACAAGCAGAAACAGAGCACTTCACAGAACACACTGGAAAATGGTGACACAACTGTATTCATGTCAACACTGCTCTTCTTACAGGAACATATTATCGTGGACAACCAGGACCACCTGGGACTCCTGGGCAGAAGGGAGAAACAGGTGACCTCTTATGTCTCATTTAATATAACTTCCTCTCTGTTAGTTTACTTGTACTTTATCATGAAATTTCTGTCATTGTTTTAGGTTCTCCTGGACCAAGAGGGTACCAAGGTATCTCTCTTTCTTTAAATTATGTGTATCTTGGCGTAATTTACTATCAACTAATTGTAATCAACTATCTTTACATAACAGTACAGATAGTTGTGAGCAAATCTTGAACTGTGACATCTCATTTGTGTCTCAGGTGAACCAGGTCTGCCCGGTAACCCAGGAAGACCAGGAACCTCAGAGAGAGGTCAGTCGTTTGTCCATCGAACGAACATCCAAACACAAATCATACATAATCAGATTAGAAAGCCATACTTGTGAAATCTTGGAGGGCTGAGCATGTGTGTGGAGCATGCTAAGCGCATAGTGTGATAGATATACTGTAATTGTATATTTCTTCCTTACAGTGTCAACTTATGCTGGAGGACCCGCGATCCAAGGACCACCGGGTCCACCTGGACCTCCTGGACGTCCAGGACCACAGGGAATTAAAGGTAAAGCTAACAACAAAATGTCTGTACAGAGAGGAATCAGTGCTTTATTTTCTGTATTGTAGAGTAGATGTATCTGCCTGTGTGCATCATCTGACGATAATCCTTTTGTTGTTGTCAATCATTTCCAAGGTGACACCGGAGCTCCTGGTTTACCTGGCTCTTCACGAGGTAGAAAAAAATCATAATATCCTTACGACTCTCATCTTTTATCTTGTAAAATCACAAGAATGGTGTTAAAGTTTGAGTTCAACTATACTCTTCAGGCTCTTTACTATCTCATTTTTCCTCAGGCTCAATCTCAGTCACCTCAGGGCCTCCTGGTCCTCCAGGTCCTCCTGGCCCTCCAGGCTATCCCGGCTCCTTCTCTTCTACTGAGATGCACCAGTACATCGCCAGCTATCTAAGTAAGTGTTTTTCTGAAGTAAGATCACAAGATCACAGGCTGTCAGGAGACGAAACAGAGTTAAACATGTTTAATTTGTTCCATGCAGGTAGAAACAGACAGGCTGGCATCCCTGGACCTCCAGGTCCACCTGGGCCTCCTGGAATCCCTGGAACCTTCTCAGGCTCTATGGAGGACATCTCCGCTCGCATCATTGCATACATACAACGTAAGCCTGTGATTTTCCCCAGAATTTCTATCACTAAATGACAGTGTGAGGAGTACTTTATGTTTTAATTTTGTGTTGTGCTATTGCAGGTTCAGGCTCAGGCCTAAGCATTGGCGCTCAGGGTCCTCCAGGACCACCTGGCCCTCCTGGCCCCGGCTCTGGATCCCTGACTGTCAACGCGCTGATCACCATGCTACAGAGTACGTACATACATTTTCAGTCTGAGCCGCATCCTGTCAGACACATATAGGATCCATGCTGCACCCCACACATTTACAGAAGACCAGTGTGTCCACAAGCTCTTCAACATACACTCATCTGACAGAGTTATGCATGGAGCTAAACTATGTCTCTCTGCTTTGATCTGCTCAGGAGATGATGTGAGGAGATATGTGTTAGGACCACCAGGGCCACAAGGACCACCAGGACCACCAGGGGCATCAGGAGGAATATCTGGCACTTACAATGTACAGGAGATAGCTACGTATGTCTTCAACATCATGAATGGTAAGTACAGGTTGCAAGGAAAACATTGACCCCGGAAGTGGTGCCTGAACTTCAATCAATCAAAATGTTTTTGTTTCACAGAGAGAGGGATTGCTAGAGGTCCACCTGGACCACCAGGCCCTCCCGGACCTGCAAGTACAGGAGGCCATGGATTTACTACTGCTACGATTGACTACACTGCACTGATGAGAAGTAAGATCATTTATTAACTTTTCCCTTTGACAGACACTGACCTTATCTTACCTAAAGAGTGAAGATAAACTGTACAGGATGAACTGGATTTAGATCTGCTCGTCTTGTTGTTTTACTCAATAAATTACACAGAGCACGATCTATGTTCTCCACCACTGAGTAAAGCTGAGGAAAGGTCACTCAATCACCATCTTCCTTGCATCCTCACCCAGATTCAGACTTCCGCTCATGGCTTAACTCTGCTGTACAACATGGTCCTCCTGGTCCTCCGGGTGTTCCAGGGCTTCCTGGTCCTCCAGGCCCTCAGGGACCGCCAGGAGCCTCCACTTCCACTTCCACTGTGTACGGAGCAGGTGGTCGCGGATACAACTTGGAGGAAATTCAGCGTTACCTGCAAGGTGAGTCTGGCAAACTGGGTGAACATAATTTATTGTTTAAAGTGAGGTTGACTGACTGTTAATGTAAATTCAAAAGTTATTTATTATATAAAGTAGTTTAATTCTTCTCAGCTGTGAATGTTTTGGCAAAAAGTATGTCTAGCAATGAATAATAGTCATTATAACAACAAGATGTAAAACAATCTACCTACAACCTACCAATATTATTACACTGAATATAGTACAGTTAAAAATGTATTGATGATTACATCTTTTAGCTACTTCAAGTGAAATGATTGCACTTATACTTAGAAGAAGAAAAAAGAAGAAAAAACTTTAGACAAGACTTTAATGGTTGTCATAATTGCCTGCCTGAGAGAATATTTACTGAAAACAGAATTAAACATTTACATATGGCAAAGCAAATTAGACTTTCTTGTAAACATCAACCAAAGGCAATGTGTTTGCAGACGCATTTCCAATTATTTGTTTGCCTTGAAGTCACGACAGGAAAAAAAAAACAGAAACGCATGCAAAGTACAACAACAACAACAAAAAAAACCCAACAGAAAATCAACATGTAAATTCTTGCTTTACTGACAGAGAATTACCTAAATATGGCAGGGTTTGCCTCATTCCCTACCTGCTACAGTCTTGTGCTAACACTATAATACTTCTCAATACATGGAGTTTCCAGTTTATCGGGTCCACTAGGCTGAAAAGCGGTGTGTTGCTGCCCCCTCTGGTTGAACGTTTCAAGCCTGTTTCACTGCTGGGTGTGGTCAGAAGTGTAGCCACACCCAACAATGATGTCACAGTGTACTGACACAACCTGAAGTACACTTTTATGTCACTCCAGCAAAGTGAGAGGTTAAAACTGGAGCATTAAATGCTACCTTTGCTGTATGTTATGTAACTTTCAGTTTTTGTTGGCATATTAGAATGGTGTTGATTCAGTTATTTGTTTGACAGTGGTTGTGTGTTTCTAATAATTTCACTGCTCCTTGTTTCATACATTTGCCCTCATTGATATAAATGGGGTTGCATTAGTGATTGTCATTTTTTTTTACACTTTTTGAATTTAATATTTCTTAGGCTCTGGCTTCAGAGGTCTTCCTGGCCCTCCTGGTCCTCAAGGTCCACAGGGTCCACAGGGTCCACCAGGCAGTCACAGTGGATCGGTTTCCTTCAGTGGAAACTTCCCTCGGGAGACCATCCATGCTGAAATTCAGAACTATCTGACCAGTGAGCTCCTATCATACACAGATGATTATGAGTCTGTCTTCAAACATAACCATCCTAGCTGCTTAAATGTGCTTGTGTGGATACATTTGTGTAAAAACTAAGACAGCCATGTCAGCTCAGATGACTCAGATCTCACACATGAACCTTTTCTAACAGGTGACAACGTTCGGCGCACCATCATTGGACCTCCCGGTCCCCAAGGACCGAGAGGTCAGAAAGGAGATCGTGGAGAGCCAGGTTACGTCCAGGGCTACGTGCAGAGCCAGAGCCAGTCTCAGGGTGACTCTCGCTATGGTTCCCAGCACAGAGAGATCGACGTCAGCAAGCTCACTGAGACACTGGACTACTCCAACGTTGCCTTGAAAGTTACGGACTACATCAAGAGTGAGTAGATTGTGGCTGCCAAACATGGAGAGAATTAGTCATTTCAGGAACTAATTAAAACCTGTATTGTTATACATAAATTGGAACTAATAGACATGGAATTAAGTGAACAAGTATGACCACATGTGTGACAACAGTACTTAAGATATAATAATCTTTCTCTAGATAAAGGCCTCCTGCAGGATTATCTGGTTGAGGGTCCTTGGAGAGCAAATGTAAGAGCGATTCAAGGCCCCGCTGGTCCACCTGGCCCTCCTGGACCACCTGGCTACAGCCGCGTCATTGGGTCCTACGGCAACGTCACAGCTGACCTGATGGACTTCTTCAGAAGTAAGGACACAGATTTATTATTTTCCACGTGTTGTATCAGATTAAACTCTACAGCAATGGAAAACTATCTGGACTTATGTAAGCGTAGTTGGAAAATGTTGCTTCATTACCACTGAATCTGGGCTTTTGCTCTTTCACAGCCTATGGCACCATCCCTGGTCCTCCAGGAAATCCTGGACCAAGGGGAGAAAGAGGGTATCCAGGACCCAGAGGAGAAAAGGGTACAGCCCAGTGGAATAGATAACATTGAGAAAACTCTGTTGTATATTTGTCAGAGTAGAAAAATAGAGTGAAGTGACGGAAACAAGCAATCTGAGAGTCTTGTATGTTTACAGGTGATCCTGGACGCCAAGGTTTACCAGGACTACCAGGGTCATACACTGTACAAATTCCACACCGAGTGCAGAAGAGGGACACAGGTAAAACACTTCAAATGTTGTCAAATTGTGTAAAAATATGTAAAAGTGTCACATACATGTAACTCATCACTAAACCTTTTTTTTCCTCCACTGCAGGCAATAAAGTGGTTCGTCATCAGCTGCGTCGCCGTCAAGCTAACGGTGGCTGAAGAGCTAACATACTACTGGATCATGTCAGATTTCATTTTTACTTGTCTTTATTTCATTTTTTTTAGGTGTTCAACAGTAGTGATGCAAGTAGTAGAAAATGCTCCTTATTTTGTAGAAATTTGTAGAAAAGGACTATTTGAGGAAATAAAAAAAAAATGCATCAAACGTCTCTTAAAAACGGCTTCAGTAGAGTAATGGATTTAGTTGCGGGTGAGTGTTTTTGTGACTCAGACATTTTTGAGTTTTTGACATGTGGGTGTGTAATGTTTACTTTGCTTAGTTAGAGGCTTGCATTCAAACTTTGTGCAGGGGCAACTTTGTTTAAGAAAACATCTATTTTTAGGCGATAGCCAGCAATTGCTGATATTTTTAATTGCACTTTGCATCTTTTTCCATGGCTTGTGTGACTGGAGAGTCTGGTGTACTTTTTTTGTATTCATTGTCTTTTGAGGATTATATTGTATTGAGGACTATATAAGTGTTAAAAGCTGTTAATGTTATATCATTGTAACCATTCAATGTTTTATGAAAGACTACAATATTTTATAATACTGCCACATTATCCACATAAATCAAGCCATCTTCCAGCCTCTAAAACCCTGGAAATTATCCTTTCAAATTATAAAATGATTTATGTTTTAAAATATATAAAGTTATCATTATCTGAAGCAGACACTGTCCCACAAGTTGCAGGTAATTTGCGCAGCAGGATTGGGGCAAGGTGTGCGTGTTGCTGCATTCAGGAAAGGTTTGTTACTTGTTACTTGAAAGGTTTGTTGGTAAAAAAATAAATAAATCAGGTTGTTTTCAAGGTTGTGAGACAGGGACTCAGATAATCACTAAGAAATGACTGATTGGATTGTATATTTTTGTATGAGAGCGCACTGAAATTCATATATTTTCTTTATACCTTTAAGTGTTGGAAAGATTTAATTATAAATTGTTCCCAGATTATGTTTTACGTCAATGAATTTATTGACATTTGATCAATATATTTGAAAGACACACAAATAAATCTATTTTTGGACTTGTGAGTCTTGATATTTGTATGACTCAATTGATATTAAAATGATTTCACTCCAGGTTTGGTCCAAATAAACAGTCATTATTTTATTTACAACAAAAATGTCCATTTATAAAGACACTAAATACATTTGATCTGACATCAAAAATGCATATACTAAGAATATTCATTGTGATAGAATGACGACTGTCAACACATCAAAATGCTGTAACTTAACAAAATAAAAAAATATTTGAAATCTATGGGCCGTATGGTGTCATTCACAAGACACAGCCTCAAATAACCCCAATAAAAATCCAGCATTCATGACAAAACACTATGTTAATGTTAATGTCAGCATATAGAGAACTGATAACATGCACTGATGATATAGTGGCAAAATAAACCAATCAGGTATCTTTCTCTTGAAATGGGTCTCTTTTTGTGAGCCATCAATACTCGTAAAATACAGCGAGGAACATCTCACATGATGAAATTCATACAGTTAAGGAGTTACAGATACAGCATTTTACCTTTCATACAACACTGGTCTCAAAAAGAACAAAAGCTCATCATAAAGAGCGATTACAGCATCAATATATCAGGAATACATGTTTAGAAAACTAGCTGTGGTCATAAAATAAGGGCATATTTGGAAAAAAAAAAAAAAGGTAAAATCATAAGTAAAAAAGAAAAGCAGGCAAAAACAATTCAGTCAGTTTGGAGTTCGAATAGGCTTGGGTGAGACAAAGGTGACTCTGTCAAAAACACATGACAGTTTACTACTGCATATCTTTTTTAGCTCATGTGGCAAAACAGTGCAAATCAACAGCTTTACATTCCTTTAGTATGCATTTGTGTTCATACTTCACACAAAAAAAGCATTCGCTCATGAGAACACGTCTCAGAATAACTCCCAAAAAAGGACAAGTGATTTTTTAATATACTTATATGAGTATTTCATCATTCTCCAGGAAGTAACAGGCCACCTCTGTGTTTAACTAAACAGGGGAATGTGTGTTTTGGAGTACAGCAATGAAATGAAATTATGTACGAAAGCAATAGGTATATTTTTGTTCATTCGACTCTAAAAGACTAAAATAATCATGTTAAGCACAGTATCTGATTGGACTTCATATGTAGCTACGCACATGTAACATTTTACTCAGCGCATGATTCACAACACAGTACATTCCACTTGCTTTTAAATCACAGCCTTATGATCCCAACACGCTGCTGTTTTTGACTCCCATTACGACATTACACACTGGGCACATAAGACTACACAGCCATAACAAAGCCTTACAACTACAGACTTTTTCTGACTCATCTCCCCTGAACCAGCTCTATCTTACATGCAGCAAAACAGACAGAGTTGGCTTAATCACCAGCTTATGAAATGATTCAAATTATCTCTCAACACCTTGTGATTATGGATGAAAACGATATCCAGGTATTTAAGTGCAAAACATTCAGGGGGCCCTGTATTTACCGCAAGCTGTAATAAAGACATGGAAGGGCCCTAAATGCAGAAACAAAACAAAAAAAAGGAACATATGAGGCACTGGAGATCATTCATACTGTAGCAGGCTGTGCTTACAATGCTTCTGATAAGCATGATTGGCCTTAGCTACCTACTGCAGACTTTTAACTTTTTGAACATGCTCATAAAAGTGCATATTGTCCAGTTGGACATTTCCCAACGAGCAGAGAAGAGTTGATTAAGTGAGGGAACGGTGTTTAGGCACGTCATGCTCACTAAAGGTGGAATCAAAGCAGTGGAGACATTTTCATGTTTATCAGTAACGGTCAGAGAAATGATGCAAACTCCACCAGGAAGAGTCTGTGAGCGCAGCCAAGTTTGATTCGAGGCTATGAACCGGAGTTGTGCAGGTTCGGGATGGGGTAAAATTTGGATACTCGACTCTGGGTGGTGGGGTTAAGGCATTCGGATTCACCGCTCATCTTGAAGAAGACCTCCTGCTCCTGGAGTTTCCGTGTGAACTCATCCTCCAACGCCTGCAGGGGGCAGCAGACACAAACAACTGAGTCAACCACTGAGGATTTTATATCATGAATATGAAAAAAATGATCAAGGCAGCTAAGTGACAAGGCTCAACTGTGAAATTCATACAACAAATTAATAAGCACTCTGCATGAGTTTGATGCAAGACAAAGTACGTCTGAAGAGAGAATTTGTGGGAGTTATACATTTTTTAGACAGAGAGTTAAAAAATATTTAATATACCTTCTTCCTGGGTCTGAGCTTCTCTCTCCACTCCTTTATCTCCTGGCTGTGCTCCTCATCCAGCTCCTTCAGCTTTTGGGTCTCATGTTCAATCAGCAGGTGGCATTTCTCATTCTGAAAGGAAATTTGGGTGAACAAATCATCTCTGGATTAATAAATAACACCTCCAGTCCTCTGTACTTACTCATCTGCACTGGAATTAACTTCTGTTTCTTTGCTCTTATCTTTAGTTTAGATTGTTAGTTTAGATTTAGTTTCACCTTCTTTTGTTATCTTGAGATCAAAAAGTCCTTTAATATTATATTATTTATATTTCTTCTGGATGCTGATCCTTCTATAGTCACACCTCTGATTAAAATCTTGTTATTAAAAGTTCTCCTGTTACATTCATTCTGAGTCAGTGTGGACAAGAAAGCTAGCTGAATGCCTATAATGTGAGCAGTTATGGCCTCACCTGTAGCTGCTGCAGCTCTCTGATGTTTGAGTCACACTGCAGCTGCAGATCCCTCATCTGGTTCTCATGCTTCTGGTGTTGATGGAGCCTCTCGTTCTTCTGCCTCTTTTCTTCCTGAGAAGCAAACTGGAACACACAGACAATACAAAACAGACACCTGTAATTATCTTTGTTCACAAATTCGAACCCATTAACACTGTACCAAACAGTGCTATAAAACATATGGTCTGCTTGTGCTACAGGCAATACTAGCAAACAAAAGAAGAGATTCAGCAGAAAAAAAAGTGCTTCTTGCTGCAGTGAATTTATAAGATATTTCAATATTTCCTCCAAAACTGGGAGGATGATGGAGCCAGTGAAGCTTGTGAAATGTTTACTGGAAAGTTGCTGGTCTGAGATCCAGACCGGCTGGGAAACTTAAGTGTACTGTGTTTGTGTTGGGCAGATCCCAGGCGTGATTGTATGCCAGTGACACAGTGTTGCTATAAAAAGTACATGCATGTTCAGTCACTTTTGCTTAAATGTAACAACTAGTAAATCTAAAACAGCTGTAGCATGAATCCACAGTGTCGGTACCTGTTTTATCCGTTCTCTCTCCTGTTCTGGAGTCACGCTGGCAGTGGCAGTGATGCGGAGGCTCTTCTTGAACATGGCCATGCGGGTCTTGGCCTCGCTGCGCTGGATCTTGGGCAGACGAACCCTCTCTTGGTTCTGTTTGTTCTTCATCTCCTCAATCAGCCGCTGGTTGTAGCGCTGCATCTGCTCCATCTCCTGTTAAACACACACACACACACACACAAACACACATAGAGAAATGGTCACATATGAACACACCTCATGCATTTTAATAAAGCTGCACATTTCTCCATGTCTCTTACTTTCTCATGCCTCTTCAGCAACTGGTGTCTCTGTAGGAAGTACTGGTCTTTCAGCTGCTGCTTCAGCTGCTGGTGCTTCTCCTGCAGGTGGCGCTCCTCCAACTCCCACATAGCTGCCTCTCGAGCTGCAAAACACACATGCACACACACACACAGACACACACACAGAAACATCAGGCCAGAGTTAGCAGACATGTATATGCATGTTAACTAGTGATGAGCAGTGTGATCAAAGCAAAACAGTCAGGACAAAACTGTCAGAAAATTTGACAAGCTGAAACATGTCTTGTCAAACATGTCTGAGTGTCACAGTCGTTATTTATTCACTGTTGGTGAGCACAAGTCATCACTGACATGCACTGTGTCTCAGTGAATCATGGGTAAAAAGGGGGCAGTTTTTCTACCTCTCAGACTGCTGTTGTTTTCATGTGTCTGTTATGAAAATTTACTTAAAAGAGATGTGAAACCTGCACAGGATGCTTCAGCTGAGTTTCTTGAGAGGTAACACTTCCCAAACATGTACTGATAAAAATCTGCTGATTTGGTGTTCTCAGCTGTGTTGCACATGAATGCACCACAACAACCTGATGCTTCAAATTAATCAGTGCTTTCAACAACATTATTACACAATGACACAACACAAAAAAGTTAAAAAAAAAGGATCCCTGTGATTGATTTTATGCCTCATCTGATTTTTTTTATCATATTGAAATCAACAGAAACCAGCGGCTGCCTGTAAAGTAGGAAATGCACAAGTGTTAAGCTGTAATGAAAAGATGTGACTGATTTTGTCCGTTAAGTACTGTAGTTCTTTCTCCATCTCCCACCTCTCATCAGCTGCTGCTTGTGGTTAAGGCAGTCCCTCTCAATAGTGGCGATCTCCAGTTTGTGCTGCTGGATGATTTTCTTCAGAGCTCCATCCAGCTCCTGTTGCTGCTTCTGTAGGAACTCCTGCTCCTGAGGAGCCAGAGAAAGGAGGAACAGTGAGAAACAGCCAGAGGACAGACATGGGGGATCATACAGAGGGACAGCCAAGAGCAGAGAGAGAACAATTGCATCTTACGTATCAAAACTGCCTGAAAGTAAATTACATAATCTTATCAAGTCATCCGCTTCATGTTCAGTACAACACAGAGCACTAGATTTCACATCATCAACTGGAGTAAAGAAGAGGAGACACTCAGAGATCATGGATGGCAACGATCCACAATGGAGGTGAAGAGAGTAAGAAAGAGAAGAAAACAGTTCAGTAGACATTCAGATTCAGTTTTATGTAAGACAACATCTACATCGACATTCAAAATGTCCAGCCTACATTGTGCATGACTCATCACATACTGTGCCATGAGTCATCTATTCATTTAATTTTCTTTTCTAGCTTTATACATGATTTGACAAGATGTAATATTTTACTCTTTAGATTTCAAATACCTAGCTGGTGACAAATTGTAGGTTATGAACGGCTATTATTTAACTATGATTAAATATCATTGATCATGTAATTACACAGAATTAATTTCATCAGAAGAAAATTTCAGTTACATTTTTATTATAATACTGAGTCTAAATTAAACTGGTTAAATTGTGATGCCATAAGCAATACCACTGGCTTTAACATCCATCCTGTGAGGCAGTCAGTCTATATTTGGACCTCAGCTGACAGAGACAAACATGGATCCAGACAGAAGGGGGATCAACAACTACACCACCTCTGGGAAGGAGCATTGTACATGTTTACTCCCAAATTCAATCTAATCTGATGCAAAATGTGTAATACAATATAAATACCATGTAAAATACACAGACTCAATGTAGAACATTTGTGGATCAGTGGAGGGAAATACTGTGCAGGAGAGGAAGAGAGAGCCACTGCACAAACAGAGCGATGACAACACTACAGAAAAGAAAACAACAACACCGCCCATGCTTACATGTGTCGTTCTTATAAATAAAGCTAAATCATCACAGGCCCTCCTGTCGCTTAACTTGTCACACATCTAAGTATGGGCTAGAAACGGAGAGAAACGGGGCGGGGGGACTTACATCCTGCATCTGAGCGTTGAAGAGTGCACATGAGGACAACTGAAAAGACTGTATCATAACCTGGGCCACTGCCTGCGGAGGAGAGCACACAGCGCACTCGCCCTGATCAGGGACAGACATCACACAGCAGGCTGAGGATCTCTTCACTCTCACACAAACACACACACACACACACACACACTGATTCTTCCTAAGTTATGCGGGAGATGGCCCTTTTCCACTTTGGGAATATCGGTGAGTTTGAGGCGCACAGCATAATTCTGGATAAATGTTAGGAGGAATTCCATTAATTAGTAATTAGAACTATTCTCATCTTCTCATGCTTGAAAGCGGCTCATGATTCCAGCCCTTTCTAGTTTAATCCAGCTTGCAACAGAGCAGTTTTGTTAACATACGTTCCATGCTGCTGGTTTATGAGGTGTTAAAATAGCTACCTTTCAAAGAAAAGAAAAGAATGCGTTTTTCCATGTGACTCATCACTAATTCATAAAAGATGTACAAGAAAACAAAGGTTGGAAAAGGCTGTCGGCACAGATGTCTTCTGTGGAAACAAAAGCTGTGTCTGCAGTCGCTCCCTCTTTCCTTCATCCGCTGCTCCCTACTTGCACTCCAGGGGACTCTATATTAAGTAGGAAACTGAGAGCGGATACCTATGAATCATCATTTTGCATCACCACTCACTGTGTGTGTGACATAACTGTGAAGTTATTAATCTCAGGAGGAAAGGTGAAGAACTGCATTGTGGGATGTGTAGTTATAATGCTAATAGTAGTAGTAATAGTAGTAGTAATAGATGCTATAAACTGCATTTTTTGTTTCATTGGGGGAATTTTTTAAGTATCAAATCTATTACAATATATCATTTTATTATGGCTGCAACTAACAATTTCTTTCATTATCAATTAATCTGCCGATTAGTTTCTTCATTAACTGTTTAGTTATAAAATGTCAGGAAATGTTAAAAAATGAGACAAATGTCTTGTTTTGTCAGATCAAACCCAAAAATATTCACTTTATTATCATAGAGGACTAAGAAAAACAGCAAATATTTAAGAAAGTCAGAACCAGTGAAGTTATGTCACTTTTGCTAAAAAAAAATATGATTAACAATGAATTATCACAAAGTTTGCTAAGTTTAATATCATGATACTGTATTAATATCTCATAATGTTTTCTGGAAACTCAATAGTGAAACTATTAATAGATAAAATGTTGGAAGTGGCTATTTTTGGCTTATCTAGTGAGTTAAATACCTGACCAATCAAATTCTGTAAATCCAATATGGCCATAAAGCAGTTCTCTCATCATTGCCCACAATAGCCTAATACTGCCAGGGATTTTAAAGGGACAGTTACCTCAGTATAAATGGTAAGGCAAAATCTCAGACACTGTTTTGCTAATGTTGAGTGAATGTGATGAACTCTGTTGATAATGTCTGACTTTGGATAGCCACCAGGCAAGGAAGTATTTGTATGAGGCTGTACTGTATCTAACACATGTATGTAAGGGTATATATAGTATATAACAAAACTGAGTACACTCATGTGCAATATCACTAAAATGTTAAATGATTCAACATTGAATTATCTTGCAATAACTAATATTTTTAGGGTGGAATGTAGCGTATTTGATCTTATTTATAATTAAAAACAAACAGGTTAGATAGACTCAACTGAAAATAAAGGCCTCAATGTACAACCTCAACGCAACCAAAGTGTGACCACTGAAACAAAAATTACTACGCCTGTGACTTTCAGTTGACACAAATTGCCTGAACAAAGAGAAGAACCTGTGAACACCACAACTTTCTCAGGTTTGAGTTATGTCTCATGCAACATGGCTCCACATGAAAAAGAATTGCCTGAACAAGTAAGAAACCAGATTGTAAGACTTCATAAAGATGGGAGAGGATACAAGATACAAGATCATCAGTAGACTACTGAACCTAAACCAAAACACTGTTGCAGCAGTGGTTAGGAGGTACAGGAAGACCTATATAGTACTATCAATAACAGAACACACAATTCACTATTTATGCAACCTTGCATTGAAAAACAGAGGGGCAAGTGCTTCTGACTTAGCACAAGGATTATCTGTGGAAACTGGCCTTTAAGTGACTGCTCAGACAGTGCAGGAAGTCGACCTCTGCGGACGACATCCAAGAAGTAAACCACTGCTCTCAAAACGGCACAAATATGCAAGATTAAACTTTGCCAAAGAACATGAACAGAAGCCTGATGAATGCTGGCAGCACATTCTTTGGTCATATGAAACCAAAATAAATTTATTTGGATCAGATGGAGTCCAGCATGTTTGGTGTGGACCTGGCCAGGACTACCACAGTAACTGCATAGTGCCGACTGTGAAACACGGAGCTGGGAGTGTGCTCATATGGAGCTGCATGAGTGCAAAAAGTCTAGGGGAGATGACATTTATAGATGGCACAATGAAAACAGTTTGTATACCCAAATATTGAATGAAAAGACGACTCCCAGTCTTAAGGAGCTTGGCAGGAGAGGAATTTTCCAACAATGATCCCAAACACACTGCAAAAATTCCACAAGAGTTTTTAAAGTAGAAAAAAGTGAAAACTATGACCTGGCCAAGTATGTCCCCTGACTTGAATCCAACAGAACACCTTTGGAGTATTTTAAAGTGGAAGGTAGAGCAACAAAACCCCTTCCAGCAAAGAGCAGCTGAAAAGAATCATCTGTGAAGAACGACAACATCTCTCCACAGATTTGTTCTAGACTGGTATCATTCATGCCCAGGACCATCCTATCTGCCATCAAAAATAAAGGCAGTCATACAAAATATTGAAAAATAAAAGAATGGGGTCTCAACAATGACGGGTTTGCTGACTTTTGTTGCAGGTCGTTCCTAAATATGGATCTTTCATTATAGTTTAATTAGCAAAATATTCTGTTTTTTAAAATGAATTGGCTTAATTCTTCTTGGGTTTTGTCAAAAACAAATAAAACTGTATTACATGGACAGGATTTGTAATTACATTTTAGTGATATTGACAGGGGTGTACTCAGTTTTGTTGTATACTGTATAAAGTATATTGTCATATTGCCCAACCCTACCTAAAATGCCTAAAAAAAAAATATATATATAGCGTACTAAGTAGTAAATAGGCAGCGATTACAGACACAGCCATAGTTTGTATTTGTGTATATGAAAACCTTACCAGAATAGATCAGGTTATAGGGAGAGAGAAAAGCACATGGAGAGAGAAAAGATAATCTCTTACTCTTTCACAGAGTAAGAGACAGCAGGTGATGGTTTACCTCAGCAGTCTTAAGGAGCGATAGGTCCTCCTTTATGCGTTTCATGAGCTCTTTTCTCATGTGTTTGGGTGACTGTCCAACTTCTTGTTTGGCCTAAAGTGTATGTGCAGAAACTGGTTGACGCTGTACATAATTTGAAAAGCTAACAAAGTTGGCCTACAACAGTAGAAGACATGCACGGCCCAGTTTGAGAGGAAATATGTCGCATCCAGCCACCGATTAGAAGTCAGCATGCTCAATCCCCATGGCCTGAGTTTGATGTCCTTATGAACTAGTCAGTTTTTTGATTAGTAGCTGCTCAGAGTACGTCAGAACTGTCAGCTTGAACTGCATGAGTTAGAATCATATCATGGAAAGAAAGATTTGCCTGGTACATGGTAGAAGATGTACATACGGCTCACCCTGCATTACTTTGCATTCAATTAAGTCCCACAACTATCAAGATGATTATTTTCCCTTTTGAAATCAAAGAGCAGAGTAACTGAGCTGGAATCAGTTTAACAGTCCTGACTTGTAGACTGTTCACAAGCTCTCAGTTTATAACTGCAGATTAATTTATAAATGCAGATTAGACTTCACCGATGCATCACGTTAAAATAATTAAATAAATGCTTCAAGTCTTGTTATGTTAAAGACGATTCTATATCAGTTACTCTGATGCAAGAGTTATTATTTCCCCAAATTTCCCCAAACACCACTTGGAAAAATCTTCAAAAGCTGGCCATCCCATGACCAAAGCCACCTCACACACTCACACAAAAGACATGGTTAGTTACATAGACAAAAACAGTACATTTTGAACAAGGAATACAACATTGCAAAGAACAAAAACGACACATTTCATTAATAGGTAATAGCGTATATTTTTGCAGCTAAAAAACACAACAGCGTAAATAGCCACAGACAGAAGCAACCACTTTGAGCCAACCTGCAATAAGATGATACTTAAAATGAAAATATCCTCTACATGGCCTAGAAAAATAGCGCGAAGCACAACCACCGAGGCATCATAATGCGCAATGTAATACAAATGGCATTGTTGCCATGAAAAAGCTGCATAAAGCGAAACACACAATCTATTGACAAAGCATGTTAACACTGCCTGCCAAGCAGAGAAAGAGCCAGAAAAGTCTAATAAAGACCTCTCATATATGTATCACAACCCCAGCACTCCATCCTCATAAGGTTTTATGCTTAGCCTGAGATTGAACTTTTATTAAATAGTTCTCTAAAAATAACAAATAGACTCAGTAGCACAGTATTGCTTGTGAGGCAACCAGAGGCCTCGGGGCAGATGAATAATGGATACAACAACATGCAGCTAGCAGCATCTAGGAGTAAGATAGCACAGTCTGCCAGTTGCTATCGTTTGCACACATACAGTACAGTCCTAAGCACGACAGCAAGGCAAACCACTCCCAGAGAAGTGATATGCCACAGAGTAAGCTGTTAAACACATGCACCATTAAACAGCTCGTATCTATGACATGCAAATGAGTGCGAACCGAACCTCCAGCAGCTAAGAGCTAATCAGCCCACTAAAAGCCACTTCCATGCAGGCACGGTCATGCATGACGTACCTCTTTCTTCCGGTTCTTGAGCATGTTTTGGAACTTGGAGAGCTCCTTGTCTTGATCCGCTTTGATGCGTTTGGCCTCGTCTCGGAGCCGGCTGGTGTGATCCTGCTCCAGGCGCTCGATGGTTTGCTTCTGCTTCTTTTCCAGGTTCTCCACTTCTTGATCATATTGACGCTTCTTAGCCTGCACAGACAGAATCACGGGACATGTCACACACACAGTGAGTGGCATCAGTGAGATGACTTGACTTATCATCAAGATGATGATAAGTGTTTATATGTGATACAATATTATAAGAGTAGGTCCCCCCGTCAGATTTACTTAAAGTGCCCCTCCACTTATTACTTCAGTTGGATGTTTGAGCTTCACTGTGCAGAATGATGTATGTACAGTTTGACAGTAGAAGTGCATATTCAGCTGCTGAAGGGGGAAAGTTTCTCTGTGCTCACCAAAAATCTAAGTTCAAGGCCCAATGAGAACTAGTTTAGAGCCAATTATGGTCCAATATGCAACTTGCAAGTGTGGAAACCTTCAGTGCACATACACTGGGAATGGACTTTTCTGTGAAGTAGGACACATCTTCTATCCAGAAGTTAAATGTTTGGAATGAAAAATTTTTGCTTATTCATAGAATCTGGATTTTTCAGGGTCATTGCATGAGATGTAATTTTTGGATTTTAACAAGGTAATTGAACTTTTTTTTTTGTGGAAAACTCATATCAAACATAAATTATTATTTTAGGCGTAAGAGTATTTTTATATGTCGTAAAACATGTGTGGAGGGGATGTTTAACTTTGAGGTGAACTTTGAGCTTGATTCCAGGGAGGTGGCCAAATAAAAAACATCACACCACTGTGGTATGAACAGTCTGACTCACTGTAGTTTCCTGTTCAAAGCGCCGGTAGATCTGCTCTCTCTGCTGCTGCAGCTTGTTGCTGAGCTGCTGCTGAGCCCTCTGCTCTTCTTTCTGCAGGAGGCGCAGCTCTCTCAGCTCCTGCCGCCTGAGGAAACCACGCCAGCAGTGTAATTATTCACAAAAGACATTTTTTGCTTCTTTATATATTTTTTTCTTATATGCAAATTTAATTTTTAATTCAATATTAATCAATATTTAATAGGAGACTTTTGTTTTCCAGCTTTGATGTTCCTGGTCTCCTCTTTTTGTGAATCTGTAGTTGTTAAATTGATACATGTTAACTCATACTGCATACTGATATAAGGTCATGAACCTAACATCAAATAGTCAGACAGCACTTGTGTAAACAGTCGGAGCAGCATGTCTCATGTCTTTAAAAGGCAACATGGAAGATGACAGTAACATAATGCAGTATTCATCACAGGAGATAACCCATCTGGCATTTGTAAAAAAGCTGTGGGAGCTGTGAAATGAACAAGAACTATTTAAGGCAGGCATGTTAAATAGGTCATGTCCCATATTTAGACCAACAGTATAGCAAGAAAATTAGAGACAGACATACCTCAGGAACCTCATCTCCTCGCTCTTGGTGTCGTTATCTGTCACTATTTTTGATGTTGTCACACTGACCTCCACACCATCCACCATGAACTTACGTGTCTTCTTCAGAGTCTTCTTCTGACGTTTTGACTCCTGCCAAAGAAAACAGAGATGTTTTGGGATTTCAGATGATCAAATTCGTGTTGATATTTGACAACTGAGGTTATAAGTGAGGGACAGATTATATTACCTGCATTGACACTGAGCCCCCTTCTTTGCTCTTGGACAGGAAGCTGGAGATGGACAGATTGAGGTCAAGGCTGTTGCTATCGGCAGCAGAGCTGCTTCCCGAGTCAGAGTCCTTCTCCACATCCGGCTTGATCACAGCAGGGCTTCCCTGTTCTGTCTTGGTTTCTGAATCAGTTTCACTCTCTGGGACATAGACAGAATTTTGTGATGTGCTCTCATCTGCATAAGTAGTTTTCTCCTCATCTTCCTTCACAGGGACATCCTTAGATGGGAGCGCTTGTTCCGAATCCTCAGAGGTGTCTTTGACTTCATCACAGACTCCATTTGTGAATTCAGTTGGTGCCTCCTCCTCCACGTCAATCTCCTCTCTGGCCTGATTCTCTTGTTCAGGCTGCTCTGCCTCCTCAGGGGCCTTCTCCTCAGGCTTCTCTTCTGTCACCTCACTTGGCTGATTTTCTGCAACCTCCTTCTCAACCAAAACCTCAGCAGAGGACTCATCCACATTTGACTTTGTTTCTGTGTCTCCATCTATATTTGTGTCCATTACATTTGATTCTGGGCTTGATTCTATGTTGTTCTCTTTGTCCATATTTACATCTGTGCCATTAGCCATATCTGATATTCTGTCCTCTGTCACTTTGTGTTGAGGAATCTCCTCATCTGGTTCCTTGCCTTCTTCTTCTGCCTGCTCTACTTCTGATATGGATTCTGGCTTTTCTGGTGTATCTTCAAGTTTCTCCTCTGATTCTCTAGTTTCAGTAAGCCGTTGATTTGACTCACTTTCTTCCGTACCTGCTTCTTTTTCTTCCTCTTCTGTCACCTCTTCGGGCTCTTTTTCTACCTCTAATACTTGTGGAGATTCACCCTCAGTTGTCTCTTCTTGTGTCTCCTTCGGTTCCTCTGTTGTTTCTTGACCCTCTGTCACAGGCTCTTGGGTGTGCACTGCATCTAAAGATTCTTCTGGCTGTGATACTACAGGCTCAGCAGAAATCTCTTCAGCTTGACCATCTTCTGGTTTAGGCTCTGTAGAATCTTGTGAGATAAAGTCCTTGGGTGGCTCTATTTGCCTGGAGGCCAGGTCTTCATTACTGGTATCAGACACTTCATTGAGTTTCTCCTCCTCTGTCTTGTCTACCTCACTTGTTCCCAGTCCTTCGTCAGACAGCTTATCACTGGTCCTGTCCTCAGTAGCTTCAGCCTCAGTCTTTTCCTTAACGGATTCCAGCGTGGAAGGAGTTGGTGGAACTTTGTCATCCTCTGAGCTGGCCACACTGGCATCTGATGGTGCTCGCTTGTGTCCAGAAGCCGCCTGAGCCAAAAGTTAGAAAAATATGGAAAGTTTTTCATGAGGATAAGTTTGATTGATTCCAAAAAACAATAACTTTCAGAGCTCATATGCCATTTGAGTAAAATTATGAAATTATATTATAAAACTACATACCAGAGGTGTTTCAGCCTCTTCTTCCTCTTCTTCCTCTTTACTGTCCTCAATCTCCTCTGTGACTTCAGCTTTGGCCTCAGCTATGAGCTCTCTGAGAGGTTTGCTATCAGTTACACTAGTGACAAAAGGATGCTACAAGGATGGACAGGGAAACAAGATCGAAATGAAACTTTAATCTCGATCCATCACAAACTGTCGGGCAGAATCAAATACAAGCAAAAACAGCAAAACAGTAAAATAACACCCTTTAAAATAAGACAAATTCAGATTAATATTCTTATTAGTGTATGCATTCTTTGGGTTATACTGTAGGCTGTGTAAATAGTTGCATACTGTGTGATAACAGGAGGGCAGCTTACCTGTAGAAGCTGTACAGGGCCCCACCTATTGTCCACATTCTTATCAAGTGCTTTCCGCAGGAAGTCACTGAATTCTGGCGACCTTTCAAGAATAAATAACAAAGAGTTTGCTGAACATAAAACACAGTCAAAGCCCCTGGGTCCTGCTTTGTGCAATAAAATTAATACAATTCTTTCCCCTGTGGCCATTTAACTAAGCATTAACAATTTATAGCCCTTTCGCACATTAAACAGTCCGGAAACATTCCAGTGCCACCACTCTAGTTATCACCAGTACGCCATCTCACCAGCGAGAGGGATGCATGAGTGTGGGCGGCTCGGACTTGGCTATTTTCAGCAGCACTCTCATGGGATTCATCTCGTGGTTGGGTGGCTCAATCTGCGCCAGCTCTATCAGGGTCACCCCGAGGGACCAGATGTCGGCCTTGTAGTCGTATGGACGGTCCTTGGAAGTTTCGCACATCACCACCTCTGGGGCCATCCTGCATAATGAGAAGTCAGTGGATTTGTAATTAGCATTAAGGAGAATTTGGACTGCATGTGAATGTGTGCATTCAGGAGTGTTCTTTGATATCATTCTGATACATACAGGGTAATGCTATTTCCTTTACTTTTGGAGGGAAACATAAAAATAGAATGTGTGCATTTGGGTCTGTAAAGATAGGAAGCCTATTCACCATTTAAAGCTGAGGTCATCAAACACTCAGCTGTATTTAACTTGCTGATTAGGCTTTTCCCATTATCCCTCATTCCATGACAGCTTTTGTGATACCACATTGAAAAATAATCACCCCTGGCTGTGGGACACGCTAGGACAATTATGGATGGAGAGGGGTGAATACCCCCTTGTATCCAGGCAGCATGACTCACCAATACGGAGTGCCGATGAAAGAGTCTCTTCTCTGTAACGTCTTGGTATTTTTAGCAGACACCCCAAAGTCAGCTGAAAGAGGAAATGAATTAATATTCTCTTTTTCAATGAATCAACCTCAACTGTACAATGACACTTCCTGTATTTAACAGTGAATTCATTGCAACTGAAGATATGAAATAGCAGACATCATTCTTAACTAACCTGATTCATGCTTTCAAATATGAAGCCCATAAGTGGACAGAAAAGTCTCAATATTCCTTTTATAATGCTCTTAGAGTCCATCATCACTTCCAGCAGTTATATTACCTGTGCGACTATTTTAGCCTGCTCTCTTTTTCTCTTACAGTATGCAGAGAGCTCTATCATTAAGTCCCTGGCGACTGCTTGATAATTATTGTTTGCCAGGCTCCGTCATGACCCTCTGCCTACAGAACGTGAATCATCCGGGAACCAGCAGCTTCGGATGCAACAGCAGCAACATGAATACTTCTGAAATATTATGTAACCAGTTCAATGTATCACCAACCAGTTCTGTCCTTTAGGGCTACAGAAAACACATTATTTTGTTTTGTAACTTTTTTGCACTTGAAACTGTACCAAATGGCACATGAATGACTCATTCCAATTTTACAGTGCAATGCATTTGTCGCCACTGTCCCCAAAGTCACATAGCTCAGCTGGTTGCTACAGCTCTGATGGAGAAGGGATCCAAAATTGACTTTACTAATTAGCTTTTTAAGCCTATTAGTGTTAGCCCTGCAGGAAAGTTCTGAGTGGCCACCGAGGACACAAGCTGAGAGAGAAATCAACAATGAATCAGCTATTGTTCTGTGTAGTATCCTAAAGAGTATCTTGACATGTGCTTAGCTGGAAGATGAGTGATCGTTCAATTCTGAATAACCCTTCACAATTAATGAAACATTAAGATGGCATATGTAGCAGCAAAGATTAGAGATTTTTTTTTTTTTTTTTTTTTTACCAAGTTTCACATCTCCCTCCAAGGAGAGGAGAATATTCCCAGCTTTCAAGTCTCTGTGGATGACCTTGTTCTCATGGAGGTAGATTAAGGCATCCAAGGTCTGTTTACACACCACGCGGATCTGGGGCTCTGTCAGTGGCCGCTCGAGTTCTGTGGATAAATGTACAGATAGTTCATGAGTCATATTTTGATCCAGATCGTGTTATTATTGTGATGAACTTTTACAAACAGATTGGGCCATTTTTACATGTAAATATCAAGTGTGATGGCCTGATGATATCCAATAGCAACCAGATGACAAAACTCCACCCTTTCACAAGTCCAGCATGTATGACTGGACAAGTCTGGTGGAAGAAATTTGTAATAGGTGAGTCACACAACAGATCAGAATCCACCAACATTCAACAGTGGACTGAATTAAAGGGTATCCGCTATGTTAAAATAATTCACACATAAGATGTGGAGAGGTGTTTCTTCAAGCCTCAAAGTAAGAGAAAGAATCTGCAGGCATTAGAAGTGGACTAACCACTCCTTGAAATCTGAGCTACAATAATTATACACTTGGAATGGTCTCTTCAACTGGGGAGAAGGAAAAAAAATCCCACAGAGGCTTCTGGATGGAATAAAAAGCGTTGGCACTTGGGGATAGAGCAAAGAAAAAGCACCAGAACTTTATAGTGTTTTTCAGTTTCCCTGAATGAATGAGGGACTTACCCAGCATGATGGCATCCACTGCGCCACCCGCACAGAACTCAATCAGAATCTGAAACAGTAAAACAAAAGAAAATGAAACTATAAGAAGAATGAAGTGTAATGTAATGCACCCCAACATTAAAACTCTAACTAAGCAAATTATTTGTTTAAAAAAGGAACATGTCATCCAAGGTAGATGAATCACATGACCTTTATAGGAAATACATCAGCACCCCTATTCTATGTTATTGATTACACTGTGAAGACATTCCAAGAAGCTGATCAATCAGACATTAAACCACCATACTGAGCATCCTCTACAAACATATCCTTTCTTTTCCATTTCAGAACAATCTTTATGTTCCAGTCCTGCCAGGTATAGACAATGACTGGGATCCTTTCCTTGTTTGTCATTGTAGGATTATTTTCAATGCAATGCACCTGTTCTTCAGGATTTTTATGAAAAAAAGTGTGCAGAGGATGGTAGTGATGGTTGATCATCCTATTTGAACTTTTCAAAAAAAAGGGGGGAAAAAAAAAGTATTCCGCGCAAGTGTAAACGCCTTGTTGACTCACATCCAGGATATTTCATCACACATTCTGATGAAAAAAATATTTCCTCATTTTGTTAAGTCAAGATGTCAGATGTAGCACAGACAGTTTCATTCCTGGAGGAGAGACTGTTAAATGCTTATCACATATAACTGTCCAAGCTCTTTATACTATATCTAACCTATATCATTTGCATTAGGGGAAAATGTGAGTAGAAGTATCCTAATGAAATAAGCCAGCCAGAGTCAATAAATTAAACAGCCTAATTTATTGATTTATTCATTTACTTGTCTACTGCTGAATGAAAGTCTATATAATATACCACTTAAAATTAAAAGTTGATTTGAGCAATACTCAACAGAAGTGCCTTCAACACAGAATAAATCTGCTAAAACCAAATGACCCGCTGTTGAATAATACAACAATGAAACACAGTTAAGTCTGTGAGGCAGCAGTGCATTAGATAAACACAACATAATTCCCTAATACTGTTACCGAGATGTAAAACTGACCAGTGTCTGACCTCAGTTGTAACAGCTGATGTAATGTACCCTACCGCCGCTTTATCTGTATTGGCTTTGCCAGCACGTTACTTGGCAGCTCGTGGTATCAGATGATACATGAAAATCAATCAAAGCTACAACCGAGCACTCTCTTCTATTCAGGGACTCAAACAAAGAGAGACAAGAGGGAAAACCTAGTGGTTGTTCCTGTTCTGCATAACAATTTATTGTGCCACAAGTTTGTAATTTACATTCTTGTGATTCTGACAGATGTTACAACTCTGAACAAATTCAAATTTGCTGATCATAATCTTAAATTGAACATCACACATGCAAATAAGTCCTCTCATTTGAAGCAACATATTTGTATTGACTAATCTTTTGTAGGAAAAGGAACATATTGTACATTAACTCAACACCCAACACATGCAAAACAAAGGCAGTTACACATTAAAGACGGGGCCGGAGGGATAACCTGCATGCAGATCTGAATTATTCACAGGCACTTTCTCCAGCCACCACAACCACTCCATTATCTTCCCATAGATGTGGCCAGTCCACAAGGGATAGTCACATGACACCACCTGCCAGGACCTAATTGCTCGGGGGCCTCTTACTGCACACAGCATGAGATCTACTGACTATGTATTAAACGGCACTGTGACTCAACTTTCCGCTCGTGGCAACAAAGCTTAATAAGGGTATTAAAATAAGCAGATGCAGCACTCTTTTAAAATGAGCCCTTGTCACTAAATAAGCTCAAAATGGGAGGTGTTCAGTTATTTGACAAACAGGATACTGTTGAAAAACTATTTATTACACAATCTCTATAGATTACATCACAGCACAATACTCACTTAAAGATACTACCCATCACTCTCTTATTGTGGGGCCATTTCATTAAACTGCATTATACTGTACTATTGTTGTTGATGTTGTGTCCACTTCATGTGTAATATACAGTGTGTTGGTGAAACAAACAGAATATCAACCCTTAACTTGCAT
This sequence comes from Thunnus maccoyii, assembly GCF_910596095.1. Lineage (NCBI taxonomy): Eukaryota > Metazoa > Chordata > Actinopteri > Scombriformes > Scombridae > Thunnus > Thunnus maccoyii. The sequence continues at coordinate 13,811,710 of NC_056546.1, read as the reverse complement.
ACTGCTTCACTAATTAACATAATTAGGGCTACAACAATTAGTTTCATTATCGATTAAGATGCCAATTATTTTCTCAATTAATCGTTTTGTCTATAAAATGTCAGAAAATATTGATGCCTGTCATAATTTCTTAGAGCCCAAGGTGACATCTTCAAATGTTGTGTTTTGTTTGACCAAAAAAATCCAAACATATTCACTTTACTAAGTGGGCTGCATTTATATGGCGCCTTTCTGGTCTTCCAACCACTCAAAGCGCTTTACACTACACGCCAACATTCACTCATTCACACACACATTTATATACTGACGGCAGAGGCAGAAGGTGCCAACCTGCCCATCAGGAGGACTTTCTAATGCTCATTCACACACCGATGGCGCAGCCTTCGGGAGCAATTTAGGGTTCAGTGTCTTGCCCAAGGACACGCCGGGGATCGAACAGCCCATGTTTCGATTAGTGGACGACCCGCTCTACCTCTGAGCCACAGTCGCCCCACTATTAAGTATGACACATAAAGCTTCAAATCCTCACATTTGAGAAACTGCAACCATCAAATGTTCAACCTTTTTTTGACAAAAAAATGACGAAAAACAATTATTTGATTATCAAAATAATCGGTGATTCATTTTCTGTCAATGGACTAAATGATTAATTGATTAATTGTTGCAGCTCTAAACATAATCCATAAATTAAAATGGATTTACATGTATTTTAAATGGATACATTTATAATACATTATTATATATGTTTTTTTTTTCAAATTATGAACCGTGACTGATGAGAAGTCAGGCAAATCTGAAGTTGAACACACAGTACTAGCCTCTTATTAGGCTCTGACTGTGTCACATTGTCAGTTTTAAACTCTTCAAATGTAGGCGACAGGAAAAAATGCACTGCTCTTATCCTTTAATTTAATGATATACTGTAAGAGTCCTTTGGGAAACAGCATAACGAATAGTGGCTTGCGATGAATTTGTGTGTCTCCATGCGTGACTGGTTCACTGCCTCTGTGTCTCCTTGGCTTCAAATCAACAGCAACACACGAGCAAACAAAAAAACAGTTCCCTCAGTCAGGCACTTACTTACCCAAAGTTTTCCTTCAAAATAGAAGGCATCCAGCAGTTTAACAATGTGATGATGGTTACAGGAGGCCAGAATGTCAATCTCTACCATGTAGTCCTCCAACTCATCCTCTGTCTTTGTGTCAATAACCTTGGCGGCAGCGAGGGTCCCATTCTGCTTGTTTTGAGCCTAAAATTGACACAGACAAAAAATGGGAAATCTTGGATTACATTCTCACAATTCAAGGTGTATAAATGATGAAATAAGGAGAGAGACAACAAAGAGAGGGATTGTGTCAAAGAGTATGTTTTCAATATATTTCTAATACTTGATGGCCGAGCTACTGAACAATCAGCTTGGCTAGAGTGGCTGTTGTGAAGGGACATCCATCAACATTAACAATTTCCTTTCAGACAAAAGCAATTTTGGAGGAGGAACAATAAGCACTGGAGCACTTTATAGCGTGTGTAGCTGAATGCAATCTCCTAGGAGGATCACATCTCTATAAATACATTTCATAGAGACTTTATGATAACAGGTTGTTATATTCTGAAAAGGAAAATAACTGTAGAAAAAAACCCCACAGAACCCATTTCAAGTAAAAATATTTACAATATACCCCATCATCTTCTGACCTACTCTAACACAAACGGTTCTTGTGAAGCGTGCTCACTTCCTCATCTTCTTTCTTTCCTTTCACTTAGACACGCCTACCGTAAAGTCAGATGTGAAGTTCGAGTTGCAGCAATTTAGATATTATAGCAAATTAACAATTATTTAATAGGCCTTCTGATTGGGGAAAAAGCTTATGTTCATCTATACTGTGGTAACACACACACACACACACCACACTTTCTCACTTTCATATTCCCCATTAGGCTGCACTGAAGAGAATAATACAAAAAAATTCCCATGCCTCCTGTCAAACAACAACAAACTGAGGAGTTCTTTTAGGGCCAGCTTTGGACTTCATGTTTATGGATACAGACATAATCTCTGGGAGTTAAGGAAAAAGAAAAGGGAGGGAGAGCTAGAATGTGTCAGACCCTATATTTACACATTTCTGACCCGATACACACCCTGTCTCTTTCCCTTTGTGCTAGTTGACGCCTCTCTCAATTTTTGTCTCTCATAAAACAGGTACATGAATTTGACGATGTGAGTGATGGGCGATGTGTGAAGAGATATAGATTATATAAGCAGTTCACAGTAGGTGTTAACAATGTCTTTGGCATGTCTCTTTACTAATTAAATGTACAGTAGAACCATCATGTTAGATGTGTATATGAAGTCAGAACTCTTTTGCTGGCAATCACCCTGCCCAAATGAGGCAGCCATCAAAAGCCTGTGAAATAACTGATGAAGTATGTTAATTGTATTGTGAACTGCAACTCCCCCCCACAACGCTCTGTGTGGGAACAAGGAGTCAATACATTGTAAAGGTGTATATTTATCAGCATATTTATTTTCTTCTGAGAGAGCATGAAAGTCTTCTGGCTTTTGTCACAGTTTGCTAATCAAATAATAAGGCTTGGAAACTGGCAGATGAAGATTTCTGGGCTATTAGCTGTATTATTTGATCACAAGAGTTCCAGGAAGGAACCATGTAAGAGCCACAGAGAGAGTGAGCAAGAGAAAGCTGTTCAACAGGGTTTACTGCAATAAAATGGTCCTGAATTGATGACGGCATGGAGGTGCATGCAAAGTTGATTTCCACCAATTGTGTGTGTTAGATTTGTATCATACACCTTACATTTCCTGGAAGTTGTTCAAACAGGTTGTATTTAAATTATGTTTAAAAAAGGAAAACTCAAGGACATACAGTATACTGGTCTATGGACAAGGCTGAATTTCTCTCATGTTGTTGACCTTTTCAAAAGGTGATCTCAGCCCAACACAAATTCACACAAAGATAACCTGCACAAGTACGTCAGCTAGCAGCAGAGATTACAGGTGGTGGACACAAAACCTTGAATACCTTGTGATAAAATACAATCCAACACCACACACTACAGCTTTAGAAATAACCACAGAAGGAAACAACTGCTCTCTCCACTACTCTCTCAACAAAAACAGAAAATTATAATCTCCACAAAGGTAGCTAGCTATTTTATTCAATTGCATGATGCTGTTCTGGTGTTACTGATATTATGTCCACCTCATGTATAATGTTCAGTATGTGTTGATGAAACAAAAAGACCATCAACCTCAAGTGAGAAATTGTTAACCACTACACTAAATTTACGCACACACCTGTCACAATGTAAGGCGTTATCTACTGTCCACTGTCAATGTAAACAAAGTCCATTTTCACAACTGCCCAATTCTACAAGGCTGGCAATAACATGTTTGTCTTTAAAGGCACCTGCTCTCAGGATTTTTTTTTTTAAACAGCTTATCAGTGTGTCCTGGGATCTCTCCACGCAACCTTAGACAATCCAGTTTGGCATCTGTGAGGCTGTGTTTATTCTGTGGTAGAGAACCACTCCTTCAACAGTTTGACTGAGGCCAAGTGCAACTCAATGACAAGGCAAAGTCATAATTATAACCCGAAAATGTCGCTGGGCCTACCTAAAACCTCAAAAATAGGAAATGCCCCTGACACAGTTAGGTGGCGAGTTAAAGCTGTTACTACACACAGAGATCTAGTTTATCTTTTTTTGTATTTCCTCACCGGTTAGATTCAAGTAGGCCATGTGTTAGGCAAGTGACAGTTAGAATACAGGATGCAGTGTGAGTAAACTGTCATAGCAAACATTTGAATCGTAAATTTTAATTAATGAGGGTCTAAGGATGTGGCCTGACCGTGGGTTGTCACTGCTGTCATCTAATGATGTAAATTATGACCTGCAGACAGCAACATGAAACACAGCGGAACCAAGTGTCTACGAAATGGGTTAGAAAATCCCAAAGCGGGCGTAATATGTTATTATTACCTTGTATACTTTCCCAAACGCTCCATCTCCAAGTTCCCCAATGATGTCCCAAATCTCCTCTGGGTTGACGTCTCTGTGTACATGTTCATACTGCTTCTTCTTCTTATCAGGCCCTAACTTGAATATCTTCCGAAAATTGAAAAAAGACATCTTTTTTCGGATGTAGCTCAACTACAGTGCCGTGGATGCAGTCTGTTCGGTTATTTCCGCCAAGAAATGAACAGTAGCGGTCCCTCCCGATGCGGAGTTCAAAACGGCTATCGAAATAACAGCATACAGGCGGTGAACGGAGACAAACAATATGCTGCTGTAGCCATTCAGCTAATGATAATGTCAATTATAACTTCCCCTCGACGGCAGTTAGTCACAATCACATCATAGCTAGCAGTGTTCACAGGACGCTGGTCGAGAAGGTGAAGGATACAGAGAAGAGTTCGCTGTTCCGCACAGGCTGGTGTTTCCGTTTTCAACGGCTGAAATGAAATGACACAATAAATACCGACCGTAGCATCACACTCAACACGACGTTTTCATTATTTTTTTTAACGTTACCACGAAAAAAACAGGCAGTCAAAGGACCCCATGCCTCGGTTGGCTGACCACACAGAAGTTAGCGGACCAGCGTCTAGGTAGCTAACGGAAATATTTTGAATTTCCGTTAAAGCCGTTGAAAAATAAAACCGTTACGAACAGTCATACAAGGGACCTAGTACATATCATAGAAACGTTTAACCGTCAATGAAGAACTCGTGGTTGCTTTGATATCAGCCGTTTTGCATCAAGCGTACGTTACATCTGTTTTGTTGGATGAAAACGCATTTTCCACAGAACACATCATCCTTAAATGTCTCAAGTGTGAAAGTGTGTTTTGCTAGGTTGGTTTTGGATTGTCGCAGCAACGCAAAAGACCCACTCAAATGCTTTTACGTCGGAGGCTAAATGGAGATGTTTCCGCTGTTAGTTGTTTTATCACTAGTTAGCTTGACGCAGTTGGGTAGCTGTATCGGTTTCCTGAATCTCTTCGACAGGACGTTTTCTACCACGCATGCTGCTCGTGTTCCTGTCGTCATGATGAGAGAAAAAAATGGTAGAAGTTGTTTCAGCATGTAGCCTCAGTTAGGGCCAACATAATGATGCAAGGAGTCAGCTGATGCAACTGATCAGTTCAGCTAATTCATAATCATAAAGCAGTCATGTGCTGTGCTTTCTGTGAATTACTGTAGCAGATGGTTATGGCTAGATCAATGTTTGTTTTTTCTTGTTACCAGTTATTTATTGTATCAATAAAGAAATAAAAAACGTAGCACAAAATCAAACAGATCTGGAGAGAAGTGATAGGCGCAGACTAGTACATGGCGATGCAAAACATTAAATGAAATAAAGAACATTTACTTTAACAAATTCAGGTCTGTAATTTCAGATTTCAAAGAGCTTAATGACCTCTCAAAATTAAAAATACTCCTAGGAGAAGGAGACAGGGCATATCTTGCTGCCCAATATGTATCAACATACCACAAACTGAGGGACAGTGAATGACCCACACACACACACACATTCACACTCCCACTTCATTAGGTAAGTTACACCTCTGCAATCTAATGCAATCCAATACAACAGCTCTGCCATAAATCCTACATTTATGAAGTTTATACATTTTCAGTTTTTGTTGACATTGTCAGAAACGTGATAATTCTACTTTATGTTTATTATTGAGGTCGTAGTGGGGGGTGGTGGTGGTGTACTGGAGCGTGTTATATTGAAAAGTGTTCACAATATTTTGTCCACTCCATTAAAATACATAAGAGGGGCAAAATATTAGAAATGAAGTTAACAAAAACATCACCCCTGCTCTCCCCAATATCACCCTATCATCATTAAGACTCTTGTTAAAGTTACTTTAAGTTGTCTCATGCCACTGAAATCTTATTTCAAGATAAGGGGTAAAAGTAAGAGGTTCAAATTCGGGGAAATATTTATTTATTGTATAGTATAGTATCGCTGTATCACAGATATAGGCCTACATATTTCATACATACATATATCATTGTTAAATTGTAGAGGATTATGATTATTACTAGGTGTAGTCAGGATTTTGTTCCATATTTCACAGCAAAAGTAGGCACGCCTGCAAGGTTACAAATATCAATAGGTCTACACTATCCAAGATAAAACAATATTCATGTGTCATAAAAGATGCTATATAGCTCACTATAAATCGAGGTTGAATTAAGTCATTGTAAAATTGAAAACTAATTTTTTAGTTTTGGTGTCTCATCTTTAACATCTCATCTTAACTCAGTAAATAATTTGACACTGAACACATTAAAATCCAAGTTCAGAGAAGTATTCAGATCCTTAAGTAAGTGATACCATATGAAAGTACTCCATTATAGCCTTATTTAAAAAAGGCCACAGCTACAATAGACACTTAATTTAAAGTTGATTTATTAGCAGAGTGTTATATCATGATATCATCATTACAGTATATTATACTGTTGGATTATTTTACAGATGTACAGATACTAACACATAAGCAGCATTTTGGTGTTTAGCTGGTCGAGTTGGCGCTTATTTAAACTACTTTATATATTGTTTACATGATGATCGCAGAGTGTAAAGCCTGATTCAGCTACTAATAACTATAACTGTCAAATAAACATAGTGGGGTAAAACATTCCCTCTGAGTAGAAGTCTAAAGTGGCATGAAATACTCAATAAAACACAAGTACCTCAGAATTTTGCTTAAGTAAAGTATTTAAGGAAATTAACTTTACTTCCATCACTGCAGAGCACAAAATAAACCAATGGTTCTCAAACATTTTTATGTCAAGGGCACAAATTAGACCATGGACCCCCGTTTGATAAGATTTTGTCCCTGAGTCCTCCATCTGATAAGATTTTTGCTTTTAGATGTTTTATTGCAGAAAGTGTATGAAACCCATGACCAAAATAGTCACACAATTATAGTCAATATATATGATTCCCCTTTTTTGCTGGGGACCTCCTGGAACCCTCTCAACGACCCCTTGGGGTCCCCGGGCCCCACTTTGAGAACCACTGAAATAAGCCTTCAAGTGCACCACTGCTAGTCCCATTTTTACATTTGAAAAAAGTAGAGGCGAATTATTGTGTTGTGTAGCGCCCCCATGTGGACAGATGCTGACTGTTATTGTCTTTTTTACCTTTTTCACTGTGTGAGCAGATTCAACACATGCTGTGTTTAAGTGCAGTCGGAATTCCTAATGTCACTTTGAAATTAACGTCAAAGTAGACTGTAAATTATGTTATGTGATTGTCAGCCGAGTAAACAAATGGTATGTTTCTATAAAGCTGTAGGTAACGCATTTTGTGCATCCGTATTAAGATCTAAGCTACATTTCTTTAAGTTAAAAAGATAACATCTACACACAGTGAGCTAATTGGTATTTATTGTAAAAAATAAAATAAAATACGTAGGCTATTAAAATTTCAAGCATCAGTGCTTATGATTTCCCATCCGCAGCTGTGCATCTAAATTTTCTGAATGAAAGTAACCCACAAGAAAAGTTTGTTGGCCTGTATAGAAAATTCACAGGGACATTGAAGGCAGCAATATATTATCTGTTCCATCCAGTGTTTATGCACAGGAAAGTGTGATCTTTCTCGTGTAGCCTGTCCACACTTATCTCTAAACTCTCCATAGTTTTCATGTCCTAAACAGTCTGACTTCACTCTTTTAAAAGGTCCTTAAGAGTGTCCGGCCAGCTGAAGCGGGACCGCCCCGCACATACTGACTTGCCTTCCTGTCCTTATACTTTGCTGCCGCAGTCCAGCCCCTCTTGAGGGAGGAGAAGACTGATTAAAACCTCAGTTTTATTGCGTTGTCATGTTTCACAGGGAGTTCAGAAACCCCGAGACCGCCTGACACCATCATACCATGGACGCACGCAAAACCTGACTGCGGAGTCTTTTTTCCCCCTCCCATCTCTCTCTACAAACTTTGCTTTCGTCGTAGTGTCCTCACAAGACAATGACTTCCCTTATGGTTTTTGATACTTAATATCGTTTTCATGGACGAACATCCTCTTTTGTAGCATTAAGAGTATTTCTTGGTGAAAATCCTTCTTGATCTGTCAAGATGCAGCTCCGCACAGTCCTGGACGTCAATGTTGTGGATGTTCAGAAGAGGAGAAATCCCTCCAAACACTATGTAAGTTATTGCCTCTTAGTTCTGCGTTTCTGCCATCATGTTGTTCAAGTAGCTATTAAGTATATAAATGTAGGCTCCACATTGCAAATCATTGCTGCAGTTTTCTTTGCCTGTATTTGCTCTATGGATGACAATGTTGGTCTGTTGGTCGTTTCACCACTTTGGTTCAGGGTGAACTGCAGTAACTATTGTTGTCCCCTGACTTAATCCTGTGATTTTCCTCTCTAGCGCCACTGAGGTTCACTGAGTTTTTTGGTGTAATGTTAGTATAATGGATTGCCATGGCGTTTGATACACAGCATTAATTGTAACAACATTGGTGAATGTCTGATTTTTCTTCCAGTGCCATTATTAGGTTTAAGTGTGGATTTGTCCAATACTTTGCTTTATGACAGCATATTTGCATAACTAATGACATTCATCAGCCTCAGCTGTATTTTGTGTTTTGTCCAAGATGGTGAATTTGGTATACATTAGGGCTGCACCAACTTATTTTCACCATTGATTTATCTGTATAATAAAGAGTTTCCATGATAATTTCCCAGATCACAGTATTCAAATTGCTTGTTTTGTCCAGTCAACTCACACAAGAGGTTTAATTTACCATCATAAGACCAGCAAATCCTCACATTTGAGAAACTGGAATTTGCTAATTTTTGGATTTTTTGCTTGAAAAATGACCGGAACAATAGTTGCAGATTAATTTTCTGTCATAAGACTAATTAACTATTCGTTTCAGCCCTTAACACAAAACCTTCTAAAGATCAACATGTTAGCATTTTGATGTTAACACAACAAGTTTACCAACTTAATCACTGATTCACAACAGAGCAAACCAACCATAGGTTTTGAAACACCCAAAGTCTTGTTGAGACTACAGTATTTAATGAGGACACATGATTCAGTCCGTAGTCAAAAGTATTGCAAATCAATACCCAGCCTTGTCACAACACTTACACAACACCAAACTGACAGCAACCATTTAAATATGTAATACACAACAGTCCCCCACATATCACCATTAAAGAGAAAAGTCCACAGACATTCCTACATCGTTACTGTCTGTGATCTTCATCAAATGTTGTACAGAAACTACTATGTACCAGGGTACAAGGTTCTCCAACTCCCTACATTTGTGTCTGGCTGACTGTCTGACCACAAAAATGGCATGAAGATGCAAAAAAAAAGAAAAAAGGTTGGACTGTGCTGATGCCTAATAAAAAAGCTGCAGAAGAGCAGTTGTAGAAAAACAGTTCACACCCTTTCTTAAGAGAGAATGTACGAGGTCATGCTTGCACTTACAAAACTAAAAGCAAGAGAAGGAAGCAAAGTGCCAAAAAGCTCTATTACCATCTGCAAGTTACAGTTTGGTACCGTCAAAGCCATTTCTTCAAGGTACCGCATTTCAGATTAAGGTCATGTATTCTGTTCCACATAACATGCATGTTAGCTGGAAAGAATCTGTGTACCAATAGACATATTTGTCTATTTTGTGGGAAGGGTTGTGGGAAGAATGTACCATCTCAGCATCTTATGAGAAACAAGAGTGAGTCTTGCTTTGGGTTAACACATCCCCTTGTAAACATCATCAATGGGAACAATAGTAATGGACTGAGACATCTTATATATGACCACAGCTGTGTAGCCAGACAAGAGGAAGCCCCCCACCACCACAGTAAGGGGGATATGAGTTTGACTTCTGTACCTGAACTGAAATAAAATACTTGCTCCCAGCCCATCTAATGGGACTTGCATACTTAATCAGATGACCATTAAAGAGGTTTTTGCTTCCATCATGGTCCTTGATGCTTTGGAGATAAACGTCATTGTCACCATTTAGCAGGAAGCAATCATACGGACAGTTTCTTTCCATCCGTTCGAGGAAGAGTATGCTTGTATGCACATGTCACTCACTGTAAGTCCATGACTGCCAAACATTCATTGTTGTGATGTTTCTGTGCTACACATCCCACCGATATGCAACACAGAAATGTCAGGTCTTTAGATTGATGATGTTTGACACTCTTTTGGGGACTTTTCGATCATGAATATAGTTAAAGCAGTAGTTTAACAGTTTGGGAAATAGATTTATTAATTTTCTTGCTTTCAAAGCCAGGAGACTGCTAACATAGCTTGGCATAAAGACATAAAGACAGAAGATAAGATACTAAATGATAAACTGCACAATCAGTGAAAGTAATGGGTTAAAATGTCCTGTATTCCAAGAGAGAAACATCCCTTAGTTACACTACATTTGCTGCAGTACATGCGTCTAATGGCCTGGTTAGAGCCCTTGATTTTAATACCATGGTGGGTGCTTTTGTACAGTGACTTGTGAGGAATAAATACATGGTTGAAGGCTGCTGATTCAGGCTGGCCTTGCATCACTATCATTTTTCAGAGAAAAAGTCTCAAAGACTTGTGAGGTATAGTCCAGTTTGCCGGCAGATACATAATTGATCTGTTTTGCTGGCAAACAGTAGTGTTGGGCTCTGTGTTCTTAATCTCTGTGGAAGATGTTTACGACGTTCACCACTTAGTTGTTAGTTAAAGTAAGATGTCGTGCATATTATGTCTGCCAAACACCAGAATGTTGGCATTCTGACCATAGCATTTAGCACAAAGTACTGCTGTGCGTAGTACAGCCTCACAGAGCCGCTAGAATGACTGTAGACTCTTAAGTCTAGTTTGACTGCATGGTCTGATCTTGGTGTCATCTTACTGACTTGAGTAATCAAATCCAATGAGCCACGAGACATGTCTCAGCGGGACTGCAAAAATCAATTAGTCCATCAGTTACAATTGGATTAATCAACCTGAGAGTTAGGATCAATTGCATCATCCATCTCCTGCTGAGTGGAGCTCCCCAAAGCCACTAAGTGTCGGGCACAGACTTTCCCTTGGGATGGAAGCTGGAAGTGAGGGTAGTGACTGGGAAGTCCCCACGAGGGAAGAAGAGGAAGAAAAAAATAAAATCTCATTATCTATGAGCTAAGCAACTGAAAATGCTTATCCGGTTTGAGAGAGGAAAGAAGCAACCCTTTGTCTTTTGTCCCCACGGTTCAAGTGTGACTTCCTTCCAGGGACTCATGGCACTGGAGCCAGAGAGTGCATGGCAACTAATCCTTGTTTACACACACTGCCAGAGTGGGATTCAAAGGCAAGTCTTTAGTGCGTGCAATATACTGCATTAACTCCTTGTTAAATACAGACTCTAGTAATTAGAATAAAAGTGTGCCTGTCAGCTATATTTGACCACCAGTCGTGGTAATTTAGGGCAGATGAGCCCACACAGAGTCTTAAATATGCATTAATTTGTGCTGTTAACTTGTTTTGAATCCGCTATAAAGACTGTAATCCTTTTACAGTAGGCCCATGAGGTATCAGTAATGTTGGTTGCAACCATCATAATCAATTCCTGATGTTACTACTATTGGTTGCATTACTTTATAATTATACACTAATGAACTCACGGTAATGTGTTTATCTCAAGTATTCTTGTCATGTTCAGACATAAACATGGTTCATGGTTCTTTTGGGGTGTAGCTTGGCCTCACACACCCTCACCTTTAGCCATGCTGTTGCCTAAATTCAGTGTTTGGTCATGCTGTGTCTGTATCTAATTAGTGAACTGCTAGAGAACTTGTTCTGCCCCACTGCACACTCTTTCTGTAATAAAATGTGTGCCCAATGAAGACTGCATTTCAAACTGGTAACTGATGTCCTTGCGGATTGCCACCATATGTGTAAATGCAGCTTTTGTAAACACTCAATGCCATGCACTTAGATGGAAATGCATTAGGTTCAGCCATCTGTTTCCGAACCTCAGGGCGTACACAATTGTTTGTGGGCTCTTTATTGTTGAGGCAAATAGAGAATTTATTTTGGGAAAATGTCCGGCAACAGTGTTTTGTTCTGAAATGACTGATGTCTGCCAAGGAAATGATATTCCCATTTCAGCTTCTGTATGAGTAAACACTTCTTCCATGTCATTACTCCTGGTGACAAATGTAAGTGCATGAAGTCGTTGACACAATAGGAACATCATTTGTGTCCTCAGGCAGCGGACTCAGCTGGACGTTATAAAAAATGAAATTCAAAGTTGTGATGTTGAGGAGTATACAAGGAACTAAAATGCATTTCATAAGAGCAAATCATGTGAAATGAGAGTCTCACAGCCTCTCGCTATTATAATACTATAGAGTTATTAGTAAAATTCAGACATACTTAGTAAGTAGTAGTATTTTTAATCACTGAAATCAGTCACATTACAAATGTAATTCATTATAAATGTTTTTTAAAAAAATGACATAACGCTTGAAATCCATTGGCCCTCTCGATGACCCCTGATGGCTTTCCAATGTGTGACTGAAACAGACGAACTTAATGAGTTTATTTGACCTTTGACGACCTCTTGAAGTTAAGGCAAGAGGGAATGCACTTTGTGTCATTAGGGTGAGTCGAGCTAAAGCGATGCTGTGGTGTCTTTGACAAAGTGACTTTGTTTTTAATGGGCTTCTTGTTTGTGCTTTTCTCAATAGGTGTACCTTATCAACGTGACATACTCAGACTCCACTTCTCATATCATCTACAGGAGATACAGCAAATTCTTTGACCTACAGGTATGTTTCACTGGCAAAATAACTTAACACTTCTACACAAATACATGAGCAGCTTTAATTCACATTTACATGGGAGGTCTCTCAAAAGCAATTAAGTTTTAATTTAATTGTGTGTTGAGAATGGCTTGAATATATTTTGTTCATGTTGCCAACCAGCCACATTAAACTCTGCGGTCAGTTTGACCTTTTGGTCACGACTTTCTGTTCAGCTGATGGAAGGCAGTATGCTTAGTGAAAGGTCTCATTTAAGACTACTGGAGCCTGCTTGGAAACAGGGAAATGGGGGAAATCCAGTCAGCAGATGCATCATATTCATTCAAGTGAAGAAGCAGGAAGAGAACACAACCTCAGTCAGAATGCAGAATGCAGCATGGGGCCATTACAGTCTTAAGTTCTGGGGGATCTTATTGCCTTCAGTGAAATTTCTGCATTTACTAACACAGACTCAAGTTTACATTTCAACTACACAGGACTAAATAGTCTTTATTATTGCGTGGTTGTTGGAAAAGCTAACAAATCCAAACATTTAAGTAGCCTAAGTATCAATATGAGGGGTTTAAACCTAAGTTACTGTTTACCTTATCAAGCATTTTTCTTGTCTCTTCTCTGATAACCCTTTTAGCCAGACTGCACTCTGCAGCGTGTGGCTCTGGTGGGCTGGCTCTGTCGAAGGCAGCAGAGGAAACCCTTTGTTCTCTGGTCTCTTGCTAATAGCCAGGAAAATTCTGCCCTGGTCTGTTCGATGGAAACAGAGCTTCTCTCCTGTCTCTGTAAACATTAGTCTTGTCCATAGATCCCTGCTGCCGGGGTGTGTTTGAGAACAGCAGACTGCAGCTGTCCATGAGAAATGGGTGGAGATGGTGTGTTTTATTTGTCCTTACAGGAAAGTAGTCAGTATGTTCTTCAAAATATCCAATTTTTAGAAATACTGAATAATTACATACATTTTTATTTTTTTTGGAAACAAAATCAACCAGTGAGATTTGCAGCAAGCTTCCGACAGAAGAAGGATGTAGTTTAGGAAATGCATGGTCCAATCCCAGAATGCACTGGATGAAATTAGTAGGAAGTTGTGATCAGGAAAGGGTTGGGGGTTGCCACTGAAAGAAAGATACATTCACTTGGAAGTTTAGATAAGACAGTTATTTCACTGGGGCATGTTTCCCTTGTTTTTATATGACTTCTATAATGGTGTGCAATGGTGGTTTACTGACTCGCTTTTCTAGTGCCTTGAGTTTCCCATTTTGTGGTGATGTATTTAAATATTTGTCTTTTCTCAAAGCAGAAACTGAGCTTTTGCTTGTGTGCCTGCCAGCTGACACCTACAATATTTCCAAGCTCTGCACAGTTCTCTGTCTTTGTAGCACAATAGCTTGTTTTATGTTCACTAGAAGCTGATTGAGAAAAAAATGCATTTGACACCCTGAGCCCAACAAATGTGACCATGATCTCATCTGATAACAATTAATTCAGAATGAAAAGCTAAGTGAGGTCACAGAACAATGCCTTTAAGCAGTGGCCGATAATTCATATTATGTCTAACATCAGTCAGCACTGTATAGTTGGTCATATAAAACTCCTCATCAACAACAGGCAGCCTTGCTGTTTGACTTTTAAAGATGAAATATCCATTTTCATTGCCAAATGGATATCCAAAAGTGCACTCACTGCTAATGTTTCAAACCTCTCTGGTGCACTCTACATAACTCATAACTACTCCTCTGGGAAGCAATTATCATAAATTATGAGGAGCCCATCTCCTTTTTTATCTGATTCTTCTCCTCTCTTCTTTTCTGCTGACCTTAAGTGAGGTGTGGTCTTTGTAATGCTTGGGCAGAGTGAAGCACATTGATTCCCAGTTTTAGATCCATTTGTTTTCATGTTAACATAGTGCTGAGCCTGAATTCCACCAAGTGCTGTTTCTGGTGTCAAAGGGAATGTTTTTCACCCGCACATGTTTGACGTGAGCAGAATTGGTCAGTGTGTCAGACAGAGTTTACCGTCAGATAGAAGGGAGTGAGGTCTCTCCCATCCACACCCTTCAACCACAGAGAACAGAGCACATGGGTCGCAGCATTCCTCAGGGGGGATTGTGGAGTGTGCAAGCTGGCCTGGTTTTCCCTTTTGGACAGAAATGTCTCCAAAAATCTCTTAGTCGTCATTATTTTTGGATTTGGGAATTGGACCAGGGTCAGTTCTACCCCGTCCGCATTGTAATTTGTCTGGCCTACTTTCCTGACACACGCTGAGTGTATATCGTGGTTATTTTCCTCAAAAACTGTTGTCAAACATGGGCTTTTTTGCAGACATATAACATAGACAAACTAATGCCTGAGAGTAAACTGAAGTTCAATAGCCCAAAGATTTGATGAGACTTTATAATGATAATTTTTAATGTTGCAGCAACTGTTGAGTACCAGTAGAGGCACAAAATATGAATTTATATCACTTGATTTCACTTGTTTCTGATAATAAGGACAGGATGCATTTGCGGTAAAAACATGCACAATAATTTGTGATTCTCTCCACGTAAGTGAGTGAAACAGTTTCTGACCAAGAGGGTTGTTGCACTACAATAGCTCTGCTGTAAACAACTGTCAAGCAGATGTCAAAACAAAACCCAGAGATGGAATCAGATCGTTGTCCCACTCAAACATTCCTCCAAATTCCTTCTGTCAGAGATTCCTCTCAGAACAGTTTCTTTGTCTGTTGCACAGTGTAGTGTCTCTTTGTCTGTTCCTTCCTTCCCATCCCTGTGAGCGCAATTACATTTTAAATGCTCCAAATGAATGATGATTATTACAGTATACAGAAGCTGTTTGGGTTTTTTCTTGTCACCATAATTCGTGTTCACAATGTCATAATGCCAAAATAGAGGTATACTTGACGATTGAGTGTTTCTTCCTCTGGCATTTATTCACAACACTCATTATTAAGTATGTAGAAAAGAGAGGGTAGTAGTGATTACATCATAGCACCTGTTGCTACATCGACATGTTCATTTTTCCCAGTGGGAACACTTGGCTGACACTGCAGCTTAGTACGCTGAATTATCCTGTGCAGAGTTTAGGAAAGCAATATACTGTAGTGTAGTTACAGCATCTGTGGGCCAAGTCCCCGAAGCCTCTGAATTAAAGGTATATGAAATGTGAGAAATGTTTTCCCTGGGAGTTTCGTTCCAAGTTGTTCAGCTGTTGCCATAGAAACGCCTTTCACACCTGTCCTGTAAAGCTGTGAGTGTATCCAGGCAGGTCCCGGGGGATGATGTCATCATCGCTTCTGGATGTTAGGTCTCTGTGTCACCCGTGGTTGTTTCCAAAGGTATTGAGTGAACACTCCCATCTTAGAGGGAGTATACTGCTACATCCAGCTGGTGAGCTGATGAGTGTGCAGCTCAGTGTGTAAGACAAACAATAAAATTGCCAGTGTTAGAAAAACTGTGATTTTTTTTTTTGTTGAAATTATAGCTCTTGCTGTAAAATTATGTTATTGCTATAGTGTCCAAAAGAAAAACAGTCTGGTTTATATACATATTTGATGTCTTGACTTTTCTGTGTAAGAAGCAAAAAACTCTAATCTTAGTAAAATCAGAAATATTACTGTTTATGTGCATTTCTGCCTATTCAGACAGGTGTGGTTAACCAGAACTGTTCTTTAAACTCAACATTTTACTTTTCCCTTAAAGCACAATAACAATGACTGTCCTCCTCAAAGGAAACCATTTCTCGTTAGCTGTCTATATTTCAGAGCAGGGGGGAAATGCCATGCCCTGAGAGAAATGTAGAGATTTAGCAGAGGCAGCAGATGAGTACAAAAAAGAAAGAACCACAAGAAGAGAAACCAAACCACCTCTTACTCGAGAAGTCCTACAAACAACTCCTACAGGCCCAGACAGAGTGGATCCAACTTTACCCTCCAAGCTGGGTTCTGTTTGTCCACCTGGTTCTTTTTGGCTCGGTCTAGACCGAGACTAGTCTCCCAGTCTCCTCCTCCCAGTTGAGTGTGCTTAAGCTTGACGCTCACAGCCTTTGCTGTTTAACCGAGCACATCTGGAACAAGGCAAAGCAGAACGGGGCCACGTCTGTATTTTGAGCTTGCTGTTACTGTAGGAAGCTCTCATATGTGTTCATGGTATTGCTTTGATTTATTCAAAGAGGAAACTAAAAACTCTTGTCCGTGATACAAACACATACAGACACATACTTAACACATTTGCAATTCATGCTTTTTCAGCACGCAACTAAACATGCTCATACATCATATACAACAGAACACATGTTCCTTGTACACATGGGACAGATGCATGCATACTGTATACATGTATCTGAACAGACACATGCTGAAACAATTACAAACTGCTACACTTGGAAGAAAATAGTTGCATGCTGTCATCATAAAGGACTTCACACAGCATGCGTTCTGTTTATTTTTTTGGTTTAACCCTATATCTCTCAGTAGGTCGATCATAGACAGATATATCAAGTGTAATTTTTGCTCACATCAAAGTGTTAATTATCTACTTTGATGGCTTTTTAAGCTCTTTAAGTGGAACTTGCTTTTGAGGTTTTTCCAGATAAGTGTGGGTGATGTAACCTTGTCTGCTGCCCAAGAGATCAAAGTGACTCTGTTTGTAGTCGCACGACACAGTAGCTTTTCAGACGATATGTAATTACACCCCATATTGAACTCATGTACCGTAACAAGGAGGTTGTCTGTGTCTGGAGGATTTGCAACCTCGTTTTGTCTCTATTCTCATCTCAGCTTCCTTCACTTGAACTTTCACTGATAAACTTGTGGTAGATAAAAGACAGTTCCTGTCATGTCAAACCTCTAATGGTCAGATGATAATGATCGCTTGCCATTTATTTTGGCTTTTATCTTTTTCTTACTGAATTGCTTGAAGTATTAGATTGGCAAAAAAGAGTATGCTTTTTGTCATTTTTGCTGCACAACTCATGTTTGAGGCACTGTTTAATCTTTCCTCTTCTTTTTCAGATGCGAATCCTCGACAAATTTCCAATTGACGGAGGCCAGAAGGACCCTAAAAAGAGGATTATTCCTTTTTTGCCAGGTGATAAACACACACAGTACATCAGAACCTGCATTACACAGTCACATCAATTTTAACTTTATCTAAGTTGCTGCGGTATTCAATTCCTGTAAGTACAAGTAAAAGTAAGGCCTTCAGACATTTTCATGCACAACCAATGTTTGTTACTCCTACAAGCTCCGTAGCATGACCTACCACGTTGCATTGTTTTATTAACTGCCATATTCCACTCAAGCAAAATCAATTTGTTGTCTGCCATGTAGGTAGGAGGCTAGCAGAGAGGGATTTGTCTAATCTGATAAACTCATTGTGGGTCAGAGCAGAGGAGGGCAGTGAAGAGATCCTTTGTTAGACAAGCTGTACTGTTCAAGTCTGGTTAGTGCTGTTTTGATCTCTCTGTAAGCCCACCATGGGGTGAACTGAATTCCCTTACACACAACAAGCAGCACGCACTTTTTCACTGTTTAGTGTTTAGACACTGATATTGGCAGTCGGTGTCCTAAAGCTAATAGAGTGAGGATTAGTAGTAACTTTATGTAACTTTTTACAACCACTTTCATTAATGCATGACCTAAAAAAAACTTTTGGAGTTCTTCTGTTTAGAATCAAGCTTCTATTGTTAAATATTCAAAACATGTATTCATTGTTTGCTGCTTTGTCTTGAGTATATCATGGGTAATGATGACAGTGAGCTCCATAAAATACAGAGAAACGCCTTACTTTCTACTGCTGGAAATCATACTGACAAAATATTAATTAATTATTTGGTAAAGCTGCACCCTTTGTGGTGTAAACATTAGCAGACCAAATAACAGACCTTATGTGAGTATGTTAGATTATCTAAAGTCTGTATTGTTCTATTTTTTTTTCCTATTATATTTTTGCAGATTCATTTAACTGACTGACACACACATAACTGACAGTGCTTTGTTTTTCCCCCAGGAAAGGTCCTGTTTCGCAGAAGTCACATAAGGGATGTAGCTGTCAGAAGACTGAAGCACTTGGATAACTACTGCAAAGTAAGACAACGATTGTATGTCTCATAATGTAATAGTCTAATCTCTCTGTGTGTATGTGTGGTTGGTCTTTTAGGACAGTAAATGTTGACCACATATTGTTGGTTGGAAGAGTGTTTTATCAGTGTCAGTGCTCTTCTCCCTGTGCATATTTGCCACATTTTCAAGCCAGGCCTCAGCATTTATCTCCCCCACCAGCCTCAACAGGAAAGCAACTGCTCTATCTGCACTGGTCATTTCCTGTCACCAATGTAAATAGGCAGCCTATAAAGGAAACGAGGGAAATGGGGGCACAGGGGGTAAAGCATAATCCAGAAAGCAAGAATGAATCAGCAGACTTAAAGCGCAGTGTGCAGATGGCTACATGACCCCCTTACATTCATTATGTCAGAGAAAGGAATGTGGGGCAGGTGTGTTGCCAAGTGTGGCAGCAGTTTTCATTTAGACGATCTAAACTAGATTTGCTGTGAAGGTAGGGCACTTAAAGACAAGCCTGTCTCACCAGAAGGCAGGATCTCCTATTAATATTGTTTCTATATGGATTGATTTTTGATTCATGTGCAGTTGGCTCAAGCATGTCATTTTGAATTTTGAATACTTTATGCAGCTGAGACAGACGATTGTTATTTTATATCACCCCTGTGTGTTTTCCTTTGTTTTAACCCTCACTCTGGGCTCAGAACCTTCTTCCTTCCCCTCCACACCCTCCACATCTCCGCCTGGTCTTCTCATCTGTCTGACTGTACAATGACAAAGTGTTACTCATTGCCTTTTAAACCATACAGCCCTTTTGAAAACATAGGTGAGCTTCTACAGTAAATATTTTGTGCCTTTGTTGCAGGCTCTGATGAAGCTTCCCTCCCACATTTCCCAAAGCGAGGAAGTTCTTAAGTTCTTTGAGACCAAGGCAGAGGACCTCAACCCTCCCACAGAGTAACTATCGCTTTTTACTTTATAAATTATAAGCTATCACTGAGCATTAACATCATCTCTGTTACATGAACTGTTAGATACCAAGCTTTTCCCTCTGGTGGGTTGTAAACACCGGCCACAGCAGTAGACTGTGTGTGTGTGTTTGTGTGGGTTCAGCAGCTGTGGTTCATGCCTTTCACCCATGCTGACCCATCTTGATCCAGAGGCTTTACCGTGTCTCAGAGATGATTGATTGATGTTGGTCGAGAGGCACTGTGTTTTATTAATAATGATTTCTGGGACGTGACACCTGATCCCAGAACAAATGTGTAAGGATCAGTGGTGTCACGAGAGTGCGGCTGAGTTCAAGTCTCAGGGCAGACGAGGCTCTCAGCCTAGTCATTTGTCATACTCAGATCAAAGTCAGAGTGGGAGTAATTACAGACTTGCTCTTTTGAATGGGTGCAAGTTTACTTTTGTCTAAGTTGTATTCTATCCCTTTGATTTATGTTCAATGTAGGTTTGTTAAAAGTTGCTATTTTACTGACCAGTATGTCAGAATTATTGTTTTCTTACTAATAAGCCTATGTGAATTTAAACTCATCAAACCCTGAATATAGCAGATACACTGTCCCAACACATTCTATGAGAAAAAAGTGGTAGAATAACCTCTTGAGTGGTCTCTCCACTGACACCAGGCCCACCACCTCTAACATGTTAATCCCACTTCAAAGTGAGGCCCTCCTCTTGTCTCTGAAACAGTCCAGTGCAGCTTAAATTGAGATGTGGGGGTCTAAAAGCCACCCAAATGCTCAGTTCTTTACTGCAGGATCTGTTCTGGACTGTTTTAGAGTGACTTTATTGATGTTATTTTGTGTCACGAGTTCTCGAGATCACAGAAAAGGTTATCTTGTGATGCCATAAAATGACGATGAGCGAGGTGGATGAAGAAACATTTACTGACAGTCATTAACTGTTCCCTGTATGAAGCATTTGACAATCTGTTAAAATTGGTTGGGAAAGTGACTGTTTACAAGTTGTATTTTCCCTGTAGTGGAGAGCTTTTTCATCATATTCTATGCAAAATAAGGAATGATTGGAAATAATTGGAAAACTGCTTAAATAATAAGAGATGCAGTGATACAATCGGTGACATTTTCTTCGACATGAAACATGATTAAGACTTATTTTACTGTTGTCCCTGCCAGTAGTCACTATTAGCACCAGCAGAGAGGCACTATTATTGTCTGAGCCCTCGTCTACTTCTGCCATCTAATGGTCAACAGATGTCCCTGCACAGATTTAAAAAATGCAAAAATAAAAGGATGTTATGTTGCTCCGTCACAAGAGGGAGCCATATAGTAAGCTTGAAATATGTAAGATGTTTCTTTCCCCTTCCGGTGAATGAAAGAAGTTTCACATCACACTGATATGAGGATAAACAGCTGATTTGTCATAATAATGGTAAAGACAGACACACAAATAGTCATTAGCAAAAAACATATCTAACTCTCATTTTAATGTCTTGATCTGCCTTTTTAGATTTATATTTATAAATGATTTATATTGGTGAATAGTGCATAGCATAATAAATATACTGTTCATAGAACTGTACGTCTTTTATCTATACAATGTGGAAAGTTCTCAGCTAGAGGGTAGTGTGATGAGATGGAAGAATGTCTTCATTTGTAATCTTAAAATTGAAACATTGGTATCAAAAGAGTGTAATTACGTAGTTCTCTGACACCTGATTGTTTGAAGTCAACTGAAATTACTTTAATATGTGCTCAATAATTTGACCATTGCTACAGTGAATGATTTTAAACTTATTCTGTTCAAAGTGATGCTAACTTCCAGTAACAGACAAGTAATGAACAGCTCATTCAGATAACGCTGTACCCTTTTGAAGTTGTTTCAGAGGTTTAGATGCTGAACGCAACAAAAAGGAACTTGTGAGGAAAGTTAGAGACAAATTAAGAAAAATAGTCATTGTAATGCATTTGTGATAATAGCAGTTTGTTTTTCATATACTTAGAATTCATCTTACATCCTGGGGTCCTAATCAGCACTTCCAGTCACAGTTTATGATCGAGTACATGCAGAGAATGTTAAATTATGGAGCTTAAATTTCCTTTATGATAATGGATGCCACCGGCCAGATCTAAAATTAAAATAAAAGCTTTAGTCATCTATCATTTTTTCATAACTGCAGTGTTAGTTTGACAATTATGCAGATTTAAAACTAGGAATTTGTGTTGTTTGTAACAAGGTGAGGGTATATTGCTTATCATTTCAACATTAGTTTGCTTTAAGGTGTTTTGTTGGAGTGCTTGTTCACTGAAAAATATCTTTTATTGCCCTGTCTGCAATGTGACTTTGCTTTGTATTGTATTTTTAGTGAGTGGTAAAAAGTAAGTAACACTTTATTAATGCCCATGGTGAAATTCGTCCTCTACACTTGATACATCTAAACTATTTAGGAACAGCTGCAGCACAGCGCCCGGGGACCAGCTCCAGTTATAGGCCAGTTCATTGGTCAAGGGCAGTTTTTTAAAATTTTATTTCAATTTTAATCAAGGGCAAAGACAGGAGTATGAATAATTCCAATAAAAATACACATAAATCCACCATCTCCATAGCATCATCACAGTTTAAAACATCATTTTACTCCTCGTACAGCCAAATCTCAAGTTTCTCAACTTTCCATGTATTTTATCATATACTGTTTGCATTTATATTTCAACCTCTTATTAGTCTGAAGCTTGGTTGGTTGAGCTTTACTGCAGTCTAACAGACTAAGCTCCAAATCTACATCTGGACTCAGGAGTCTCTGCATATGGGGCCCAGTGGGAGTATACAAACTCAGCATCTAAAAAATCTAAGATGAAGACCTCGACCCACAGAGGAATATTTACCTCTATTGAACTGACTAAACTTAAATCAGTACCTTGTGGACTGCACTTCCTGTGCGTACGTTCAGTCAGCAGAAGGACATTGCTCAATTATGTTTTGACTCAATTTCACAATGATGCTTTGATGAATACCTGCATAGAGCTAAGTCCTTGTACCAGGCAGCAGCTTCTTGCCCATTGAAGCTTTGATTTCAAATGAAAAGGATGTAAGTGCTCTGAGGTAGACTGTCAACAGTACTTTCATATTGTATGTCCCACATTACTGGATTCTTTGTTAACTGCTGCCCACCCTGTAGACTTATAAGAAAGGGAAACAATTGCAATGTGATGTCAAGGATCCTTTCAGCAACTCCAGCCATCAAAGTATTGAAAGTTGACAGTACATGATTCTCATTCTAATCCCAGCATAACCAGTACACCATAACAGCAAAGACTGTGCAGCTGAAGATAAAAAATATAACCAGTATGTAGGGAATAACCTCCTTGCTGTCTGACTTTGGAGATCTAAATTCCATCGTTCTTACTCCAAAAGGGTCAAGGACTTAGGTGTTCCTGTGACATTTGATCATGCAAGATGCATTTTCGTCAGAATTACAAACAGTGAATCTAGTATTCAAAGCCGTAGCTCACTAAAGACCATCTGTAAAGATCTGAGGAAAGCTGGCTGTGACAAGATGACGGGCATCAATAAAGAAAAGACGTTTCACTTTTCTTGCTATTCTGTAGCTTTGATTCAGAACATATGAGCATGCTGTTGGTACCAAACTTGTGGTCATAACGTATTTCTCCAGATGTGCATACATGGTGGTACAGCTGCTGTGGACTCCTTACATATGCATGTGACACATACATTTTTTTTGTCACTTAGGAAGACATTGCATTGAATTAGCTTACTATTAGTTACTGTATATTTAATTATAATCACTACATGCCCAACCCTAATACTAACCCTAACCCAAAGATGGGTTAAAACAAAGGTTTTGTGAACAATATGATTAATAAAAGCACACAATTGTGCATTATAAATTATATAAGTATAGTTGTTGTAAAGCATTTTCTTTGTTTTATTGTTTTAAAATATTTTCTTTTACAGCCTTAAGATTAATTTCATATCAGTATTTCCCCACAAGGAAAGTTATTAATGGTTGATATGTGATCAAACTGACATTCCTCTCCCCTGACATCACTGTGAAATCATGACCAAGCTTCGCTGGAGATGTGGACCAGTATGCATGAGTTTACTGTGCTAATGTGTGGGTGTGCTTTTGTGTGTAAGCAGCTTCATTACCTTTCTTAAGGATATACACACTAAAGTTCTTACTGCACCCTGTCTGTGTGCAAACCAGACCCCTGCTCTATCATAATGATTTCCTGCTCAATGACGTCGACCCATTGACCCTTGAGCTGGAGGTTACTCTTGCAGAGGTTAATCTTAGGTCAACCTCAGGCAGGAGTGTCTGTGTAATGTAGACATGGAGCAGAGCAAACACTTTTGTCCTCTGGCTTGGCTGAGAAATGTGAGCAAAGGACTAATATCTCACACATTCCATTTCTAATAGGCCCACCTACAAAGAGTGAGCTGCAGTTATGCGCAGACAGATGGTTATTCTCAACTCAGGCTTAGGATGAACTCTCATGGGCTTGGATTTTTAATCAGCCGTTGCAGCGTACAGTGGGTGTGCATCTCCTGGTGTGGGTGCGTACACAATGAAATCAAAGCAGTATGAATTGTAAAGACTATCTCACAACTTCTTTGACTCCATATTTAACTAAAGGTTAAACTTTAGCCCTAAAACACAGGAGCAAAGTCTTCAACATTTTATAATGTTTGGACATATTTTCTTTCTTTTTACCTTCCTCACATCTATTGGATTTTACTGGTGATTGGGGGGGCGGGTGCACAGAGCCAGAGTTGTGTGCTCAATCTCCTCCTGAGAAGAATATTATTCCAGTTCTGTGCTAAGGGTCATAAGCGAGCAGGGCAG
The DNA here is from genome assembly GCF_910596095.1 of Thunnus maccoyii. NCBI lineage: Eukaryota > Metazoa > Chordata > Actinopteri > Scombriformes > Scombridae > Thunnus > Thunnus maccoyii. The sequence continues at coordinate 13,787,028 of NC_056546.1, read as the reverse complement.
GTCAAGCATCTACTTTATCCCCATCATTTCTCCCCAACCCTCTATAGTGCTTTCATCAGTTTCATCTCCACCCAAGCAGATTTTGGCAAAATAAACACTGAGTGCATCATATGCAGTAATACTTCAGAAATGTTTAACCTGTATTACAATTAATCTGTTTCACACGTTATGTCAATGTGAACAGTATCTGAAAAATGACTGTAAACATATGATAATTTATCCCTAAGTTTATGCTACATTACCTAAAGAAATCCTTCCACCATCATCTCGCTCGCCTTTCCATGAGAAGAAGAATCTGTGAACTCTTCACACAGTAGCCTATATGATGTGTGAGTTGTTTCGATTCAAGTTGTTTACAATGATACTTTGTGCATCATCTGCTTGGACTGTGTTAATTTTTTTAATAGACTGTAACCTTATTTATGTTGGCTCAGCATAAGTGTTTAACATTATTTTGTTTCAGCCCATCATATATTATAGAAAGTTATGAAATTCATATAGCAGTTGTTTTTCCACAGCATGACCACTGCTTGAAGATCCAATATAAACATTGTTTTTACTATGTCACAATCCAATTTAATAGTGTATTCACAGTTGAATTTGCTGTCAAAATTAAGTAAGTATATATTTCGTGTTTTTAATGAAGCTGAACTGAGTTGTATGCTATTACTTGTGTGATTGGAAAAGTCTCATAACTGATCTGTCTCATTTGTTCATGCATCTGGAAACAGAGAAGCCTTTTGCCAAAAATGACTTCATCTAAAGTAACAAAGGAATACAGTTGGTAAAACAATGTTTTAATGTTGGTTAAGCAAGAAGTGTTGCTTAGCTTGAAGTACAGTAGGGTAATCGCTTCATGATGCTTCACAGATACTGTCTTACCTCAATTTTATAGTTTCAAATCCTAATATTATTGAGTTAATGTTTAATGAAATCCACAGATAACATGCCATTTTACATCAAATTACTGTCATCTTAAAAGAAAGATCTAAATGTGAAGCAGCTTTTTTGTACCCCAGTGTAAAATCATCTACTTTAGCAATCGCAGAAATAGATAAAATTCTCATTTTTAAAAAAAACTGGAATCAATGAAACAGAAAGGGTTGACAAAAAGGCTATAACCTGGCAAATGTTGGACAAGGTTTATCCAAACATGCACTCATATCCATAACTGGCCATGGCTCCAGTCCTGCTGCTGGCCTCTCCAGAGAGCCAGGTGTCTTTTCCCATCTGTGTCAAACCTCAGCTTCTCCTCTGTGTACTCTATCTGCAGCTCAGTTAACTAAACCAGGACCTGCAGTCAGCCAGCACTTCCTAAAGTGCACATCAAGCTACAAACCATATACACATACAGTACATACAGATACTGATTCAAATATTTAGGTCAGTTTTGAAATATTTATTCATTTCCATTGTATATGGAATTGGATATGAAAAATATGATACAATGCGCTCGACTGATAATAATAAGGCAGGGTGCTGAAACCTTAAAGTAGTGAAAATGTATAAGAAAGGCTAGGACAGCACACAGCAATTCACACAATGTGTAAATTGCCAGAACGCACGCTGAAGAAGGGCATCTTGCCCGAAACGTCCTTTCTTAGGATGTTTCTTAGAAAGGCCCAAAAGCCTTTCTTATTCATATCAAATTGGATAACATAATTGTGTGAAGTATCATCATGTATGTACCTGCGTTACAGTAAATGAAGCATGAGCCCTCAAACTGAACTGACATCACTTTAATGCATGAATTTTTATGTATTTATCCCATGCGCATCATTCCAGTCCATACCAAATATGAATGTTTTGTTTGCCTCTAAATCAGTGGTTCTCAAAGTTTTGTGACCTTTGTCACATCCTGATGGATGTCAAAGCACAGAGCAGCTTCATTGACACCAATGCTCATCCATTCAGTCTTCAGTGCTTTTGAACAGAAAGATGCTCTCACATCTAAACATGAATGGGACTTACCAAGTTATATGATAATGTTATCAACTACTACTACAATTTTAACAGATATTCATACACACATGGCAGTACATGGACTAACAGATTTGGTGACTTGCTTTGTTACTGTCCTTGAGACACTTACTGTGGTCCTCCACCCACCCGTACTGTATGTTGTATCCCACCCTGCCTCCCTCCCCTTGCTGGCGGGTCAAGTTCTCCGTGCATTCTCCACGAGGGTTTGGCTGGTACTTGTGTGCCAACTGCATTTGGATGGTCCCAGACAGAGATTCAGCTGTACTGGATTGATCAAGCTGTATTAATGCTCTGACCTCTTTTGCAGAGACACACACACACACACACACACACACACACACACACACACACACACACACACACACTTATACTGACCATGCCTCTCTGGTGTTGCTTCTTTTTCAGAGACTGTGGCGGCTCCGGCAAACGCAAATCAGGTAAGAATCTTCAATTTGTTTTACCTCTGTCGTTAGAATCTGAGATACAGTTATCCTATGCTCTGTCTATTTTTATTGTGTCTTTGCTCTTTTCACAAGATACATCGTATGACAACATGTTGGTTCTGTTCTTCAAACACGCATCCTGACCCCAGACTTCTGTATTATGATGAAATGGTAAAAAAAAAAAAATGTTATGTGGGGGGGACCACCTGTTTGTGCCTCTATGCTCTGAATTTGCCCTGCCAACGTTGGCTGTTGGAGTGTTTTGTGTGTGTGTGTGTGTGTATGTTTAATTTATTTGTATGTGTGTGTGAATGCAAGGCAGACAGAAAGACTGAATGACTCAGCTGAGCATGGGGATACGGGCGTAGGAGGCAGCAGGAAAAGTATGAGAGGGGTTTAGTGAACAGCTGTGCAAGTGTTGTGTATTTGTGTCTGTGTGCGTGTACTTGCACGCATGCAGTCTTAGAATACCCACATGCATTACTAAATTACACGTTAGTCTTGCAATCAGATGCAAAGTTGCTGTGGCCATCCCACAGTTACGTATGACATAGCTTGGCAATGAAGTCCGATTAAGTGACCTGAAAGTAAATTTTTTGTGGGCGACCTATTTTGAGGAAAGGCCGTGCCGGAGTTGCCACCAAAACGAAATAAGACCCCAACTTAATTTCATTATGTGTTCCATGGTATCGAGGCTTTACGTAAGAGGGAATTCCAGCTACATGGTGAAATGGAAAAATTGTCTTATTTCAGCTGTGTGTGTGTGTCAAGTAGCCTACATTCAGCCTGTGCAAGATATTAGATTGGTTTCCAGTTATATTCCTATCAGCTGCCTGGAAAGTTTGTCATACTGTATAGTCCTTCTCATTTGCATGCACAGTTTCAGCTGTTTTACTCTGAGTGGTTTGATTATAATTATGTTATCAGCTATGTAGTTTTTAAAATGTACACATATTTATGCTTACAATACATTATTCAATGGGATCAAATCTACCAATGAAAACACTAATTACATGCTTAATGTCTGGTGCTTATGATAATTTACTGTCCACAGTCAACATGGAGCACATACTGTACAAGCCCTCCATACTTGATCTCCAAACCTTCACCGTAGCCCGTAGCACGCTGGGCATTAGCGGTTAATGCAGATGAAAGATTGATCTTTCTCTTTTAAAGCAGGACAGCAGATAAAGTGAACTGAGTCTGCGGTGAATTTGTGCTGTAGCTGCATCTTATGGTTTCCATAATTACATGGTGCTGGTCTCCCATAAGAGTTTACTGAGCCCCTGCCCACAAAACTGCGAGCGGTTAGAGGTTCGACGAGGAACTCTGTTTACCTGGCAAGCAGAGGAAATCCTAGAGTATCTGAACAGCTGAGATTGATCACTGTTTGTCTCATCATAATCTCTGTCTTCATGACAATGTTGTTATCATTATCATCACCATCATGACTCTCTTGCTTCTTTGTCTCACTCAAACTCCGTCATTATTGCTCTTAATTGGAGATTTGTCTTTTTTCACAAGATGATGGAGACCAGTGAAAAGAATTTCATCAGTCTTATGTTTTCAGTAGGATTCTGTCTCATATCTCTATTATAATCTTCCAACTGTGACTTCCACTTCAAGAGCGCTATGAGGTTGAAGCAGTCTACATGATTGACGCAGCGTCATAGCCAGGCCACTATCTACATAAGGTTCAAAGAAAGACAGTACATGCAAGGAGTTGTCCAAAACCAAACCCTAAAAGGAAACATCTTTTTAGTACTTAATACTAGCATGCATAAAAAATTTTTAGGGTCAGCCACTGCTTACTAGTTTTTTTTCTAAATAAACACATACTTTTTAGGATGTTCTGGATCATGAGGGTCTGATCATCTTTAGAGCATTAGTCATAATCTGTATTTAATGTGCAGTTGAGAAAGTGAGATGTGCAGAAGACAGTTAGAAATTGAGTAGGAGAGAGAAAGAAACAGAGCGCACGGGGGTGTAGTGCATGTGAAAAGCAGATGGAGAGGAGAGGAGGTTTACGTGGCAAGTGGAAACCATTTCAGTGTTGCGCACAGAGTGAGGGAGTGTGCTTTTCCCTCAAAAAAGAGATTTTAATCTTATGGGACTTCCTGGTTAAATAAAGGTTAAATAAATGTGTGCAGACTTGCTGTCTTTATTTGAGCTGCAGGTCTCTAGAGTCCTATAGGGTGTGTGTATGTGTGCATGAGGTTGTGTTTTTGTGGGTGTTTACATACTGTATGTGGGTATGCGTGTGTGTGTGTGTGCATGCTTTGTGGGATACAAATGGTTAACCGAGTTTGAGAGATGGTGGGTGGGTCAAGAGGTCCATGTGTTTGTTTGTGTTTGCAGATGGATAAGATTTTAAATTGGCATAGGAAATCATTAAGGCAAATGAGTGCTCCGAAATCACTTTAACAACTGAACTGTGTTTCAGCAGCTTCATTCTCAATGAACAGCTATTGAATAGCGAATCCCTGCCTTTTTGGGCTTTTGCACAATGATGAGTCTTACAGTATCAGAAAGATTCATTTTGTGGGTTAAACCAGGTTTAAATCAAATGTGCATTTTTGCTTTTTTTGGTAGATATCGCTAAAGTTGAGAATATTGCCGTCCACTTTAACATAACTATAAAGTTAGCATACAGTCAAAGCAGAGCTTCAACACAGGCAGTTTTGAAACTCTGCCCCCTACATCATGGAGCAGATCCAATACAGGCCGCTCTGTTTCTGATAAGTGACCGTTTGTCACAGTGGATTCCATCCTGGAAACCCTCCCACTCCGGATGCAGCACTTAAGCTTCTTGCTCAAAACACCGAGCTCAAGCCAGAAAAAATCTGTAATGAATGTGTGCAGAAATCAAATTAATGAATAATTTTTGGTAATTTTATACAGGGTGTCACTAAAGTCTTAGGGATAAGTTATGGTCTTTAATTCACTTGCTTTTTCTTCACATACTAGTTGTCAAATGTTGAAGGCGTCAGAGTTTCTACAGGAACATGTGGTACACAAAGTATATTTATATTTTTTTCTGGAGTACCACTGCTATTATTACTACTATTATATATGAAAAAAGTTTTGTAAAGCCTTTTGTGTATCCAAAAGGAGCTGTGCAAAGTCTGATACAGTAAATTACCTCAACTGATCGACTGAACGTCGGTTGGGGTGGAAGTCCACAAGTTTGAAAATGAAAAACAATCTGGTGTTGTGGATTTAGACCAGACCTCTGTATCCCACTCCTCATGTCTGCTTGAAGCTAGCTGCTACTAGCATAATACAACCAAGTCTGTTCAGTTGAGTGAATCAAGTCGAGTTGCATTGTGGGTAATGTAGGCCCCAGGTTATAAGATAGAAGAAGACTGTATGGAAGAAAAAAGATATCTCTGGTTCTGCTGCATGAGTTTTGATACTTTTTTAAAAGCTGTCCATCGCGAGTCCAACAATGCTATATGAGTGCAATGCTAAATCAGTGGAATACCCTTTTAACAGTTTCCTTCTAAACCCTCAAAACCCTCCAAAACACCCAGTGCAACGGGAACTACTGAAGTTAAAGGTACCCTATGGAGGAGCCTGTCCTCCCAAGAAAAACGACACAGTAGGTTGTAATGTCAGTCAGCCAAAAACAACTTACAGTTACGTTTGAGTGATGGATGCCATCAAGCGGCCGTAGTAATCATTACCTTGAGAAGTGGTGCAGTTCAGATGACTGTCTATATAAGTTGACAATTTTTCTCATTCGGAGGTGGCGGGTTGGGTGGATGGTTGCAAAAGGTGGACTTTGGACTTTTCTGCAGGAGACCACTGTTTATTTTCCATTCCCAACCACGAGACAGGACAGTTTTTTAAAAACCGTAGCTATGATCGTCCCCTAACTTTAACCCTGTGGTGTTTACTATTGCCATGACGACAAAGGTCGCCAAACTTTGAGGAAGTAGTAACTTAACCCACATCATCAAGTGATCATTTTAACTCAAACCATGATCTTTCCCTAAAACTAACTAAGTGGTTTTTGTGTCTAAACCTAATCAGACCTTAACCACAGCGGTGTCACATCATCAAACATCTTTATTTTTTAATAGTGATTTGTAACGGTTTGGAAAGCACTGACAAATACGTTGTCCTGTCAATTACTGCCAATAGAGGTGCAATATTAGAAAACGCTCCTGTGTGTTCTGAAGTGCATGGTCATACGACGTATTTGGTCGTTTAATTTTGAGGACATATTGCTATGGAGTTTCGTACGTCCAGTAGTGTTATGAAGCAATGTTTTTACGAGCGAGTGTTGTGTGCATGTGCACAAGGATGCACATTCAGGTGCATGTGGGTAACATGATTCACAGTCCTGTGATGGTTTTATGTATTCAACTGATTGACAGGTGGCGGTGGTAATGTTACAAGAAATGTAGCAATATACCAGCAAAGGCAAGGAAGAAGATTGTTAGCAAGCAAACATGGAGGTTTCAAATTCTGACAAATCTTGGCTCTGCAAATATTTTATAAGGAAAAAGCACACAATGCATTTTGGTCAGAAACAGTGAATGTAAACATAACTTTGTTTGTTTACAACAACAACAACAACAATAACAACAACAAAACTCCACAGGGAGCCTTGAAATATTTGCATCTACTTTTATGGTGCTCTTTGCTTTCGTAACATTGATGCTGGACCTAAAATACTGAGATCAATTGAACATACCAAGATATTTAACAGCTTTTATCAGGCTTGTAAAGGCTGCCTTACTGTAAGATGATTTTGGGGAAAGTTTCTGTACTATTTGTTTGTGGTCTGCCCCTTCTCCCTCAGGGCCACATACTGATTCAATGACATGAGTACATCTGTACTACATTGAACAGCAGTCCTGTGTCCTTTTCTAATCCAACTGCACATCTGCTGCTGATGAGCCAAACAAAGGCATTGCACTTTGCCAAATGTTGCTCCTCTCAACCCAAATCTGCTCTCATAAAGTTACCCCGGGGTTCAAATTATGGCACCGTGAAATAACAGCTAATGCCAACTATGCTATCAGCTAAAAAGCTTGATCCCAAAAAAATCTCTCACAAAATAAAATTCCTCGACTCCCTGGTTTCCTCCTCTTGGTGATGAATTATTGCAAAGTTTCCAACTGTCATCATCTTTGGATGGAGCTGATGATGGGTGAGTGGGGGTGGGGCGGAAGGTTGGATGGAGTTAGGACGTCTGGGAGTGCAGGGGTGGGAGCAGGAAGCACATGTATAAATCTGAGTGAGGAGAGATATAAACACAATGAGTGGCTAATAGGGCTATCTGATGGAAGCCAAGAAGAAAATACTTTTCTTTTCAAAGCCCATAAATTCTTATGGTCTGCACTGTGCATACACATATAATACACATATATAAACAAAAACACACATCCAAGCTCGCACACTCTATAACACTTGCTGATGCGTTTCATTAAAACCTCGATATGTACACAGAAATTTATACAGCTCGTTTTATACTCCTTGTACAGAGTTCATCTGAAATTAGACCTATCCTGTCTGAAGCTGTTTCACCTCCTTTTTCTCACACGTGCTCTTGTGCTGGCTCTATCTTCCTGCTGTTGCAAAACATTTCATTTCCTGAACAATGCTGAAATATTAGCTTTTGTTTTTCAGGCCTATTGACTTTGCTGACAAAGTCTTTATTCACTCACCTCAGGTCTCAGATTTACTGTTAAACATCGGCAGTAGTTAATTGTGGGTTTCGGATACCTCAGTTTACATCATTTGACATAAATTATGGTTTTATGAGATCACAACGTGCTGGGTTTTATGTCCATCTGTCTTGAAATCATATTGTTGACGTGTGATGTTTTTGATAAGACAATGTCGAAGATAGCATGTGTGAAATTGGGTTTCAGACAGGTTATTATTTTATTTCATGGCCTAATTCAGCATTAAGTAAGGAAATAAATCCACGGTGTTGCAGTTTTTTGCGTCTCTTATACAGGTGGGTAGTCGAATAGAGGTAAAATTACTGGTCATGAAAAAGTAAAGAGTAGCTAATTTAAAATGCACTCCGATAATGTTGTGCATACTAATAAATCTGTAAATCTAGACAAGCTAGGACCATAAGCTGGGAAATTGATTTACATGCACTCAGATTCCCATACTTTGTCTCATACCTTTACCATCTTTGCAGCCTACAACATTTTACTACTACTACTTTTTTACTTTTATCAGTGGCAAAAAAATCCTGTAATAGTTATAGCATCGCGGCAGTAATGTCCTTGTTGAGTCGACCCTAGTAATCAGTGTTAATTGATCAGTGAGTTAAAACAAACCATTCAACCATAAATTTCCAAGAATTGTGTCAAAAGAAATACCGCTGTATGCCGTAACTAAAATAAATGCTGTCATATTGTGCTTTGAAGAACAAGAAGGTTGTACCCAGAATTTAAATAATATGTTCTTTCCAGTGTTTCTGCACCCAACTTTGTGGTCTGACAAAACATCTTGCACAAATAATGTGAACGTGACCGCAGTAATCCAATGTCAGACTCTTTGGCAGTTTTAAAATCTGAGATGCTAATGGTGCTTAGTTCATCTTCATAAGTTATTAGCTCCTTGACATTTCAAATTCGGTTCCCAAATTGAATGCAAAATATTATCCTGATTTAGAGAAATGTTAATCTCTAGTCTGGGGGACTGTCAGGTCAGCTCTTTGCAGAAATGGCAGCTTAATCCAAACTGTCTCAATCATTTCTTATCTAAGCCTCAAACCTTCCATCTATTGGACTGAACTGTTCTTATTTTTCCATCCTCAGGATGAAGCGTATTTCCTCTTTCCAGAAAATGTTTTATTTGGACTAACTTGACTTTTCTCTTCTCCTTGTGACATTATTTTTTTCTAGAAATATTTGTTTATCATGTGAGTCAAGAGTTCACATATTTAAATTTTCTTTTCACTTACTATGGTAACTGATGGCAGTTGGTAAAAATCAGCGTATCGAGCACTGTGACTATAAATAGAAATTGTGATCTCTACTATGTTTGAAGATCCTTTACTTTTATTCAAACATAAACCATAAAAGTACATTGTCACATCAACTGGAGGAAATATCCAGTACATAAGCAGCAGCAATATTTGGATAAAGAGATTTAATCTAAAGTGTGTGCATACAGTAACCTCCTTCTGTTAGGAGCTTTGAACTCAATGGTTCGGCAGAAGCTGTTGTTAATGTGTGAACTGAATGTCAGCTGGGGTTGTGTCTGGATTCCAGCTGACGCTTGTTAGATGTGCTTTAGTTCATTCAGCTACGCTTGTTTTTAAGGATTTTTCATGATTAAGGTTTCAGCCGGGCTCAGTTAATCATGTGGGGGGAAAATGTTGTGGATGTTTGTGATGTATCTGGGACTGGGATGTTCTTTATCTGAAGTATCTTCACAAATAAAAACATCTGGTTCTGTCTTAAGAAGATATTCCTGTATTTAGTTAAAGTGAAAAATACTCTGGTTAAGTAATGGATGAGATCAAATTATGAAAATAAGCACAAACTGTGAAAGAACTAAGTCACTGCTAGTGCTTATATGGTTAACCCAGTGAAGTAGAGAAAGGAAGGTTTCCATTGGCTGGGCTGCACGCTGTAGTCAGAGCTCTAGTGTTTCATGGAGACAGAGGGCCATCCCTCTGAGCACAGCTCCAGCCCCTTCATCTGGTTCTATTTAAGGCCTCTAGTGCCGACTCTTATGATTGGCGTACACAACCCCCTACTCTTCCTCCAGCTCCAGCCCCAACTGAGGAGAAGGAGGCTTTTTAGCAGATGGTTTATTTTCCAAGGGAAACCATTTCTTTCTTCCATTCTACTGTCCTGTCCTCAACTGGCTTTAGCACACTTTTCTCTCACTGCTACAGCTTCTTCTGCTTTCTGGTTGTGGCTCTCATTCCCACTGTGTTAATGTTTCTACCATCATCTACTGATCTGGTTTCAGCTTTGTTGGACAATGAGGATGAGGCCCTTTCTGTAACACAGAATGGATTTTCTGCAGTTGACCGCCTGATCCTTCACTTTTTGGAAGGAGGTTCTTTTTCTAGACTTTCAGCATCTCCGTTGCCCTTGATGTTGGGCTGGAGGGGGATGTATCTCTATGGCTAGACACCCAGGAAGATGCACTGAGCCCTGTGAATATTGTGATTGGCTGAGCTCTACTGACAAATTGGCCTATGGCACAACGAGTGCCCAGCAGTCGTTCTCGGGGACCTATGGCTGGCAGCTGGCTGACAGCATGTTTTTTCCCATCAACTCCAGGTCTGGATGCTTCGGATCCCATGCTCCTGGAACAGTATGTGGTGGTGTCCAGCTACGAGAAACAAGAGCCTGCAGAAATCAGCCTTCAAGCGGGTGAGGTGGTGGACGTCATTGAAAAGAGCGAGAGTGGTGAGTAACCAAAACAAATGCACGACAAAAACATGTTGAGCAAGAATGGACAGACAGCAAAACATACACACGACATGCATTGTTTATGCTGTCAGCCAAACACAGAGGACTGAAACAAACACATTTTCATGATCCAGTCTTTCTCTCCTGGTTCCTCAAACTTTCTGCCCTGGCAGTTTCCCTATCTCAACCCTCTCACCTCCTTTGTCCACAGCTTGCTAGCTGTAACTTAGCCCCATCTGGAGGCTCACTTTGGCCTGCAGTCAGCTCTGTTTTTTCCCACTGTTGGTTTAGGCTGGGGTCCAGAATGTTGCCTCTAGCAAGAGGAATGTCTTCCAGACTCGTATTAATTATTCCACCTCACTTTAATGGAAAGCCAGCAAGACATGCCGGATTTACAAATGCCAGCTGCAGAGAGTCCTTAGTCAGCTGTTAAACCGCTGGAAAAAGCTAGCAAACAAGGCCAAGACCATGTTTTAGGGTATATGTCATTCAGTTTGACAATACTGAATGTTTAATGAGGCAGTAGCATGCTGACATGAAGCACAACTTCATGATATTCTGGGAATAGTTGCTACCAAGATCTTAACACACACAAAAAGGCAAATGTATATGAATCAAATTAAATACAATATATCTGTTTGAAATGCAGTGAAAATGAAAGCTGGTTAAAATAGTTTTTGTATATTTTAAGACAGCAGAACAGCATAAAAGCTCGTTATATGGTAGTTGTATATGTATATATGTTATTTATTATTAAAACCGTCAATTTTTGCTGAACCCATGTCTAAGCAGCTTAAAAGCACCTGCACGAATCACTTTTGTTTCAAAGATAATTTGTCATATGAGGCACACAAGTGACTGGAGAGGTATAGGCCCAGTAACAGGGTCTGACATTCAGTTTTAATGGTGTGGTGAGACAGTAAAACAGTAATGGGACTCATGTGTTCTTCAGAGGGAGGACGGGGAAAGAGAGATGGAGGAGGAAACGGTGACCAGGAAGGCAATTGGACTTGGGTTTCATGATGGGTGTGAGTGAAATGCCATGCCACACTGGCCTTAAGGAAGAGGGTCCATAGAGCAGGAACACTTTGAAGTGTCACATGTCCTGCCTTCGGGTTCATGTATTTGTTTTCACTCTCTGCTCCAGTAGGATTTCAACCCAATGGGGAGCCACAGTGAGGCGGATATTCCAACACCTTGAAGTCCTTTTATCAGGGGCCTTATATGAGAGCTCTCCTCAAAGCACATGTATGAACTTGAATTGCATGGTCCTGTGCTTTTAAGTAGAGGCCCCTTCACTTTTGTATTTCAGCTGACCACTGTGCAAGGTTATGGCGGCTGAGCTGTGTGTTGATGATCCATGCAGAATGTGAAACTCATGCACTTCAATGGTCTCATTATGAGTATGATTTCCAGGCTTCAGTGTTATTTCTGTAGCTTAGTTTCCATATTTATTATTGCTTTGTTTCATTCTCTTCTCTGATGCAAGCAATATTTTGTTGCCACTCTCAGTTCAGATCATTCATTCATCTCTGGTTTGGTTGCATTTGTCATGAGGTTAAAGCAAAACAGTAGACTCCAGGCTTCTTAAAACACATCTTAAGGCCATTTGACAGTTTTATTATACACTAACGGACACTTTCAGAGATATCTGAAGTAAATACAAGCCCCCCTTTACATCTTGCAATGGAGACTGTTTCCAGCAGCACAGCTAGCATTTAACTGAAATCTCAACACCTCCTGCAATGGAAGTAGGCTAAAGCTGCTGCATTTGGCTGGGTGACATCACTCCTTATCCCTTTGCCAATACTAACAAGACCAGGTGTGTGCTAAGAAGATTTCAGAGCTCATTTCATTTAGCATCTATTCCCTAGCAGGATAAGTACAAACCTTTTAATGGTTTCTGACAGATTGATCTGCGAATTAAAGAGCTAAGTGGTAAATGTGCTGAGCTAGAGGTACTAAAAGGTGTCTTTTGCATTTGTAATGATAAAAGCGTTGTGTGGATTTTTATGGAGCTCTGAGCTACAGTCAGTGACACACACATTTTCCTTTAAAGCCATGCACATTTAAACTAGCATGGACTAGGGTTTTTCAATGCATTGAGTGGAAAATCTCTGTACACTGTCATATTGCAATGTAATTTTGTATCAGCATTGTGTGCATGTAGCTTGTTTTGTATGAGATTTGTTGCATAAAGGTATAACAGTGATAGATCTATGAATGGAGAACTTCATCTCCGTCTGATTTCTGTCATTCACCGTAGTCCATCAACAGGAGTCCTGCTATGGCTGTGCTGCCCAGCGCAGTTATCAAGTTTTTCTTACCTTGGATTAGATAATATATGCCTTTGACAGGGCAGTGAATCTAGGTCAGACCTATAAGCGAGCTCAGCTTTCTCCACTTTTCCAGCCTGCTGTCTCAAGCCAAGGCAGTATTTTCCGTTGCACTGGCTTGATACAGTTTGTGTCGTGGCCTTTGTTTCAATTGGTACAGTATGGTTAATAATGATTGTTATTTTAGTTGGTTGTGTTTGAAGTAGGTGCAGCATGCAGTACATCAACAGGAAAGACCAATGGCTGCTTGATGTTATGATGTAGCATTTAGTTTCCCTGGAATAATACTTAAAAACACACAAATTCCTGTTAGCTAAAACTCAGGAAATAAATGCTCAGTCTAAAGGAGCAATATGAAAATGTTAGAAAAATTTCAACTAAGTATTGTCAAAAACTGTGCTGCAAATTTTACAATTATTAATTCTGTCCTCACTCCCTCTGCATGATTGCAGCTATTTTATTTGTCTGTTTTATGAGAGTTTGCCAGGGGGAGTTGCTGGCTCAGGAGGAGAGAGTAGTGCAGGAGAAACTCATGGAGAAAATGGAAAAACCCATTTCCTGCCAAAGTTAGTGGTTCAGAGAGGTTGGTTCATTATAATGGCTTAATGGATCCTCCAGGATGCCTCCTCAGTTTACACTATATTGGAGAGATGTTAACCAAAGCTAAGCTAGCAGCCTTGTTACTCAGTTCAGATGCTGGTTTAAACTTTGCCCTCTAATGGAATAGTATGTACGGAAGGAAAAAATAATTTGCAGTCACTTCTGGAAATATTGTACTTATATTGCAGCCGGATTGCCTACATCTCAAGGTCAGCCCTATGCATGTTGTGCCCAGTCCTGTGTAGCAAATCTCTCCCTATGGACCAGCATGGGTTTAACTTGTCTCCATTCCAAGTCTAGATCAGCCTTTATGAATTACAAATGAACTCCAGGATTGCCTCTCTGTTTTGGAGAGGCCAGCTCAGATCCGTCAGCCCCTCAGGCTCCCCCAAGACCCACTGGCACCACCCATGTGCAGTATGTATCTCCACTGCTCCACCCAGCTTACTTAAGCAGGGTGGAGTGAGTGAAATTGGATGAAGAGTCACTTAACAAGACAGTTCTCTCATGCTTATAAAATGGCCCTTTTCTACCTTCTTGAACACTTATGTTTCTTTGCTAAATCTGAGCTGTAGAAAAGCTGGAAGGTAACAGGGGTATCCCACAGGTGATGTCCGACTGCCTGGCTGAAAGCCCAAAGAAACTACAGGAGTGAAATACTGGCAGATTAAGCAGGTCTGGCCGTCAGCATGGCATGATGGATGTGCAGGATGTCTGCTTTACTTTCAAATGGAAAAAATATACCCCTACAATAGTCTCAGGCCTTGGTCTTCAGGCTGGAAACAAGTTGATCTTAGAGCTCATATCAGCAGGAGCTTGCTCAGAGAGGTTATGAATTATCCAGTAACGGAGTCAACTCCAAGATCAAAAACTACAACTTAGTTTATGTCTTGGATTTCTTCAGATTATTTGTGCAGCTTTTTATTGTTTTTAGCCATGCTAGTGATGGCAGTGTTGGTCAGTGCAACATTTGGGCGAGCCTTAAATATCTCAACAACTATCAGATGGATAGCCATTAATTTTTTTTAGACATTCATGGTCCCTTGATGATGAAGTCTGCTGACTTTGATGATCCCTTTACCTTTCTTCTAGCGCCACCAGCAGGTTGACATTTGTGGTTTTTAGTGAAATACCTCAACAACTATTGGATGGATTGCCATATAATTTGTTACATGTTCCCTCAGTATGAATCATTTTGGTGATCCCTTAACTTTTACATCTAGTGCCATCATCAGGTCAAATTTTTAATTTGCACTATACTTTTGGTTTATGACCAAATACCTTCAATAATAATTACATTCCCATCATTGATAATTTGCACGTCAGAATGCTAACATGCTAAATCAAGAGGGTAAACATGGCTGTAGACTCTTAGTCTCTTTGGGCTCTCATTGACAGACAAAAACAAATAGAGGGCTGTGAAGCTTATTGTAGCCCTTGATCTATAGTTATTGTTTCACCTGGAACACACATGCTGCTCCTCATTCATCGTATTAGAAATGACTTTGTCTTATACTTAGTTAATAGCACACAAAAGCTGTTTTGATTCAACTACAATTCCTTTGCAGAATTTATCAGCAATCA
This sequence comes from Thunnus maccoyii, assembly GCF_910596095.1. Taxonomy (NCBI): domain Eukaryota; kingdom Metazoa; phylum Chordata; class Actinopteri; order Scombriformes; family Scombridae; genus Thunnus; species Thunnus maccoyii. The sequence continues at coordinate 13,771,677 of NC_056546.1, read as the reverse complement.
TTCCTGCCAGCGTGACAGCATCATGTGTATTGGCTGCTGCAAGGATTCTGTCTCTGATATGAAGAAGGATTAAAGCCCAGTTTAGTGTTGAGCCTCCTTGTGCTCAAACTGTCAGTTTCCCAATCTGGTATTTGCAGTTTCAGCAAGAGCATGTTTTCTTGTATAAAGAAGGAAAAACCTTATAACTCTTGTCAATGAACCACCAAAGACACGACACAGAAAGCTTGCCAAGAGTTCAATGTCTTTTTTAAGCAGAAGTTGCAGGAGCAGATGGAAGACACATTATCCACTCATAGTAATCCCCATCCTCCACATTCTTTTAGCTCACCATAGAAAGTACTAATGAGCGTCTCATGAAATTAACCTTATCCTATATTTTTAGATATGGAAACTCAGATGGGGGCTTAGTATTATATAGTATAGCATTTCAACCTTATCGCCCCATTCTTTTGAATGTCGTCACAGAGCGATACTGACAGAAGAGATTAACAGAAGTAAGAACAGTATTCACATGCACAAATTGTGGCAGTAATAGTGTACAGAAATCAGCTTGTGGAGCCAAAAAGGTGCCTCTCTGTCACTCAAGAACTGACCATTGAGTTAAACCAGTATTTTAAGGGGTGGGCTTTCACACACTCAAGGGTTGCTGTGTCTCCAAATCAGTGGAGCCTAGAGTGCACACAAACTGTGGGCTATAGCTTCGTTCATACTATGAGGGGATCCTTTCAGAGGCTGGGAGGGAGTCAAGGTTGTTCCTTAGGTCAACATTAGCTCTTGAAAGTCGTTTTGTGCCGTTTTCGCCTCCCCCCCTCATACCCGGCCCACAGGTAATTGAAACCCAGTGTTTTATGAAAACTGGAAGTGTGTGTATAGGGCTGGATACCTTCCCCCTTGTGCTTTGATACTAGATCTACTGTTAATAAATACAGAAGCTGGAAATGAATGGAGTTTTCTCCTGCTCTACTCAACAGTGGTGTCAGATATCTGCAAGACTGCTGAGCCACTGCATTCCTCATCATTTCAGGCCATGAAAAAAAAAAGCCTCTGCTTGCTGCTGAATCTGTGGTTCTCATATTCATGTGTAGAATATCTTTTGTCAGTTACTCCTAAAGCACAAAACAACTTTAGTACAGCCTCAGGTCTAAGTCTCGATGATAAATATGTAGGTGAGTATGACATTAAGGCATTAAGGCAATTCATTGCAATGTCACGCTGTGTTATATATGCAGTTGCCAGGTATCAGACTGATTGATTGCATACATAGATTGCAGTTTTGTTTTATAAGTCATCCAGTCACTTTAGGAAAAACCCCTAAAATGAAAGTTTAGTTTCTTGTTGCAGCTGAGAATCTGTTGTTGATTACAGTAAAAATGAACCCTGGGTCTTAAAGCTGATAGAGTTTCCAGATGGCAGGTACTGTATGAGAGACAAATAGAGTTCAGAAATGTTGCTCACTCTCATTATAGGTCTATCTGCTGTACTGTATCTTTACTTGCACAGGTAGAATATAGGGTGAATGAGGCTACGAGGGCAGCACCATCAGAAGTCTGGACTAAGCATCTATTCACATGTCTTGCTTTCTCCTTTCAGAAATATCTACCTCAGTAGCATTTTTCCATCTTGCATTATCAAATAGCTGCAAAACTTTCAACTTGCATAACCAACATCAATCTTTCTTCATTATAAAATCAAATGGTCTTTAAAATGTGTTGCTCATTGTTGGTTAAATCTGGATTGTATGTTTCATGCTGTCTAAATTAGGCTGACATCATTTTCTTTTTTTATTACTGAAATAATTGGAATCAAGCAGCCATTGAACTTCAAACGACCAGAGCTTTGCACCTCACAGCAGGCTACATTACACATAAACTTAGTTACAACTTGCCCTCTGGTCTGCCTAAAACATCCAGTTTTTCCTTGTAGTGCAATACAACAGTGTTGTCAAGACAAACTGTTTGGTTTCTTTCTTTCCAAGGCTGTGACATTTGAGGTCGATATCTGTGGTCATGATCCTATGGTGCAATGGTGTTATATGAGATCTCCACCAGAGGGTTGTGGGTTAGCTATTGTCTTATGCAACCACTGACCCCCAAAACAGTGGGGTTAAAAAAGTAACCTTATTTTAAAAGCTTTTTGATTTACTCAAGATGTTGACTAAGGAGCTATAATCGTAATATTGAATAATGTTTAGTGAAGTGTATTGCTAGTCAGCATTTGGCTATGATCTTTTTGGCTGGACCGCAACAACGGGGCCAACCCCATAACGCATCTGTCCATTACTGACTCACTGACTGACAGTGATGAAGTAACACCATAGGTTGGCCAAAGCTGGCTAAAGCTGGCCAAAGGCCACAGAAGCTAAGTATCCCAGAATGCATTTTGCACCAACCGACCATGGATGTATAAAGAGCAACCGACAGCAAGGCGGAGATTAAGCTGTTGTAATTTTTGCTGTAGGACTGTAAATATGTCACTTTTTTTCACAACCACATATGATGACTATATGTATCACAGCTATTTTTACATTTCAGACTCAAACTCAACCCTTCTCACAATAGCATCATATAGTCTGCACCTAAAATCTGGTACAACGTATTTAAAGTATTTTTAATGTTTTTCTTATGTGTATAGCACCTTGAGTTACAACTACTGTTGTAAAAGTGCTATACAAATAAATAAATTTAAACTTGACGCGATGTCCTTGTCTGATGGTAACCAGGCGACATAAATGAAAAGCCCTCTAGCGTTTCATACACGGCCAGCCATATATTAGGATATGATCTAGTCTTGTTTCCCTTTGTGATTGAAACTTTGCAGCAGTTTCCCAAGATTTTTAGCTTTTCCTGACAATGATAGCAAGGCAGAGGGATGTGGGGAGAGACAGGTTGTGACAGAGACTGATCAAAAACATTTAAAGATGAAACACAAGTTCAGATAAAGATACAAGCTGCACTCTGTGCTGTGGGAGCCAAGACAGTTGGTGGATCAAAATCAAACGAATGCACAGATACATGTGCACTCGTACTAAAACACACATTCACACCCACACACAGATTTCTAGGTTTGAAAGTATGCTTCGTTCACTTTTGTTCCTCCCACAGCTGTATAGATAATCCCTGCCATCCATAAATGAAGAAGAGAGAGCATGTTCCTCTCCCAATCTTATTTCCATTATATGTTATTGCACCTTTCAACAGCTGAATTCACTCACCTCACTGTTAAAATTTTTACTGTTAGGAGTCATTGTTGTGAGGTCATTTTGTGTCTTTGTGATGTTACATGCAATCCCTCATGTCTGACAACAGAGATCTTAAACCTGGAGATACAAGGTTGAAGGCTATTAGGTCATACAGTGATAAAATGAAGATTAATTTATGAAAACTCGGTAGGCTTAGTTAATAGAAATTATCAAAATGTTTGACATGATGTAATTCAGCAAATTTGCTCTGTTGGCAGCAGGAGACCCACAAAACAGCTGTTTCTTTTGTAATGACGTCAGTTTAAGGTCCGTGTAATCATAAAGAATGCACAAATGATAACCCTGTCAAAATATGAAGTCGACATTTTCCAGAAATTAAGAATCACAGTCCCTACGGAGAAATATTCAGCAAATGTTATCACAGCATAAGGCAAGGGCGCACATCTCATTACAATGGGGGTGGGGTGGGGGGAGATGCTGCGTAAAACTAGCCGGTACACGTTATAGGTCAGTCCACCTTAAGTGAACCTGGTTAGGTTGTTGTTAACTTGTTGGGGCTACATAAGATGTTGCTGTCTTTTTTCCATTAATAGTAGCTTAAACTATATAGGCTAATAATGAATCCCTTTCAGGCCATCACTATACATATTTACCTATTTCACAGAGCTGCTGGTGCAGAATTTGCTTATTTACTCTCCAGCAGCAGTTCGGCCTGTTTGTGTTGGGGTTTAGCAGTCATCAGTCACCAGCCACTAGACTCACTCATTGAAGACACAACTCATGTGCTACAGAGATGGAATCTGGGAAATGTAGTCCAATAGCAAGCAAATGTATCAGAATGAAGTAAACCATTAATCCCAAATTCCCACTTAGTTTAGTATATGCAAATATATTAAATCGATTCTCGATAGAATGAATAGAAATATTTCAAGTCTCTTGCTCAGTATACTGTGTGCCGTTTCTTCACGTCAGAGTTTGTTTAAGTTGTTTGTGCTGTCCCTCACCCCCACTGAGCAGGATACATAGGGGGGACATAAACAAAACCTTCAAAAGGTGTTGTGTTTATCTATGAATTATTTCATAAGTGGTTGAGCAGTCGATTTCTATGAAATATATACTTTCAATTACATAATTGATTTGATAATTGATCTTAAACGTTAAACATAACTCATAGATTGAATGAATTAATATCCACCAAAGAGTTTTTTAAATGTTGATTTTTGACACCTTGTGTTTCCCATATATGGAGCTGGTTTTGTGCAAGATTGACTTGCAGTCACTCTGTGAATGAATGCATGCGATGACAGACATGAAGCAGGTTCCTCGTTTAGAAGTGTTTTTTTTTTCTACATTTCATATAATGCATATTATGCAACCTGTCTGTTATAAACCTGCAATGGCCAGGAAATCAGCACTTGCGTAATATGTAAAAGTGTTTTTAAAAGTACTTTTTTTGCTGATTTTGAGGTTCAGTGAACTCAGCCTAAGCACCTGCCATATGGTAGGATGGTTGAAAAATACAGGCAAGACAGCTCCAGCCATCAATAACAGCACATATTTACTCAGGCCTTTAAAGTGACCGTGTGTCTTTGCTGCGTATGTATATTCAGACTTTTAGTCAAGTGCTCTCAATTAAAGTACATTCCTACACCTTAGTCTTGTATTTGCTTACATTTGTACAAGTGTAAGTTTGCTGAAGTGCAAATGACATGTTGGTGTGAAACTGGCAATTTTCAAACGTAAGGTTTTTTTCTATATTGAGTTCATGCAGGTATTTTTACTCTTGCCAAGCTGTGCTATAATGGTCAGTTTAATTTAATGTACCATTAATGTTGGTGATGTTGCCCTTCAATATTTTTTAGATGTTTTCAGTGACTTGATAAAATATTGCAAAATGTAGGTTTAGCTAACTCGTTTAAAATGAGGATATCAGTGTAGTTAATGTCAAACTAAAGTTAACAATACTTAAATCTTCTTTGTAGTACCAAGCATCATTACCCCACAAGCTTTTAACTCCAGTGTGGAAAGAAAAAGTCTATATTGTGAGTCCTTTGGTTCTGAATGATGTAGACCACCATTTTTTTTTTTTTTGCAGCGTGCTGCTCTGTCTGATTTATTGGTGTTTTGTTCAAGCCACAGCTTTTGGTGCAAAGACTGAGCACATTACATGGCTTGTTATGTCCTTGAACCCTATCCAGCATGGTGCTCAGAGCCAGGCACTAACAGCATAGGCTTTCTCCAAGCTGGACCCACCCTAACTCTATGCAAAATAGCTCCACTGTACAGCTGATGATATTTTCTGTTGTGTAGCTTAGCAAGTTTCATCATTTCAACAAATCACCCTTCAAATGAATCACAGTGATTGCGTGTATAACTTAAAGGCTTGGACAGATTTTTCTTTGTTATTGCCTTTGCTTCGAAAGTCATGCATTCAGTCTGTCAGCAGGATATCTTGAATGCATCTAGATTCCAACTATGTTTGGTGGACAGATAGGAATACAGCCAGGGGACAATTTGATTCAGTTATGGTAGTCATCAAAACTTTGGATTGCCAGCATTACACAATTATTCGTTTTTTATAACCATAACAATATAAAACTCTCTGACCTGATAGCAAATCCTAAGGGCATTATTGCAGAAATGAATATATTGTAGTGAAAGTCATGATGTTGGGATAAAACAGCAGGTTGAAGAATTGTTCAGTGTTGGCAGAGTTTTTATATTTCCCCTCTGTTTGTTTTTTTTTTTTTTTTTTTGCTGAGAGATAAGATGCCATGATCCACCAGGTGTGAAATGTTGTGTATTGTCATTTTTCAAATTCTCTCAGACTTAACAGAATAATTTTCTCCACATCCGGTAGATTCAGCATAATTAAGAGTTAAAAAAAGTGTGAAACTCCAAAAAATTACACCTCTATCCAATAATTACCCCTTTTAATCTACATATGCCTTTAATTGCTACCTGTCTGATTGGAACACATGACACAAAATGAAGGAGATAATTAAAACAGATTTCTGTTTCTTTTAATTGTGTGCAACTAAACCACCTCAAATCAAACCATTTCTCAAGGAAAATGTACGCTGGAGGTTTGGACCAGCTGTGAAAGTGTGATGGAACACTTCTATCCTCTTTTATGGGTTGTCCACACAGCTGTCAGCCATATTGTATTCCTGTTACCACAACAAATATCATATGTGCGGCATACCACATATAGGGCGGCTTTTTTTGCCAGATTTGCTGCTTTGGTCTCCTGCTAAGAGCTGACATGATGTCACAAATGTGGAGTGACTTTTGATTAATGTGCATATGGACTTTAAATTTGCAATAAGCTGTCATTCAACACACCTTATCCAACACAATAGATCACTGTACTCAAGTCACCTCATTTGGAGCAGATTTTGTAGAAGTGAAACATTGCTTTCTATGTGCACCTTTCCAGCTGAGGTGTTAGTCATAAAGCAGTTGTCAGAGCCAAAGGAACCAAGTCAAATCAGCTGCAACATTGCAAATGGATATTTCAGTGAGTAACAGCACACCAGCAATGTCCTGCCCACTAAAATCATGACTGATCCTGATGAAACGCAGGTTTAACAAGTCCTCGTCATGAGTCGAGCAACAGCCAGGCGGTGTTCCCTCTGATGTTCTTGGCCCTGGCTGTAGTTATAGATTCTGTTGGCAGCGCAGTCAAGTTGATTTTTTTTTTTTTTTTACCTCATGTTCATGTTCATTTGTAGCTCATCCCTGTGATCTGAGATATTTTATCAAATCGGGGTTCAGTGACTAAAACAAAGACACAAGTGATTTATCAGGGGATATAAGACAAACTAGAAGATCTATGGTCACATCAGCTGACATCATCTGTGCTAATTTTTGTCCGTCTTTGTAGAGATTTATTATGTTCACTTCTAGGGAAGGGTTCTTATCACAGGCCAAGAATTACAGGCAGAATGTCAACAAAACTTCTAGACCCTAAAAGACATTGTAATCCTGCACTTTCTATCATTTCATGTATCTTATCTTACACGCATACAGTCTATGTTATACCTCTCTTGTTATGTGATGCAGTGCATGTTTGTTAAATGTCCTGCACACTCTACATCTGATTACCTCGGTAAACTCTACATAGTCCTGGTGATAGTCAGCTCCTTTGTGTTTCCACAGGTTGGTGGTTTGTCAGCACTGCAGAGGAGCAGGGTTGGGTCCCTGCTACCTATCTCAACTCCCACAGTGGTACACGGGATGACTTGGAGCTGGGCGCCTCAAAAGCCGGGGAAGGTAAGTCACTGTAAACTCTCCTGCCCCTGCCCACCCACCCACACAAGCACACACACAACCTGACACACTCTGTCATATACCCACACACAGACACCACCTCTGCCCTCAAATCCTCAGTCTTTGATCTGTGACAAAATGGAGCAGACTCACCCCTGCTTCACCACTGCCAGCCTACGCTAACGGCTGACGCCGGGCTGGTGTGAACAACTCTCTCTGTCTGCCTGCCATCATAAGCACGCTTGAACAGAGTACAGATTCAGGCCTGAGTAAACAGCAAGGAGCAGTGCCAGGAGAGACCAGACCACAACCGAGTGCGGAGGTGCACTGGAGTGACGTGCTGTACAGTAATGCACTGTACAGTAGAGATGCGATGCAATATTAAGTGATATGACCTCCGTGGGGTGAGCTCATGAAAGAGGCATGTGTTTCCATCAGCAGTAAGGAATAAAACATGAGAGTATTTAATGAGTCATACTCTCTAAATTATGGATATTGTTAATCAGTGTAAGCTCTGACTTGAATTATGCTATTTCATGCAATTGCTGATAAGTTACAGTACAGTAGACAAGTGCTGATTTCGTGAACTTACTGGAGTCAGAGCAAGATCCAAAACCTTGATAGGAAACACACCTATGTAAGTTGTTTTTTTTTGCCAGAATATCATGCTGACAAGTGAAGTTTGAGATGGAGTCCAATCATGCAATCATTTCGAGACATCTAAGAGGAGCTCAAGCCATCTCATTCTTCTAGCATTTTTCAATATTAGTGTAGACAACATTTTAATCTTAGTGCAATAGAGCTCAATTAGTGTCACATACTCAGATTTTGATAGTTTTGACAGGTAGTGAAGCAATTGCAGCTTATTCGTTAAGATTTATGCAACATTGTGTTAGAGAAAACCCAACAAACTGGAGGCACGGAAATAATTAAGTTGCGTATTACATTTCCAAACAAACATCAGGATTTTCCAGCACTCTGGCCAAAACATCTTTTGCTGTACAATTGGTACGCTCTGAAACAATGGGACCCAGGATCCCCTTGGTGTTGTATATCTTATGACTCAGGGATGGAGTCAGAGAGAATACATGAGGCCAGGCAGTATTACAGTTTAACAGTATGTTGAATGCCCTTTTCTTCCCATTTGAAACTTTCCAACACATAATCTACCTATCAACAGAAAAGATTTCAACATGTATGCATAACGCAAATGTATGACCACACACAGACACACGCATACCTAAATGCAAATGTCTACACCCAACACTCCTATCTACCTGGTCAGAGATAACAGGAGTTTTCTTGCCAGCGAGTTTTGGGAAGGACAATCTGTCAGTGCAATTAGTGTTTATATGTCTAGTCAGTCATGGGAATGGCATGAAACTCATAAAACATCTCTTTGTCAATCTTGTGGTCTTCAGCAGTCTGTACCACCTCATTGTCACAGAAAAAAATGGAAAACATGATAGTTGTTTTGACAAGCCAAAAAAAGAGACATGTTTAAAGCTCCGCCGACTCGAGACATGAGTGACATTGATGGAAGCATACATATGCTTATCCTCCTCCTTGTTTTGGTCATATTTTATACAAAAATAATAATAATAAACAATTGCTTAAAGGAATACTTTTGGGAAATATGCTTATTCGCTTTCTGGCGGAGAATTAGATCAGAAGATTGATACTCTTGTCACATATCTGTACAGTAAATTTGAAGCTAATGCAAGCTGCCAGTTAGCTTAGCTTAGCACAAACTATGAAAACAAATGACAACAGCTATCCTGACTGTTCAAAAGGTAACAGAATCCGCCTATCTACATTAGGTATCATTTGTTTCATCTGTGTAAAGAGCAATTCAGCGTTTTACGGGAGTGTTATGTGCTGGACTATTTTTTGCCTTTGAGTAGTTGCCTAGCAACCAGTGGAGACCAGGAAGTTACTGGTCCCAGTGAAATTTGTACGAATCAAGCAAATGGATATAATGTGTTTAATGAGTTAGTGATGTTGGCGGTAGCTTCGTATTTATTGTCTAGACATGAGAGTGGTATCAATCTTCTCATCACAGCAAATTCTAATAGCAAATAAACATATTTGCCAAATGTTGAACTATTGCTTTAAAGTACTAAGCTTAACTTAATCACATTAAAATACTTTTATTTATTTCAACCCATCTCTCAGATTCTATTTCCATCACTGGAAATTACATACGGTAAGATCATTTACAGGAGCTTCTTTTATCATTTTGACATGTGACACAAGACTTCTCAGTTGGCAGAAATAATTCCTGTCTCCACTCTTTTGCCTATAAAAGAGGTAGGAAAATATAGACCTTCTGAGGCACACAACTCCAACCAGCGGCACTCTCAGCTGCTCTATTAATTGGATGGCATTCCTGTAGCAGCAATGCGTGTCCCAGATGCTCTAACACGACAGGATGGGGAAACCATGCTAACAACATCCTAATTACAAGCCACAGAGAAGATGTCTTGGTTTAACACTTCCTCTATAACCTTCACTCCTCAAACCACCCATCCATCCACTCTAACTGTCCATCATGTTTGGCTTTGTGGTCTTGTTTTCATGTCTCCCATGTGGCTAATAATGGGGCTCCTTTGGTCGGGTCCATGTCATTTGTGTGCTGTGTGTTTGTGCAACATTTGTGCTTGCTCTTCATGTTTTCCATGTTTGTTTGTTCATTGTTGTCTGGTCACCATCTGTGTCTGTTAGTTACTAAGCGACATAAGGCCCATCTGAAGAGGCTGGACCGGAGATGGACGTTGGGGGGTGTCATCAGCAGGCAGCAGAGCCGAGGTGAACTGAGACAGATGCTGCATCACCTCCTTCCCTCCCTCCCTCCCTCCCTTTCTTTGTTATTGTTCTCTTCGCCTGGTCTTATTTATTGTCTCTTATCACAAGACTAAACTTGCCCTTCTCCATATGCACATAATTGTTCAGTCTTGCATTCTGTGTTGTCTTCCAGCAAATGTCTTTATCATGAGCCACAATCCACCACAACTAACCACTAACTGACGTTAATATGAAATGAGCCTGGAAAGCAAAGGTGAAATCAGCAACTTTTATATACACCAATTATTGATGCTAAGCTCAAATTATGCTACCAAATTGCTCCATGCAAGCGTTTTCATTATAATTAAACACTGTGTGCCAAAACCAATCTTCTCAGAATCACAGAAAAAAAAAAAAATGCTACCCACTCATCAAAAAGTAGTTGCGTATTACACTTTGGAATGCCTTATTCCACATTTTAGAACCATATTTTGCTTTTTTATGAGCAAATGAAGCGTGTGTGTAGTTTTCTAATGAATATGTGTTCTACCAACATGTGGTAGAAACAGACATTTATCCTTCTGTGGTGCAGATAACAACTAATATTGACAGATTAACAAAGAGCCTTATTTATCTCTTACTTAGTTAGCAAGAAAATCACATTCTCAATGACAAACTTGCACATGTTCTTCTTACCAAGGGTTTTTTTTCACAGGAGATGCATTTGGATTGCTGACAGAGGAGTGAGGATAGGCTATTGAGTTCAGCCCAAACTTTGCGCTTGGCAGTAGTTTCTAGAGAACTAAATGCTGCTCTCTGGAGTGGAGAGAGAGTTGTTTCCACCCTAGGACTGAAATCCTGCTTTGTGTTTAAAAAAAAAAAAAAAAAAAGGACAGATATTTTGCTGACTCCACAAGAATGATTTATAACACTGATGCAGGCGATGCATGTTGTGGTTAACATAACATCTGATTCAGAGTTTCCCTTCATTGCACTGCTGGATATTGTTTGAGAGAGGTTGGTGAGAGGAAAACGTTCTACCAGCCCCAACACAAAGAGGCCGGAAGAACGAGGCAAAAGGAAAATAAAGTGTACAAAAATATCCTTTACCCGCGAAACTTACTGTAGTTTTTGCAAGTCAGGGGAATAACTATCCCACACCCATTCACCTACTGGGAAATGGGTGGAGAAAAGGAAAATGGAATAAAACTGTATGTGACCAGAATGTGACTGAATGACTGTATACCAACTAGGAGGACAGCATACAAAACAACTCCTCTTCTCCCTTCTGAACACACCTCTTCTCCCTGCACCGTCTGTGTTTAGACAGGAATTGCCATAATGACAGGAAATGATGTCTCTGCTATGCCTGTTGGCCTTGTGGGAATACATTAATCAGCATGGAGCCACTGCTCTCTGCTATGTGCCCGAGTTAGGAGATGCTCACTGTCACAAGGCCAAGGAAACTGTTAGGACACTAGCTTGTGCCATATGCTGTAGTCAATACCAATTCCACATTTTTAGGAATACATACAAGTACTCCCAGATATTGTTACTGATAAATCAATACTGTCATGATGTGTTTCTCATGATAATGATGCTAACACTACAAGCTATTTTGTGCTATGCGATATACTCTACTGCTGAACAATATTCAATGTATTGTACATCACACTATATGTGTAACTTCAGAGAAACATATAACCACCACAAAAGTAAAATAACTAGAGCTGCAATCGATCGACAGAAGATTAATTGGTAACTATTTTGATAATCAAATAATTGTTTCAGTCATTATTTAAGCAAAAACACAGAAAATTTGCTGGTTTTAGCGTCTCAAATTTGAAGATTTAAATCTTTTTCTTTGTTATACATAATAGCAAACTGAATATGTTTTGGTTTTGGATGGACAAAACAAAAAATCTGAGGGTGTCGCCTTTGACTCTTTTGATATTTATTTTTTTACTATTTTCTGACATTTTATATACCAAATGATTAATTGATAAAATAATCGACAGATTAATCAATCGAAATTTATCGTTAGTTACATTCCTAAAAGAGATTAGTTGTGTACTATATTTACTGCATTATAAAGGGCTTTCAGTTTCGAAAAACATTACTAGACAAATTTTATGAAGCAGAGTGTGCCAAAAACATTTAATCACACATTACTCACATCTGGTAGCTGAACTGCCAGAAAGCACAACAGTTCAAGTCTGTATTAAAGAAAAGACACACCTCTGCTCTAGTATCATATAAAATTGGTGCCAATGGATCACAAAATAATATATCATGATATATTACTGTACAAGTATGTTGCCGGATGATATAATAGTGATTATTAGTTTACTGTTTTCTCTTATAACTGCAGAATGATCATGTGAATGTAGAGAGTCAATAGAAGATTTATAGAATACACATATCTTTATCTTTTCTTTATTTTTACTGGCTAAAAAAATATTTTGTTTTCAGTCCTCAAAACCTTAACTTTGTTGTCATTCTCTGCTATGGCTTTGACAGAAGAAAAGTACATGACAGTGCAGCCTTACACCAGCCAGGGCAAGGATGAAATTGCTTTTGAAAAAGGAGTCATCGTGGAGGTGATTCAGAAGAACCTGGAAGGCTGGTGGTTTATCAGGTAAGTTTGTGCTCACTCGCTTTACTTTCAGGTTTCACTGTTCTCAACACGAAAAGCTCATCTTCTCATGTTTATTGTTTTCTCTCCCGACTAATTTCACAGATACCAGGATAAGGAGGGTTGGGCTCCAGCCTCTTACCTGAAGAAGATGAAGGATGACTTCTCTCCCCGTAAGAAGACTGTGACAGGCCCAGTGGAGATTATTGGCAACATCATGGAGATCAGTAACCTGCTTAACAAGAAAGCCCTGAGTGAGAAAGACGTGCAGACTGAAGGTGTCCCAGAGAGCCCCCAGGTGGCCAGGAAAGAGATCAGTTTGCCAATCCCATGCTCTGACTCCAGCCCTGTCAATACTCAACAGGATGGAAAAAGCAAAGCAGAGCCTCCTTCACCAGCTATAGCCCGTATTGCCCCTCATCGGGTGGAAATTGGTTAGTAATGTCACCGTAATGTCACCATAGTGTCTAAATTTCTCTCATTAACTTGTAATATAATCTGTGACAGTAGATCACTAATTACTCGATTTCAAATATGACAATAACTTTTCTATTATTAGTAACTTGTTTCTTTCATTTCTTAAGGGTTACAAATGTTTATTCTGAAATGTCACCAAAGAAATGTGTATGTTCTTTTCTTCTGTGATTGCTTCATAGGTTCTCCAGTTCTCAGGCAAAAACCTCCTCCTCGAAGAGATGCAACCCTGGTAAGAATGTTCGATATTTTAGTAATTAACCTTTCATCACAAAAAAGTGACTAAGATTAAGTAACTAAGATTGATTTGCTTATTTGTCCTTTTGTTGATGAAGAGCACAAACCTTGAAGAGGTGCCAATAAATATATATACCCCTTGTGAGCAATTGTAACTGACAGTGTACAGACTTTACTTTTATTCAGTTTTATTCAGAGTTTTTATTCTTGTTCGAGGAACAAAACCAAATAATCCATAATGTAAAAGATAAATCAGACCCATTATGTTTTTATAAATTACTCAGATTAGTGGTCATGCACAGGAATTTTATAGAGTTACCAAAGTATAACTGTGTTGATCTCATTTTCTGCTCAGGGATTTCAGTTGCCCTCCCCACCAGAGCCCCCTACAGTTGAAGCAGAGTATTACACCATTGCAGATTTTCAGTCCTGTATATCTGATGGGATCAGTTTCAATGGAGGACAGAAAGCAGAGGTAAGCTATCTCTTGTAAAGTAAACCTTAGGGACAAAACTCTCTTCAACTTGTGTAACAACCATATATCTGTAGATTGATAAATGTATTCGTTATTGTTCAGTTACAAAATATATTAAAATGTCTCCGTACAAAGATTAAACAGATTTTAAACTTTTGAACATGTGTTTTAGGTCATTGAGAAGAATTCTGGTGGCTGGTGGTATGTCGCGATAGGAGAGAGGGAGGGTTGGGCTCCCTGCTCCTACATTGACAAACGTAAAAAGCCCAATCTGAATCGTAGAACAAGCACTCTGTGTCGCCCCAAAGTCCCACCCCCAGCTCCTCCTGTCAAAAAACAGGACTCAGTGGAGACTGCACCTCCCAGCAGTCCTGGGTCTGAGGCTCCAGAGTCCCCTGTGTCTCCTGGGAGGCCTGTGTATGAAGAGCCAGAATATGATGTTCCTGCCATTGGCGATCTGGATATGGAGTCTGAGTTTGAGTTTCTGAGGGGAGAAGCTTCCTTGGTGGATGGAAAGAATGAGGACACTTCCTCGGAGAAGGGATCCCATCTGTCCTCCAAGCCCTCCCCAGCTTCATCGCTTCACAGTGCGTCCTTCAAGATGGGTGAGTCATTTGAAGATGGCCATGAGGCAGAGGTGGAAGCGGAGGGAGAGGAAGAGTGTATCTATGAGAATGACGGCTTCCGGCCCTTCAGGGAGACGCCAGAGAGGCAGTGCAGTAGGGACTCAAATTCCTCCAAGACAAGTGTCTTGTCAGAAACTGGCAAGGCTGCAAACATAAACCCAGCACCAGCGGGATGGAGATCTGCAGGTAAGAAGCTCAAGATTGACTTGAATGGGAGCCCATTTATAACCAAAGCTGAGGAGGCGTCTAGTCCTAAGTCTGCTTCCACTGAGTCCACCCCAGATCTGTCCAGACTCAAGAAAGATCAAGAGGAAAGCAAGGCATCCTCTGCTACCAAGTCTTCATCTAAATTAAAGCCAGTGGTACGGCCTAAACCACAGATGGCCAAGGCGTCCAGTGCTGAGAAGATGGACATCAGCACCTTGAGAAGACAGCTGCGGCCCACAGGGCAGCTGAAGAATGGCAGTAAAACTAAAGGCGAGGACTCTGAGACAGCCTCTGTCATCTCCTCTGAGGACTCCTTCTCTTCTCAGAGCACCTCAGATCTCTCCTCTATCTATTCCAAAGGTAGCCGGGGAGACTCTGACCTGGAAGGCTCTATCCTTTATCGCACCACAGATCCCTATGTAAAGATCCAAGAGTGTGAGCTCACCTTCCCTGCTGGAGTGGAGGTGGAGGTGCTGGAGAAGCAGGAGAGTGGCTGGTGGTACATTCGCTGGGGTGATACAGAGGGTTGGGCCCCGACGTACTACCTGGAGCCAGTCAGACAACAAGATGACATGGTAGGGTCCGAATCTGATGGCACTCCCACTAAACCTGGAAGCCTCAGCAAGTCCAACAGCCTGGAGAAGAATGAGCAAAGGGTGCAGGCCTTGAACAACATCAACCAAAACCTAAAGAAGGTCACCCCACCCATCCCCTCTAAGCCTCCAGGTGGCCTCTCCAAACCTACCGCCTTGTTTGGATCACAGAAGCAGAACAGCTCCAAACAGCAGCAGGTCGTCAGACCTCAGTCCGTCTTCATATCAGCCCCCATCAGGGATGGCCCCAGCCCTGTCGGCTCTCTCAGGAGAAACGAATCCCTCAACTCCACTGACCATCCTCGTGCCAGCCCCACAGTGCGCCGCAATGCCTCTTTTGGCACAGTGCCGCGCAGCCTGGCACCAAACAATATAGCACTACCCAGCAGGAACAGATCTGGTACCGGTAGCTCTGAATCCCTCGGCCTCAGCTCTCTGAAGAATGCTCTCCCTGTATCCACAGTGAAACCCAAGCCCCACATCATCCATAACAACCTCAGAGAGGTGTATGTCTCCATAGCAGATTACCATGGTGACGAGGAGACCATGGGATTTCCTGAGGGGACGAGTCTGGAGGTTCTTGACAGAAACCCGAATGGCTGGTGGTACTGCAAGGTTCTGGACAATGGCAGACCACGGAAAGGGTGGGTTCCTTCAAATTACCTCGAGAAAAAGCACTAGCGCTTGTGTGTGGAGCTGGCAGAACTCTGAACATGCGTGTAAAGACTGTTAAAAGAGACACATTTATTTTGTGAAAAAGGCTAACCCTAAGACATTAAGTTAGTATTGAAATCTTATCCGGTACCTTTGCCAAAATGAGCAGCCAGATCAGATCGTGACTTTGAATTGAAATGAGACATCTGGTAAAATGAGTCTACATGATACAGTGTCTGAGACGTTGCATTAGGAGCAATTTATTATAACACCAGATAGTGGAAGAATGATTAAATGCTTCAGTCGTTACCTTTAACTTGAAATAAAATGTCATTTTGTGTCCACCCCTTGAACGTTTCTTTTTTTTGTAAGTTTATAATGTAATTTTGTACAACTTTTTAAGCATTTAAAACTTACTGCATGTTTGAAATGATTCAATATACTGACAATGCCTTGGGCTGTTAAGATTTAACATTTTTCCTCCTTTCCTTAAAGAAAATCTCAGTTGTTGCCAAAGCTGCTTTGTGTTAGTCTGATCTTGGTGCTGTCTGTTTGCATGTTTTTTAATATCTTTTTATACTGTATGTCACCTTTATTTTAAATATTTTACCCATTTAATTGTGTAATATTGTCCTAATGAAACAATTTGTGAGCATCTCTGATTATCACAATATTTTATTTCCCTAAATCAGAAATGAATCCCTGATGACTTCCCTGATATGAGCCTTTTGTATGTTTTTTTATTTTTATTTCAGAGGCTTTTGTCCAAATTACAAATTCCCTAACTTCAGCAAAAAATATATTTATTCATTACTTAAAAATAATATTATTACTTATTTTATTATTATTGTAAGAAAGTTACTGATAAACACATTTTCACAACCGCTCAAACATTTCTAAGAGCTGACTGCTCTAATAATCCTGATAACATTAAAAATTTCTGCTGGGCAGTAAATTTGACATAACTTTTCAGCTGCAGTCGTGCGGGGATGCTCACTTTTGTTTTATGTTAACTGTGTGTTAACTGTGTGACCAGCGATGATAACTGAAGTGCCAAAAGAATGACTTAAATAAATGCACTTTTGAACAATTATTTGTACTTCCTTTTTTAAATTTGCATCACTTAATATTCACATTTGGAGTTTTAAGTATGATGCTTTTTTCATTTAGGCACACATTAAAGACATTTACTAATATTTTAATATAATGTTTGGTACCATTGTAAAGGGCTTTCATTCGATCTGTGAGTCTGTGTGACAAAAACACAAGTCACTTGAGCTGTAAATACCGTGATGCATTTCACATAGAATACACATTCACATTCAACATACAGTACATCACATTAAAAACACACATATCTATACACATTACAATAAATCTATACAGTTAACTTAGTTTATCCCCTGGTGACTATGTACTCACAGTCCCCAGGGATAGTTGCAAGTTCTCCCTCCTCATTTTCTGTCACATCTCTATGGTCTGCTGTCTAAATGAAAGGCAAAAAAGCCTGAAAATACTTATTTTGTTGTTCTATTAGCTTGAGACATCCCGTTGTCTCTTTTGATTATTTGATATAACCTGATCTGATTACATCAGGTGTGATAATTGGCTATTAGAAAAAAAACATTTTAATCCTAGATCTCAAAAATTACTGAGAAATAAGAACTGAAGACAAAATAATGAGATGTACTTTCACACTGGCATATTTAGAAAAGAGAAATAGTTTGAATCAGCAGGAAACCAAAATTAACCCATTTTTTTTCATTGTTGTAAGAGCATTTTTAAAGCTGCTCATGTGGGCTAAGATTTTATGTGGAAATGGCCATCATAGTCTGTAAAAGAGATGTGAGAGGGGAGTAATTATCTGATGAATGAATTTATTAATGAATCAATGTGGCGTATAATAAACAATATAATTAAAACTTATTACAGGTGGTAATCATTGGTATGTGAAGCTTCTCAGTTTTGTTGCACTAAAAGCTTTCTGCGTAAGATTAAGTAAAAGATCTCAGTACTGATTACTGAACATGTTTATATCTTGTATAAACCCATGTCTGCATATGCAATACAGCTGAAGTGTTTGACCCAGCTGGATGCTGTTATGCGAATAAATTAGATCACACCCTTTTATTTCTAACCCGAAGCCAGATAGTGATGCAATTCTCTTTGATTGGCCTCCTCTGGCAGCTTCTGCTTCAGGAGAACCTGCACATTTGACTTTGGTTTAGATGGCTTTCATTCTGTGGTCGCTGGGCTGCTTAATTTAGCATCAACTGACAATGCAAAAGTTTACCAGTGTGAACTTGTAGTCTATAATATTGTCGCCTTCAGCAATAATCAGCAAAACACCAAATCAAAACACAGATGCAGTTTTCAAGTGTCAGACACTGCATATTGCTCATATATTGGAGTTGGTGCCTGAAATATAATAAAATTTACAGCCCACAGGAATTGAATGTGAAATATGTCCATCCCACTGGCTGTTTCCTCTACTGGGATCTCTACACTTGAACGACACTTACTGGCTTGGAACTATCAATATACCTATCATCAGTATACCATGTTTGCCTACTGTAAGTGTATCTTTGTTTGCATGCTTGCTTGTACTTATTTGTGCATGCAAATAACAAATCATGGGAAGGACACAGAAGAAAAAGAAAATGCAAATTGTGCAGGTGAGATAAAGACACCCCGAGAGGGTTTTAAATAAATTTGACCTCAGATGTGGAGCTGGTCATCGTATCAAAAGCTGCTGTATTGTAAAGCTCTCAATTTGGTGTATATTGACTATTGAGCATGAAAGTTGATAGTTGGATAGTAGTTTAACAAGTGAGCAAACTGATGAAGACTGTAAGATGCAATTTAAAACGATGGAAAAACAACTAGTAGTAAGTATACCTTAAATTAATGTAATACTATTTCATCAAATTGACATATTATTAGAGAACAGAAAAACTACAAATAATTAGTATGATCTAAGCCTCTTCCTAAGTCTGGACATTTTTTTTGTATTTAGTTTTTTGTAACATTTTTAAGGTCATTATTAAAAAGTTTTGCTCTGCTATGAAAAATAGTAATCATGACTATGAAGAAGCCTCCTCCCACTCTATTGTTATTATTTAAAAAATGTAGAAAATTACAAAGAATTACATATTAAATTTGAATGGGAGGATTAAAGGTTCATATTACAGACACTAATAGCTTTTGATCTCTGCCCTCATTACACATTGCTGATCTATGTGTCCTTCTGGGTTTTTCTCGACTGTAGACAAGGTGCAGCAGCTGTTTCTGGCCACTGGAGGGCAGCAGAACTCAGCATCTCATTGCCGATCGAGCACAGCATCACAATAACCTTCACCTCCTTCTTCATCAGCACAGTAATTAGATAATGAAGGGGTGAAATCACTCAATTGATATTTTGGACTATAAACAAAGTTATACTTTGGAATATAATTGCTGTTCAAAGTCTTGTCCCTTGATGCTGCAAATCTGACTTGAGGAAAAAGTTTTTACATCACACTGAACACCAAAAGCTTAAAGCCTTAACTACAACAGAGGAAAAAAAATCAAACATGGACTGTCTGATGTCTAGTTAAAATTCAAAATTGATAGTATTGTGCTTTTTTGGAATACAAATTCGATACCCTAATAGATGGTGTGTGTTTGACCAAACAGCTGTCTAGAAGAGATACCACAACACAGCTCAAACAAGTCTGCCAAGCCCTTAAGCCTTCAGAAGGCCATCAGCCAGGTTCACTGAGAGGTCTGAGTGGAAAGTCTGTGTGTACACAGACACCAGTGAGATATACTGTATTCATGTCACTTTCACAGACCCTGGCTGTGTATTTCCCTCTCACCTCTGAGAACACTTGGCCATGAATGGCAGCCACTGCTGCCTGTTTCATGTCCGGACGTCATGCACTGTATTCGTGCCTATTGGAGTGCAGCATAAAACAGTGCTACATTAGAGCTAGGCCTGCCGGGTAGTAAATAACACATTATGTTCACTCTGGCCAGGTTTACATACCACGGCTCTAAACAGTTTCTCTGTGAGTTATAGCTGTTTACTAAAAGCCCTTGCCTTTGTTATTCATATAGTATATGGCGGGATGTTACACAAGTATACTACCGTGGAGAGTGATTGTGTTGGGTGTTAGGCATCAGAGAGATGGCTGCCTTTTTGTTCTGTATCTGTTGCCCAATTTGAATTTTCCTGCTTAAGAGGTTAATCCATCATCAAACATTTGTATAATATACGTCTTGGGAGAAGGTAATGGCACTAATGCATTCTCATTCCCCATTTCCTTTGCTAGATTGACTTCAGTTTCCTACTGTGCATAAAACATAATAAGGACTGTAGCTGTGAAATGGAAATGGTCAGTTTTAACTTTTTATTGCAATTGAGTCAAATGCTTGCACCAAAGGTCTCTGTACTTGAAATGTTGTGCTTTTTTCATGTGATAAGAATCAATCAATAGGAAATAACAGCAGGAACAATGACAAACTGAAACAAGTGATTCAGACTTACTTTATTTAACAAACTAAACATTATTAGCAAATTCAGAAACCAGCTTAAGAATGTTTTTTTTTTTTTTTAAACGACTAATAGAAATCCTAAGCCCAGAAAGCCAAAGTTATGAGCTGATTTTCTTGTCCAAAATGCACAAATGCCCTCTTGCAGTTACTTGCTGGTTTTGTTTGGACAACAAATATTTGGTCACATTTGAAAAACTCAGTTTTCAAACAGGCTGTCTAAATTATGACCATATGGGAACTATTCACACCGCTTCACTACAATACAAATTCAAGATAGAATTTAAATATGCACAAGTAGGACAAACATAATTTTACCGACTAACCACTGATTAGTTAATCAATGCCAACTTTACACATTTTATTCCATTTTTCAATACCATAGTTTAGTGTAGTTGACATTTTGGGAAAGAGAGTTAACCTAGACAAGAAGATCGATACAACTCTCATGTCTTTCTGTTAAATATAAAGCTTAAGCAAGCAGCCAGTTAGCTTAGCTTAGCATATAGACTGGAGTCAGGAGGAACAGCTACAGTAGTCTGGCTCTGTCCAAGAGTAACAAAGAATAACAGCCTACCAGCACCCCATCTAACTCTCTGCCAGATATACACACATATTTCCCAAAATGTCAAACTATATCTTGAAGTGAAAATCAGCTGACACAAACACTGAGCCTTTCAAGGCAATAAAATTTTCTATAATCTTTAACTATGCAACAATAAAATAGACAATATTCTTACTGTTTGGACATGATAGTCATACATATAAAACAAACAGTGATAATTCTTTATAGTAGCATTGACAAAATAAATAAACCTCATAATGTACAGTTATTATTACACTAAACGTCATTAATAGCATTTTTCTAAGAAAATGTTTCACAATATATCTGCTAGGTCATATATTTGGTCAGGAAGAAAAATAAAACAAGTAGAAATGTAAAAGCGGAGCCTCTCTTGAGAACGACAAAATTCCAGTATTATGCAATGCAGTGACAGAGGGGAACAAAGCAATATTTAAACATTTGATCGTCAGCAGTGAATAAATGCATACATTGATATTAAAAAGGTATACTATGCAGGATTTTCCTAAAAAACTATGTATAGACTCATACAAAAATAATCCCTCTAAATCATCACTTATGACCCACTAGAAGTGTGTGGTGGTGTATTTATCTACAGAGACCCTGCCCTATGCCCGTATTTTCTTATTATTTTGCTGTGTTTGGGACACTTCTGAGCATCTGGGTTGGGACTTGTAGTGTAGCGACCAGGTTACATCGCTGTCTCCGTCTCTCTCCTCTGATCCGCTCTGCTCTCTATCTCTGTCAGGGGATGTATAAAGAGCTGCAGGTCTGTGTGTCTGTTTGACCGAGGGTGGGGCTGAACTACACACACGCAGAGCAGAGAGGCCACAACAGACAGGACTAAGCTCTGCATTCACTCTGGCAATGCAGCACCTTCCCACAGCGTTGTGCGGAGTTGTGGGCGTGTTTATTTGTGCTTTAGAACATAACCGCCATGAAACAATCTGAGAATAACGTTTTATTTATCTGATTCATAACTTTGTTCTCACCAGCACCACTCACTGTCTTTATTCACTCTCTAGCTCGCTCGACCACCCCCGCTCTCTCTCTCTTGCTCTGCTCTCAGCTCGGGGAGGAGGGGCCAACTTTGAACGCTGTGTTTACAAACACCAACCATCCTGCATAGTATACCTTTAAGCACACTGAAACATTCGCTTCAAAGTCAAACACAACAGCTTTGAACTGGTAGGTTGTGTGGTTTTACCTGCTAACGTCAGAGACATAACAACTACATAAGCGTGACTTAAAGATTAATATGAACCTCCTCACAGAAAGGAGCCTAACGAGCCAAAGGTTTTCCAGACTTCTCTTTTTAAAAAGGCACACCAGTACTAAAACATAACTGTGACTCAAACAACATAATTGCTCATTTTCCCTCCAGAAAATTATATGACAAGCGTCAACACTATGGAAAAAAAAAAATCAGGAGTAATGTTTTAGCAAGGCCAAATAAAAAAAAGGAAAAAACACCTGAAAATAGCTTGTATTAATTAGCAAAAAGCAGTACATAATGTATGAGATTAGTCATGTGAAAATGTCCTTGGAATTGGCTTTTACTGATGGAGAGCAGCACTCAGCAACTGATATGCAAATGAAATTCTCACAAAGTCCCACAATAACAAGCTACATCGTCGTCACTGACTGCACGTGTGAATTTTCTTTTCAATTGAAGACACAGTGTACTAAAATATGTCATCACTGAAAGCAAATATTCATGTTCTGATTTAATGTACACACAAAAGAAAGAGAAGTGTGTAACCTGAAGAAAGCAAAGCCATCTGTAACTTATTGTGTTTCATGGGTTACTAGAAATGATGAAGATGCTTATTCGTTATCCGTATGTGCTCTTTCAGCATTTTAAAAATACCTCACTGCCCACCAATGTTTATTTGCATGAGTTTTGTCAAATTACAGCATCCACCAGGCTTACCGAGCAGCCAGAGATGGTGGGGACCGCTGCCAAGGAGCAGGACATGCAACCCCATGCAAATCCCACATTTTACAGGCTTTCATATAAAAGTTCTGATGTATCTTCTGTGCCTGAACGAGCAAACAGTCTCTTTGCATCAAACACTGTGCAGACACACAGCAAAGGTGCCCCTTCCTCCCCTGTCTTCATCCCAAACATACGACATCCTCTCTCCGCCTCCTCCCTCTTCACAGATTAGATTTACATTCTCATTCACCGCAAGCGTGACCTTCTATGGTGACGATGTTCACACATTCTTACCCTTCACACAATTTCACCCTGCCTGAAGTTCACAGGCAGCAGGTAGTGAGATATTCGACAAAACGCTTCATTCGTTACAAAACAGAGTTCCTTTAAGGAGTTCTTTACCCTTGAGTTGTAGGCTTCTCATCGTGTATCATTACAGGAGAATTTGCATTAAAAATGGCTTATTTTGCTTCAAAATTTCACCAACAATTTCTACTCATTCCTCACTGGCCTCTGGAATCTTGGAAACATTCAGGAAAGTTAAACTGTCTTGTGTTGCTATTCTCTCAGATTTAGCAGAGAATCGATTCAACACTGTCTTTTGACCGAATGCTATTTGACAAGCAGTAGAGAAGCAGCTGATGAAACCACAGATTTATTCTCCTTGCTTGTCCCACAGCTCTGACAATTTTACTCCTTCTACATCTAGCTAGCAGCAATGCTATCACCAGCAGAATGAAGGGTTTCTCTGCAGGAAGTAGGTCAGATGCTTTCTCAGATTACTCTTTCTCTTCAACAGATACACAGTCTCTGGAGAACAGTAGGTCAAGGTTTGATGTGTTTGGTCCAATCTTCTGTTACTGCACTAGTACATAGAGTATTTTGTTTCTCTTAATGGTCTCTGATGAATCTCATTGCTGGGTCCTTACTGAGACGTCACAGGTAGGAACCAACCGTGTGCATTTGACGTAACATAGATAAAATGTTTAAATGATGGAGTTTAATGTCCTGCTGTAGAGTACCTGAGACAGATTGCACACACAAACAAGCAGGGCTTTCACATGTGCTGTGTCCGTCTTTACAAAGTCTTAAATGGCTTTGACAACCTCTTGAGCTGAACCTGACGATGTAACACATTGTCTAACACAAGCCTACGTGCTCCGGTAGGTCTTTATGATGTCTTTGATTGTCCTCCTGCAGATGGGGCAGCACGCATTGGCCATCTTCTTGAGTTTGAGGCCGCAGGCGTAGCAGAGACACATGTGTCCACAGGCGTAGAGGACTGTGTCCACCACATTTTCGTAGCAGATAGTGCATTCGTCGCTCCACGAGCCTGAGCAGGATGGGAAGGTAGGGGACTCTGGGTGGCTGGAGAACGGAGAGCTCGGCGTTGTACCTGAAGTGTGTGAGAAAGAAACACAGTCAACTCACCGCAATGTATATCCAAGGCACCATTTGCAATACTCTTCCATATGCCATATGCTGTCAATACTCTTCCTCCCACTGTTTTCCTCTACTAATGACACTTCAGAACAACTTTATGGAGGAATAATTGTGTTTGCGCTGCAATCCTTGCTGCTTCTACAGCCATTATTTGTCAGGAGTTTTTCTGTCATGCTGTCTGTAGCTTGGGACTGCGGTGATGTCGGGGATCACTGCTTCACATCACCGAGGTAAATATTTGCTTCATGTTCTAACATGCATATTGTGAGTCAATGTTGTGGTTCTGTTCTGTCAGTGTTTGTGTAATGCTGGCTGTTCAATCCCTGTCCTCCTGACCTCTACATTTTAATCAATGATGAATCATGAACAAAAACATCATAAACAAAGAAGAAAAAAAAATCATGACTATCTGGAAAGGAAATGGCATAAGAAAATAATTGTGCACACTGTATGCATTTTTTATTTTCCCCAATTCTATGAAGATTTTGAGGATGGTCATTAGGACAACTGATTGTTAAGACAATGACAATACCCTGGGGGAACCTAAGTAGGTACAGATAAAGATAGAGAGACAAAAGAGTAAATTGGAACACAAACCTGCGGAGGAAGAAAAGAGAGTTTGATAGTTGGAGTTGAGGCTGGAATTGAGGTTGATGTTAAAAGGTGTGCTTAGGTTGGGCTCTGAGTTGCCGCTGCAAAGCATCGTGGGTGTGTTGGGTGTACAGGATGGAGAACTGGGAACTGATGGGCCTCGGAGATCTGGATGCAGAGATGAGCCTGAAAATACAGAAAAGACATCTGGGTCACACTTAAGACTTTCTGACTATCAACACGAAGATCATCTATGAAAGTAAGAGACTTCAGTGTTCAAAAGAGACAAAATCAATGCTTCCATAACTGTAAATTAAATTTTTCCATCATTCATACTGAGAGGAAGTTGAGCTGATAATTTAAATTAGCAAACGGAGGAGAGCGGATGTCTTGTTGCATCTCTCTCTCACCTTCTCCATCCGTCACTTTTTCTCTTACACACTCACACATACATGAAGTCTGTATTATCACCAAGAAGATGACTTGTGAGTCCGGAGTGTCTGTGTGTGGGTGTGTGTGAGTGAGTCAAGAGCCTCTGAGTTGGTGCAGTCTCTTCAGAGACGCCAAGGACCCCCCTCCTCCTTGTTCATGAGCCCATGATCCCTCTGGGTAGGGTACAAAATGCTTCCACAATCTATCTGTTCTCCGTCCCATACGGTGCGTCCCCATCCGCACCCCATAACCACCGGCTCTGGCATCAGTTCTCATATTGGCAGCTCATCTCTCCTCACAGACTAGAATACCAACCCCGAATCCACAGACAAATTCTGATCTAGTCTGCCTGGCAGCCACAAGCCATTGTTGTTTACACATTGTCCTTCAACTGACCATGGCAGAAATATTGCTGCACTGTCAGACTGGCCGGTTACTTGGCACCACCATCCTTCCATGTGTCAAATAATCTAATATTGTTAGTTTACATCCTATCCCACAATTTGCTTGTCCAAATTTCCCAACACTGACAGTGTGGTGGGGAGAAATGGCTAAAAAAAAGAACCACAGATGGTGCAAAATAGCAGAAAAAAATTAAATGACAAAATAAGAAGAGAAAAAGATACATTTATGTGGTCTGTTGCTTGCTTGCTTGTATACAAAAATGTATACAGTTTTGTTGCATAACTCCAGCTACGTGCTCTGAACTTTGATTCCTTTTCCTTGGACCACTCCAACAACTGCAGTCTCAGTTTCAGCCTACACAAACAAACCATAGTAGCTTCTTAGTCGTGCAACAACCAATTTGCTGGACAGAAAATCAACAAATACAACAAAGTCTGCATGTATACAGGACTTTTTGTAATCCATGCAAAAACCTTTCCAGAATGTGTTTGCATTTAAGGTCAGTACTGGGATGTTTGTACCACTTTGCTGAAACATGCTTTCAGAGTCGTCTATTTGTTTATTCTTTATATTTTCATATTGTAGAGTGGATACAGAGTCATGTATGCAAACGGTAGCATTTATACACCCTTCCATTACCTACTTAACGTGACCTATGTGGCAACGCAGCTGTTTGCAAATGTCTTTGTCGACCCAAATAAGGCAGAATGGATAACCTTCATATCTATTCATGTACCCTTTCATCAAGTGTACTTTTCATCTTCCCTCATATTGTGAATTACTGCTGGCTGCATAGCCAGGAACGAGTATGTAAATGTCTTTAGCTATGCAGGCAGCACGGGAGACTTATTTGAGCTTGAGCATGTGTATGGTGGCTTTCAACACTTGCTTATCAAA
Source organism: Thunnus maccoyii (assembly GCF_910596095.1). Taxonomy (NCBI): domain Eukaryota; kingdom Metazoa; phylum Chordata; class Actinopteri; order Scombriformes; family Scombridae; genus Thunnus; species Thunnus maccoyii. The sequence continues at coordinate 13,744,698 of NC_056546.1, read as the reverse complement.
CATAAAAATCTCTGACTCACCCCATCAGGGTATTTCTTTTTCTGTTAGCGTTACTGTCTGAAAGAGTCAGGCTTTAAATGATTTTTTTGGCCACTTGGGGGAAGTGAAAACAGGCCGATATAGCATCAGCTTTTAGGTTGATATTATGAACTTGTTAGGAAACAGTGCAGAACAACTTTAGTATTCATTTGGAGTCTTGTTTCTGGCTACCCAATCAATGTGAGTCCAATATTCACCCTTCTTTTAGCTCTGCTTTGCTCTCCACCGACTCCTGAGGGACATTTCTGGCTCTTCTAAATGCTCCACTATGTTCATCAGCTAATTGCTAACTTTGTCTGTTGTGAGGTGCTAGTCAGGTAATGTATGGTGCTTTTTCTTACAGCTTTTTTGCTGAAGAAAGTTGTCCACTGCATCTGGAACGGAAACTGCTGAGAGTGGTGAGAGTGAACCAAAACTAAAAGTTATGGGCTATAAAAATAAACAAACAAATGAGCTGAAATGCTTTGCAGAGCCAAAGGCAACTTGAGCTTTGGTGATAATTCTCTGTGAGTTTGTCACTAACAGCAATCCCTTTCACATACAAGTGGTAGATTCTTTTCATTATTGATAATGATATGATTATTGATTTCATTATCGTCGTTTGGTCTATAAAATATCAGAAAATGGTGAAAAATGTTGATCACTGCTACCCAAAGCCCAAGATGCCATCTGTAATGTCTTGTTTTGTCCTGACCAACAGTCCACAACCCCAAAGATATTCAGTTCACTGTCATAGAGGACCAAAGAAACCAGAAAATATTCACATTTAAGGCTGGAATGAGAGATTTTTTATATTTTTTTTTTCGTAAAAAATGACTCAAAACAATCCATTGATTATCAAAATAGATGCAAATTAATTTTGCGTTGATCGACTAATTGTTGCAGCTCTAGATCAATTGTTAATGTAAAAATACTAATTGTAGCAGCTTTAAGCTGAACAAATACAGAAACAAAACCACAGCAGGACACCTGTAATAAGGAAATACATGAGTAGGCCATTATTGAAAATGAATATTTCATAAGAAATGATAAAATCTTGGTGTCTAAGATAACACAGACAAAATGACCATGTGAAAGCAACAGACTCCCATCTGTTCCACTTCACAGGCTTGACAACACCCAGCCATGACAAACTGTCACTTGCCTCAGTGGCTAGATGTTTCCATGGCAACTCATGGCGTGAGGCTGCAGCGTGTGGGTGAGAGGAGACGTCACAAACGCACTCCCCACAACTGGAGTGGGTAATGACTCGAAGAACGCTCATACCCAAAAGAATCAGGAGAGGGGGGCGGGGGGAGGGGAGTGGGGAGTGAGGATGAAATTGCACGAGGAAAAGAGGAAGTAGAACAACGATTGGAGAGTCAGTGTTAAGGGAATGGGGCTGTGGGTGGAAAACCCAGCATCTCAAACCTCCATGCAATTACATTTTAATAATGCATATAGAGGGCATCATAAGGAGCTATCACGGGCCCCCTCCTGATACATAATGCTGGTTGCTGGGAGCCCACGCAAGACAGAAATAACCTCCTCTGCTCTGGTGTGACTGACTACATGAAAGAGAGGAGAGAAGAGGCGAAACTGTAACCCAGAAATAAATTACGAGACAAATTTAAAGTAAATCAACAACTTCCAACATGCTAGTGCATTTTGGCCCTCTCTGAAGTTTCTCAAAAAACTTTGCCTGTAATTACACATTTTGTGTGAAAACATGCTGAGACATAATCACTATCAATTTAGCCAGAATACAACAGGGGGGTGAAGGAAGATTGTTTCCAAAGAATTAAGATAAACATCTTTATCTGTGGCAACTGTAAACAAATGGAAAGCACTCGCATTTGTGCTTACAGCACTCTGCAGTATTTCACAGCTACATCATAATACAGTAAGTCCGAGCGAGACTACGACTCCATCTTATAAAAAGTAAAGAATTTAAAATCCTTTCAGTGCAGGACTCTTAAAACTGAGCAAGTCATACTAAATATTTCAAACTCAAACTGGAATCACATAAACTGTGGTGAAGCTTATTTACTGTACCTCCTCACTGAGGGCATGTGCTTTGTCTCTCCACACGCCATCAAAAAGCATGTACTCAACATGTTTGTGTTTCAGCCTGTGGTCATGCATGGCATGCAATATGGTATGGTTGCAGTCTCACTTTCAAAGTCAATAAAACCAAGAAATTCTCCTGGAGAAGAAAATGATGTGAGTGGTATAACTACTCAGTGCCACTGCTGGTCATTCAGTCACCTTCTTCAACAGCTTCTTAACCTGTTAGCCATTATATCAAAATCTCATCACAGGCGTGACAGACTTCATAGTACCTTCAGTTGATCCTGCGGTATCATTATGTGAAATCTGTCGGAATTAAACCGAGTTGACAGAAATTCTGATCAGCCGAAGATACAAAGTTAACATTCATATGCAAATTGTGGGAGCCGAATGTAAATTCCGAAGAGATAGATGAGTTGATAAAAAGTCAGACAGAGCAGCCCAGAAAGCAAAGGAGGAGAAACTATTTCATGACTTGGCTGAGTGGGAATTCAGCCTCCAAAGGTCGTTCAAGGATCACAGACTGCCTTTATTTCTGAATGGAAAGTTACAAATGACATCCCGTAAAGGTCCTTGGAACATGTTCTTATTTCTTGAAACACCATTTTAAAATAAAAAAAATAATACCAATTCTAATACAAAATAACAATGGAAATCTGTTGATCTACGTTGGTACATTTTCTTTTTGCTTGTACCAAATCTGGTCTCCCAACACTAAACTATAAACACAAACAAGTTGCAGGTGACAAAAATAGATGGCACCATTTTTGATCCAAATAGTAGGATTTAAACCATACAAAACACATTTACTTCCCTTTACTTCATTTACTTACTTAACACATTTTGCTTCTTTTACTTCTCTAGTATTTTGGATTTATAACATAATCTACTGAAATGTCCATCAAACTAGGCTACAGCTATTAATGTGACTCAGGCAGGTCTGACACACGTTAGATTAATGTCTGAATCTCACAATAATGTAGTTCAGGTGTCACTGAATGTATCTGGGATTTTACAGGAACATCAGTATTGATGTACTGTTTGTAGCCCACAGCTGGCTGTGTGTCACAGCTGGCTGCGGCATCACACAGCAGCTGAAACTATAAGTGCGTCTCCAAACTGAGAAAGAGGCTGTGCGTATTTATGCACGTAACACCGCAGCGGTAACTTCATTAACTCTGAATCAGTCAGGATGTGACGGTAATTAATGTTCTGCGTTCTGCTACACATCTACACAGATCAGCTATTACACCCAGATTCAAGGTTTATATGGTGAAATTGTTTGTAATAAAGCAGCCCTTATGGATGAATCCTGAGCTCCATCAGCACTGTCAGGACATTTTTAAGTAGCTGAAAGTCCGAGATAAGCCTACCACCACATACCCACTTGATCCCCCCCAGTGTCTGGAGATTTCGCTCTTGATATCATTCAATATCAATTCAATATCATTCAAGCCTCACAAGCTTGAAGATTTGAAGAGAGAGAAAGAGAGATAGAGGGTGAGAGTGAGGGAGGAGTGAGTGCGCGTGCAGTTAACACCAACTATCTGAAGACGCTAATAACTTCACCCTAATTGCATCTGGCAATTAGCACTGGTCTTTGTGAATTAGACTGTTTTTGCAACAAGGTTTATTTGTATAGAATAATTTGCACCCAATGTATGAATATTACCTAATTTACATACATGCATGCAAATGGAGCAGGTGCACCATGACACTATTTGCTTGGCAGCACAGTCTGTGGTGCATGTCACCCTTTGCGGGTGCTTTGTGTATTACACGCTTTTTGTCTCATTTATGCAGGTTTAGCGGCTGCAAAAACTACGCAATCCTTTCATGGATTTGGACCCATGTTTTGAATCTCAAACTTTGAATGCATAAACTTGTAAATAGTTACACTTTTATTTCTTTTTCTTTGTCTTAAAAAAAAAAGAAGATAAAGTGAACGTACCTAAAATCCTGAGTTGTGTGATGGTACCGTGCAGACTGTAGAACATCCAGAGCGGCCTGGAGTTATCTACACACAGCTGCATCCCTGCACTGATGCCGTTATGGCTCATCATCACCTCCCCTTCTGCATTCACCACAAAGCCAAAGATATCTCCACTGTGAAGTGGCACCGCCACCCGACACACTGCCCAGAATTCCTTGCGGTCAACCAGGGACTCTGGGTTGGATGGCAGGTCACTGGGCCTCAGGGTTGCTGGGTCACAGGATGTCACGCCGTAAGAAAGAGAACCAGGCCGTGTGGCACCGGCTTTCACCTTCACAAAGACAGTCTCTGAGCAGTGCAGCGGCCGGCTGGTGAACACCAGGGTCCTTTCGTCACCGCGGTGATCCAGCCGCGCCACCGTGTGCTTATCCAGCCCAGTAACATGGATGCCATGCACTGAGTGGAAGTGCAGATCAGTGTCCAAATGGCTGGGCAGCAGTGAGCACTGCTGCGAGTTTTGAGAGTTTTGGGGCACATGGCAGGAAGATGAGCTTAAGGATTGTAGCCGCTCTTCTTCCTCATCATCTTCCTCCAGATGCATCTCCTGCTGCTGCAGGCTCAGGTCACACAGGCTGATGGAAAGACGAGGGTCATCGCTGTTTCGCTGAATAGAGGCTCGGTGGGTGGCAGCAAAAGAACGAGGGCGCAAGCAGTCCAGGGGGACCATCTCACTGTCTGTGAAAACAGATAAACAGAAATGTTATGTAATCACTTGTTTGCTGGGTTTTCAGTCTGAATCACTACACAATGTCTTTTTTGTTGCTTTTTAATATTTATTTGAAGAACATATCTTTATTTGGACTGTGGCTAATAGAGTCACAAAATGTTCTATTTTCATCTTTGCAAGTGGGGCATCTTTGCAAGTCCAGAGGACCGAAAATCACTTTATGTACCCACTTAGTATTCTGCAGATCCTCATGTGCAACACTGGTTTGTTTTACATGTCATGTACATGCCTGTCTGTACACTATTCATTCATCATACCTGTCTGTAAACAAATGGTGTCTTCCGGCTTCCCTGCTTGAAAATATGCTCATTCTAATGGCAAAGCTTGTTATTCAATTATGCCAACAAATACATCCATGTTTACATATTTAGAAACATTTCAGGACTTTAAGTGGGAACATGCTGTAGCTGCAGGCCAGTGGCTACATCACAGTAACAGAGACGTAACAGGTTTATATAACGTTGAATAAGAGACGTACATGAAGCCACTGAAAGACCATAAAGCTCAGCTGTGTTTGAGCCTCCCACTCTGTCTATAGCTTGGAGTCCTGTGATAATGGGCAGGACTGATCTTATTTCTTAAGGCTTGTCTACACAGAAGGCGTTTCAGCTGCGTTTTTCATCTCACGCACATCTGACAGACCAGATATGCTTCTACTGTAATCATTACAACGGTCTACACAGAAGGACGTAGCCAATCTTATGCATAAATTTACTGTTTACAGTCAAAGCACATTCATGATCAGTACCTACCCTACTTACCCAACAGTAGCCTATATAAAATAGTTACAATTAGCTCCACTTTGACCAGCTACAACATTAAATACTACTTAATAATAATCAAATAGCACAACACTGACAGGGGTCATTTTTCTTTATTATGAATACTTTTACTTGTAATACTTTAAGTATGTTTTGCTAGTATTACTAATAAATTTCACACTGTGTTATTGCTGCTTTTACTTAAGTAAAGGATGCATGTTGTTCTTCCACCACTGCTGAACACATCCTGTGCAGACACTGATGGAGGACTGAAAGTGAAAATGCCGAAATTATTAAGACTGGATTTTTTTAAAAAGCCACATCTTAATGGAGCCAGTTTGCCTTCAGTCTTTCTCCAGGACTGGAAGTGTATGTATAACACAGTGGGTTTCAAACTGCTATAATGAGCAACCACAAGTCCTAGGTGTTTACATAACAAACTGCCTCAGCCGCAGTGACTTCATGTACTCTACCTTTGTACACTGTTATCATTTTCAGTTATGCGCTTGGATGCTAAAAGCAGCTTTTTTTTTCCAATCACTGAAAGGGAAAGGCATTCTAAAAAGTCTATCACATGTCTGCTCATACGGTGTACCACCCTCACAAATAGCCCTTCCTATTCTAATTCTGCCGACTGTAAAATAGAAGCCACATGGGAACATCATTACAAAAAAGAAAACAGAAACACAGTGTGTCTTTCCGTGCACACAGTCGGCACAAATGGATCCGCGGCGTGGCACGCTTAGGGACACGCTGCCAAATTTAACAGAGCCCTCTAAAGCAGGTTAAAATTAGCCTGATTGGACATTTGAGGAGAGCCGGGAGGGACAGGCCAAGGGATGAGTGACATGATGCCTGAGATGTGTGGCTCCTAGCCTCGATCTGCTTTGGGCTTCCCTTATGGGAAGTGGATGAAGAGGGAGCACGACAGAGGAGAGGAGGATGAAAAATAGGGTGGGATGGTCACTTGAGAGAATGGGCATACCTCACCAGCCCCTCTTTATCACACAAAGACAGCACATCTCCGGCCAGCCACTGATAAACTGCTTGAACTTAATTACTTCCTCAGTCAAGAGTGTCCACAACCAAGCAGGAGGCTCTTATTATTAGCAGCCTTATCATCTTCAAGGCAAAGTTAGCTGACTTTGGGATACAAGAGATAATTTCTATTCTTGCTATTACAGCTTCCTGTGGTTTAGAGTTTCTGTTTTGAGAGTAGCGCAGCAGTCAAAACAAGCCATGAGGAGAATAGTACCATGGAAAGGTTTAAAGTTTTATTGCAGGGAAAAAAGATGTAAAAAAGATGAAAGGAGACAAAACAATGAGAGATAAAGACGTGAGCCAAATAAATATATATGACCTTTTCCCAGATTTGGTCTCAAAGGAGTAAAAATCGAGTTATAAAGTGAGATTACACAGCCTGAAAGACACAATACACTGTTTATCTTCTGTGTCCTATGATGAACATCTGTTTATGTACGCCAACATTCACTGCAACATCCACACCAGGGCTGCAAGAAACTGTTTCTTCTGTAGCATCATTGTCATTCATTTGGAGTTGCATTTTCTGTCCACCTGATGAATGTAAGTCCAATGTTCACTTTCCACTAGCTCTGTTCTTGCTTTCTACAAACTCCTGAGGGAAATATCTGGTTCTTTAGCTGCTAAATGCTCCACTGTGTTCACCAACTAGTCGCCAGCTGTGTTTTTTTGCTGTTTGGTGCTGGGCAGGTAGTGTACAGAGTTTTTTCCCGCTGAAAGCAGCTGCCTGCTGTGGCTGTAAAAGACACTATGAGAGTGCTGAGAGTGAACCAGAACAGTATAGCTGCAGGCCGGACAGCTAAACAATGAACTGAAACTCGCTATAAAGCTCCATAAAGGTGAGGTGAGCTGCAGTCAGATAATAACTATCTGTAGGTTTATAACTACAAACATACGCACCTTTGAAATGACACATTGTCATTTGATACATTGTTATTATAAAAATATCATTTACAACCATATTTGCAAATTTACAACATTGACAGTTCAATATGAAAAGTATATCAACAATATCCACTTTTATATCATCAATATTAAATTAATCTCCAGCTATTTTGATAATCGTTTGGAATGTCCACATCCTCTGATTCCAGCTTCTCAAATGTGAATATTTTCTGATTTCTTTAGTCTTCTATGACAATAAACTGAATATCTTTGGGTTGTGGACTGTTGGTCGAGACAAAACAAGACATTTGAGGAGGTCATCTTGGGCTTTGGGAAACTGTGATTGACAGATGATGTGATGAATATATTTGGAACATGAAGGTTGGTGTCGATGAACATACGCATCAGTTCATCTGAAATGGCTGTGAGAGTACGTCTGACAAAAACATCAGCACAACAACAAACAATCTCTTCACTATGCTGTATCTGGGGTATAAACACTTTCTTGTTATACTAGTAGAAAAGGTGCCAACTGTTCTAGTTGTGGGTTTGGAGCTGCATCCTCTCAGTCAACTCACTCATTAAAATGTCACTCACGCACAGACAGGTGCGGTCCTACCTTTTGTCCTCTGAATCATGTCACAAAATTAAGCATGGCATCCATAGAAAATTCACTGCAGCTTAAACGTGACACACTTTTTGAGTTTTAACATTTGGCGACGCTCCAGTGGCTTTATAATAGCGCCCATTGAACATAATGGTGATTATATTCTACTTTTAAAGTTCAAGTCCTTGAGGCTTTTGAATAGCAACAGAAAGTTTGAATCACTTATTTTTTTCAGGCATGAAAACAATACAGACGTGATTAAGTGCATGGCTGAAATTGCCCTAGTAAAATTAAGTGGTCTTTGAACAATTCAAGCTACTCAACTCAATGGTTGACCTCTTGGCTTTGTATTAAGCATTGTGGCTGTGGGAACATTTTTTTTAAAAACTCTTGCCATACACTAGGGAGGAATGTCTTGGTTTTGTGGAAATAAGAACACACCAATGCCAAAACATAGCCCGTGCATGGAGAGATTAACACCCCTCTACCTGTTTTCGATTGACCTTTTCAAAGAAGTTGCAACCCTCAGAGTCAGAAACTCTTAACCACACTGGAAAAACCAGTCCCTGGAAAGTGAGCGTAACACTGGGAAAGGAGGATGTGCAGGATATAACTGAAAAACTACAAAATATTACACTGCCAAAAACAGCCCAGCTCCACCTCATCTTGAAATATATTTTAGAAGAGCCTCAATGGATTATCTTCATTTATTACTGTGGCAGCGTTTTTGATCGGAAACATTTTGATTTTTATATATCTAATGCCTTTTTTAGCCTTAAACAGCTCTCAGTCAAACAATGGCATGGATAGACAGGGAAGGGTTCAGTTTATTCCTTGGCCCAGTGGAACAGGATTAGGAGGCTTTTGGGGGGGGTTTAGTGAAGCTGCAACCCCTATACAAGGTCAGCTGCACCAATTGTGCGTGTGTGTATGTGTAAGTTTGGGGATTTGCCCTAAGTATGCATGCCGCGGAAGCCAATCCAGGGCTCTGTGTAGAATGAGTGAGTGAAGTCATCTGTCATGAGAAAGGAGGTTAAGGGGGGTTGGGGGAGGTTGTGTGTCTGTCCCAAAAAGGACTGGGAAGGGCTGTCGCTTATCAAAGAAAAAAAAAGAAATGAGAACTGGCTCAGAGGGAAAATCTGCATTGATGAGCTTTTAAGGAGTGGTGTCCCGGTCAAGATAATGGCACGAGTATATGAGTGTGAAGGAGGAGGGGGTACACGGCTAGAGATATTGATATATAGGAGAAGCCCAACAGTTTGAGTATCTGAGATGCCATGTGCAATAGGAGCCGCATATGTGGCGTTTTTGAGAGATCAAGTCGAGTCTCTGGTTAAGTGCCAGATGTTTCTGAGTTTTGGACCCTGATCGTGGAAAGAAAAATGGGACACGCCCAGGTGACAAATGGCAGCAGTGAAAACGACGCTAAGCACTTCAGGGGATGTCACGAGGTCAAAGTGTTTCCAAAGCCAGTTAAAAGCCACTTCTGAACTTAACTCAAGTGTCTCCACATTCATAAAACACAATGCACTTTCACACAGTCTCAGCTCTTTAATGATAACACCCTATTGAACAAAATACTTATCTTTTCGAAAGGAATACGTAGCGCAGAGAAGCCTCAAGGTGAGAGTGTGCATTGGTAGATGAGGCGTCTCTGGTGTTTCAATATGATCAGCAACACATTTCTCCAAGATTCATCTCATTGTTTTGATCAAAGCGATATTGAGTGAGTGTGAAAAACTATACACATTTGGACACATCTGCTACACTAAACGCACACACAGAATACGCAGTACACAATCACATCTTCACTGGGACTAGACTCTAGTCATCTGAAAGTGATTAGTCTCCTCTCTCCGAAGGCTTCCCCCCATACAGCGCAGCTCCCAGGATCCAAACCTGACAGGCTCTATTACGATTTCTATTTTGATTTCTCCGCAAATCTGTTCGATTCCATCTGGGCCGATTAAATCCCAGCTGAGGCACAATAGCCTGTCCAGCGGCATTTATTTTAGTTCAACAAATCAAATAAATTCCAAGCACTGAGATCACTTGAAACAGAGCTCTCATAAATACATAGACCATAATCCCAATGTGCACATGCTGGCAGATGTTAGGTCAAAGGACAATTCTCCAACATTTTAGTTTATACCAGGCCCTTCATTTTGTTCTAACTGTCTGACAGAATGACTTAACTTCAGTTATAATAAGGCTCCAAAGGAGAAATAAAGAGGAAATCAAGACATCAAGTCAGTGCATGATGTTAATGACATATCAACTATAACATGCAATGAGGTTTGAGGAGCCCTGTTAGTTTTTGGTTTAATTCATGACTACGTGGTGAATCCACAGAAAATTATAACCAGACTCTGCAGCTCCCCTCATAGCATGTTTCAGCTCTTTGTTTGGGTTTTATGGCCTGCACCTTTATAGTTGTTCACTCTCTCTCACCTCTCTCTCATCAGTGTAATTTCTGCCAGCAGCAGGCAGCTGTTTTCAGCTCTATAAATCTACTGTACGCTACCTGCCGAACACCGTTTAGCCACTCAAGAGTCAGATATTCAGGAGTTGGTGGAGACAAAAAACAAAGCTAAAAGGAGAGTGAATATATGGGCTGGCATTCATCAGGTGGCTTTATACATGGCTACAAATGAATACTAAAAATAAGTAAATATGCTCACTTTATTCACTTAAAAGGTGCTCATCTGTCAGCTTAGTGTTTACAGCTTTTTCAGCTGTCTGCAAGTGGCTAAAAATCTGTTATTGCAGGTTTAAGAAGGTTTATATAAACCATGAAAGATAACATTTTCTGAGAAAGGGTGAGTGTAAAGTGGACATTTAATAATACATGTCCATCTTGTTGTGTAATACCACGAAAAAATGTTCCCCGTGTGTCTTCACTACATTTAATCATTAAATTTTCATTTGAGTCTAGGAATGTCTTTCATCTTAGTTTGTTTTTTCAAGTAGTTTCTTGGCATTTTGCTCTGCTCTTGACTCACACCAGCCTCAGATGCACCGTTACCATGGTTGCTTTCATCCAAACCTTTTTCTCTTGTTGATTACATCCAATCTACTGCAGATTAAGAAGGCTTATTATTATCTTGGGAAAACTGAACTGCTATAATCAGTAATTGAGTATGTTTCAATGTTTGTGTTGAAAATCTTCTTCCAGACACATTCTTGTTCATGATGTGTCTTTGTACCATAGCAAGTAAGTCTGGAAATAAATGTTAACAAAGGATATTCACAGATCCATCATTGTATGCTGAAGATTATGAAAATTAACTTTGCACTGGAATTTAGGAGATCTAGGTTATTTGCATCCTGATTCTACGTACTGTATGTTCTGATCTTCACAGTGTATTACTTTGGCAGTTAGTATCCAAAAAGATGACTAATGTATAGTATTATTAGTATATGTATTAACAGAAAACCATTAAAGTGTGCGTCTGCAGACACCAGGTAAATAAAATTACTACCAGTACTTCTAAATTTGAAAACATTACATTTAGGGATTAAAATGCAAATAAAAAGCCTCAATATCTGCTACACATGGAGGAAGAAACCCTTAGAAATAACGACACGAATGTTAGCATTTTCACTGTTTTTAATTTTTGTCATTTTCCTGAATGAATGTGAAAGTACTAAATAGTCTAAATACAAAAATGGTTAGAGTTAGCATGTAAAGCTAGCATGTTAATGCTGCAGTCTGAAAGGCGCTGGGGATAGTTACAGCTTCGGCATCAAAAATGCTGGGAAAGACTTAAAAGTATGAGGCTAAGAGGGACAATACTCAGACATGGACATTGTTACCACAATCTTCAAGCCTTAGAATTTTTACCCAAAAAAGGTATCAACATTGGCCTTAATGGTCCTCTTGACCTGAACGTGAGCTGCAGGCTTCAGTAATTTCCAAAAGAGGAGAACTTGGGACAGGATGCATAGTCTTGCAAAATCTTAATGTGACTATAATCAGGTTTAAATGTCCAGTCTCTTGAAAATGGATCACTTTTCATGTAATTTATTTGTGTGATCAGCATACAGAGAAGGAACGTGGAAGGAAAGAGAGAGCGAGACAGAAAAAAAAGAGCGACAGGCTGTAGTATGATTCATGATTTTAGTCTAATTCTGCCAAAAGAATTCAGCTCAAGGAAATTATTAAATGTTTATATTATGGAGACATTTATCATCTCTCTTTGCCTTTCTCCTTCACTGTCTGCTGTTTGCCGTTGGCTGGAAACAGACTTTTGACAGATGAGTTTGCATATTGTTATTACTATGCTGGATTTCCAGTTTATTGTTTTTGGAGGATTTGGATGTAAGCAGCAGACCAGAAATCGAATGTCTTAGTACAACATCCATTTTGTAGTACTTAGGGGTAATCAGAGCCTTCAGGTCTATCACGTCTTCATCAATCAAAATTAATGAAAGAGTTTAGTTCTGCTGCTCCCTTATGAAACCAAGTGGATGCAGGTAATCTCACATGATTTAAAGAGAGTATAAAACTGAATCTAAAAGTTGTACTCAGTGTATTATAGCCTTCATTTTGTTCTTTCTTCCGTCGTACTGAGTTGTTTTTACCTGCATTGTTGTTTGAGTTAACCACCAGACTGACCCCATGCTGTATCTGGCCACTTGAGTCAGCCTGCACCTATTTGACCTCTCTATATTTAAAACCATTTTATCCACAAATCAAAACTTTGTGAAACTCCACATAATCTATGTTGACAAGTGAGACAATAAGTGAGATCTGTAGCGAGTGAGCACGAGCGTTAGACGCACTGAGTGAACACGGACAAAAATAGACACAAAGAAAGGAAAGTACAGCACAATCAGGTTTAGACAAACCAACATGTTTGTGTAGTGCAGAGCTTTTCAGTATCTCTGTGATATCTTTGCATCTGTTGACAGAACAGGTATGAGTCAAAGGTACAGTGATCTTTAACTATTTCGGTTTTAATTTTAGCAAGATGAGTTTCATGTGATAACAAGAGCTTAGAAAAGGTTTCAGATAAAACAATCAAATACTGCAAATGTGCACCAATGAATTTAAAACAAGAGTCTAGAGCCATGCTAGCTGTTAGATGTTTTGCAGGTAATGTTCACAATGTTTACCATCTTAGTTTAGCGAGTTAGCATACAAAGATATGCTTAATTAAGGAACAAAAGGGGGTGATGGGAATATAATTAGTTTTGTACAAATTTAAATAATGACCTAATTTTCATGGACATCCATACAATAATCCATTTCACAAAAAAACTAAAATTGTCAACCTCACCAACCTCAACCTGGTGCTAAATTGGACAAGTCAGAGGATCACCAAAGTCCGAATTCTTCATCCTCTGGAGACCATGAATGACTGGACAACATTTCATGGAAATCCATCCACTAGTTGTTGAGATAGATTGACAGACTGACATTGCCACCTATGTTCTGCAGCATCTTTCCAAACTGTTAGTTCTGTCCCCTCAGATGGAAATATTAGTGATGTCTCTAAGAATGTTAGTGAGCATGAAAAGCATACAGCAGATTTCCCCCACCATGATGCTCTACAGGCCTAATGTATCGCGATGCCGTGTACTCAGATGATTGATGTCAACACCCTCCTTTTAATCACCTGAGAGGTACGCAGCCTCCTGGCAGTCTGGCAGACATTTTGGATTCTTCTCTAATGACTAGAGAGACAGGTTGCAGATGATGTTAGCTGACGCCGGTCTCACGGATCACTACTGTTCTGTCAGTGATTAAGTGACTCATCTACCTCTAGTAAACAAACCCCCAGTAGAGCATCTTGCATCCATCATAAGATGCCTTTGACTCGCTCCGCTTATCTAACTTGGAAGAAATCCATCATACCTGTACAAAACGGTGGATGCTGTGTGGTCTCCCGGGATTCTTCCCATAAACAAACACATTCTGTTAAGTCTGCAGCCATACATGTGTAAAGGGATTACTGTGATTCCCCATTACTTTTTTTGACTGCGGAAAGGTACAACATTCCCATATGTGTTTCGCTTCAGGGAAATGAAACTGAAAACACTTGCAAGTTATCTCTGACCTGATTTCTGGAGCTTCTACACAAACAACTTGCTCAAACTCAAATGCTGAAAAGTTAAAAAGTAACCATTCAACCTTTACATTTTTAAATATATTTATTATAGGAATTTTTTTTTTCAAAATGTTGTATCTTATGGTTGACTCCTTATGATAGCACTTATTGGAGAATGTAGTAAACAGAGATGTGTGAAAATACAGCTGACAAACTGAGCTTTGAGACATATAATACACTTGAAGAGACCTTTTGTCAGCCCCTCTTAGTGTCTAATGTGTCTCGGCGTAGCGCCACAGATGCTCAACAGCACAATCTGTTCTGTACAAAACCCAAGCAAGGCACTTCAGTCTTTATTGATAGCTGCGTGAGTAGGACAAGTGTGGTGATGTAACAGATCTTTCTTAAATTGCATGGGCAGCATTGTTGGTCTGGACAACCCCCGAGGCTCAGTTTGATTTCAGCAGATTAATTTAGCTTCCTCTCTTACGCAACACCATCTCAGCTTTCAAGCAGTCTCACTGATCTCAGGATCACCTTTGACTCCTTGCATGGGTGGCTAGCTACTGAACTGCACTCCCTTGATAGCAGCTCAGAGAGGAAACAACACTGCTCTTGAATAGATCCTTAAACAGTAGAATAAGACCTGATAGCAGGCAAACGGTTTGGCGGCAAGCAACATTGAGAGACAGAAGTGGATAGTGGCTTTGATGAATTCCTTAATACAGCATGTAAGGTTGTAAAAGATCAATCACACTCCATGGTATGAGAGTCCTGTGGAGCATGTGTTTGATGTGGATTATCAAAAGGCTAAAAAAAAAACCCAACAACAAACGTTTAGCCCTGCTAAAATGGATCACTTTCATAGTAGGTCGCTGCTATTGAACGAAAAAGATCTTTAAAAAATACACCTATAAAGAAAAAGATTGTTTTGACAATGATGCAACTGAAATCATGGGTTCAGAATGAATTTCAGCCTCTAGGTTTAGAAAATATTGCTCACTCTAGTTCAAGCAAGGTAATCAAACCACCAAAAAGATTTTTTATCAGAACAGCAATGACGCATTGTGCCTGCAACACTGTCCTCAAAGGTTTATACTCAGGTGGTGCAGCACAGAAAAACTGTGACAGTTACAGTGATATGTGCTGACAGGGACACTTTTATAATTCATCTGTGAAATATGAAAGGCAAGGAAACTACTGACAGAAAGGATGTGAGAAGATACAGTTATGCTCATGGACCACATGGGTCTTAAAATAAGAGAAAGTGAAGGCTGGTTGGACTGAGACATAGATTGTATATAAAGATGGACGACGCACTTCCACTTCCTGCCGCTATGCAAAAGTGAAGCCAAAATATCTAGTTTCCAGGAGCTGCCATCTTGCTTGTGTGATGTAATTTGCAACCAGAGTCTGTGCAGTGGAGTCGGGCGGCGGGATGGCGGCCCGCTGGCCCCGTCCCCTCAGCGTGACTGACAGCTGTCCTGCTGCCGAGAGGAACCACCACAGAGAGGTAAACCAGCAAAAGCCAGCCGGTAACTAGCAGCTACAGTTAGTAGTGAATCACAAATGAAAACGTACATTAGTGTCTTCCATCAGAAACTGCTCTGACTGGTGTTTGAGGGCAGTTGTAATCACAGCTGTCAGTCATGATGTCACACCCCCTTTTTATATCATGAAATAACTAATTAAAAACAAACTTATCAGAAAAATGAGCACTTGTATAAACATCAGCGTGATAAGAACTACTTGATTTTTGGTTTGGCTCATGTCCCATCTGCTAACATGGAGGGAATGAGACTTACGACCTATACTGCAACCAGCCAGCCTGCTGTCATGTTGTCCATCTTTACATACAGGGCCTTTCTCAATACCAATTACGCCATATTTGGACTGGTTAAGTTCAGCTCGGGAGTACAAACCTCCGAGGACGTGAGGATGTAGTACGATCATTCTGCAACTGGAAGAGCAGCTCACTTGTTGACAGCACCAGCTTAGCTTCAACACAACTACCTGACTGTACTGAAACAAAATAATCTCAACTCACAGCTCCGCTAACATTTTTTTTCACCACAAAAAAATCCCTCATTGACAGATTGATGCAGTAAATTATGTTATTCAGTCTGTAATATAGCTATGATAAAAACCCAAACTGTAGTTTGACTGACAGACTGATCTGTTCATTTTAACACATTTATATTTATTGAAATAAGGTGACATCTGTGCATATAGAGCCCCAGGGGCAGCGCTGTTGTTCTAACCTGTAAAAACATGAAACTTAAAATTCAGACAAACTAATGTGGCAGTTACAATTGTTAGATATCATCTGTGAGACAAACATTTATCTTCCAAAAGGAATCACGTTTCACAAGAACACAAGTACAGACAAGAACGCAGATTGAGAAAGGCCTACAGTCTATGGACCAAGCTGTCGGCTGTGTCAGCTGGGGAATGAGGTCACAACACAAGAATGGTTAAGCTTAGAGAAACAAAAGTTCAATGTTTTGGGGAAGGGGAGATCTGCTATCACTACTCATATTTTCATTTTCTCAACATACACTAAATGAACGTGAAATTCTAAAAACACTGTTACATTATCTCACTCACTCAGCGATGCATATTGCTTGAATCAACAACTTATTTTCTCTTAAACTCTTACTGTCTAGCGCGTTTATCTCAAAAGCCAAATCAAGGTCACCCATCCAAACCATTCTCTCCACTCCACAGAGCCCATTCACAGCTCCACGGTCCATTTGTCTCCTGCAAAAAAACACAACAACAACAACTGCTGCAGACCTGTAATTCCCACCTGGACAGATTGTGTGATAACTTTGCCCACAACAGGTGAAATTTGGCTCAATTTATCAGCTGGTGTAGCATTAATTTCAGACCCTAGTGTAAGCATCATTAAGAATCAAAACGTGCCCTTCTGTTAAAGGAAAATGTGCACATGTGCCAGTTTGCAACACCAGACTTTGATGTGTCCGCCCATATTTCAGAGACTAAGTGCTTGCTGAACTGCAGCCAACTGCTGAGACAATACTGGGCCTTTGAGATATACCATGCTCTTGACTAGTGACGCTCTCGGGCTATAGAGGAAAGCTGATAGCCAAGTGATCCTTCAGCTGACCGAGGGCCGAGGCTTTTCGATTTAAGCCATCAATATAGGGATGAAGGTGATAGATGTGGGAAAACTGGAGTAGAAACGATGGGATTTAGGGCTGCTGGCCTCATTCACAGGCAAAACAGTAACAAAAGTCACATGAAGTACGACTACACACTGGTGAAAATCTTGGTTTTAATTGTAAAATGGCAAAAGATAAATCCACAAATCACCATTTGGATATTATATCATACTATGGGCTGCACATGACAAGTGTTTTAGGCTGTCACACGTCACATGAAGTTGAATTCAGACTTGGACCCAATGAGTGAGACATTCCACTGGTTTGATTGTCTTGGAAAAACACCCCAGACATGTCATTATCTGACATCATCCCTCCTCTTGTCTGTCCTCTTGGGATGACCAACACACTCCTCTTGTTCTCCGACAAGAGCCGCGTACTGGTCAGCACCACAAGGCCAGTGAACCCCAGATAGTCGCACTCTGGCGCTGGATACCAAACAGCCCATCACAAGATAGCACGCTTCTTGCTGTCAACCACACCGCAAGAAATGAGGTTAAATGGCACTATCTACACAATATGGGAGCCTCTTCTATTTTTATTAACGGCGCTGACAGCCTCTATTCCAAGATGAGAGGGAGGGCAATTCTTGGAAATGGTCATACAGTATATAAGTACTGAGGCGTCCACAAGAATTCCTATTTATCTATTATGTATTGTTTTCAAAAATTGGACACAGCTGTTTTCAACGCATGATGTGTTTCATAAATGCATCTCAAGCTACCATGAAAATATACTTCAGATATTTCAAAGCAGTGAAAAACTGCTGTTAATGATTGGAGGGAACCTGTTTGCTCTTAATTTCTTTGATGTAACGACCCTTTAAACAGCATAGTGAACTTGTTAGAATGGATTTCAGACATTTTGAAATTACCCCTCAGGGATACTTCTTTGATACTAACGACCGTGGTAACTATACAATCTACCTAATCTCCCACCATCTTTTTCCACTGAGCTATTTTGGTGGGTGTGGGAAAAGTAGAGCAGCTGTAGGTAACATCACCTTATAACTGCTCACTTTGAAAGTATCAGATGCAGAAAAAAAAAAAATCACCCAGTCAAAAAAGCAGCCAAACACTTGTGATAACTTCAAAATTCAAACAGAGTTACCGTTTATCCGAAAGAACATAATCTGAACACATGACTCACCTAGCAGCTGGACCCCCCTGGTGAGGCCATAGACATCTATGAGAGCCCACAGAGGTTCAGAGACTTGAACCCCGCTGAAGAACAGCATGGGGCTGGAGTCATTGATTCGGTAGAACACGCGGCCCTTCTTGTCCACCCAGAAGGAGATGGTGTTCCCCTCATTTGAGAGCTCCTCCGGCAGAGCTTTTGCCCAAAAGCCACTCTGAGAGACCAGATCGGGACAAGCGTACTTCGGCAAGGTGTCTGGGTTGATCCTGGACGGGTCTTTGGATGTAAAACCAAGACGCAGAGCACCACTCCAGCAGCACTGCTTTTTTGTGATCTGGAGAGTATATATTTAATTAAACTTAAGATCAATGTTGTGTGAACAATGAGCTAAAAACAACACATTCATTTTAAACAAACAAAGATTAGTGTAGGTACCTTTGTGTGTCTATCACCTGCAAACGATTTTTGTCTCTATTTACTTTGCATTTACTGTGCAAGATAACAGTATTCCTCACATGGCAATGCTTGCCCTGCTCTCTCACTTTCGAGACATAGATGGCCTGATAGGTGAAGTGGAAACTTGTTCTAAGCTGCTGCTTTGGCCCACACAAAGAGAGAGAGAGAGAGAGAGAGAGAGAGAGAAGAGAAAACAAAACAAGAGAGCAAAGAAGTGGGATGAAGAGAGAGAGAGAGAAAGAGAGAGAGAGGCAGGAAGGGAGAAGTAAATTAAAAACACAGAAAGAATGGAAGAGAGGAGAGGGAGAGACATACAGTAGGAGGTTGCTCTTCATCACAGTCACATTTAGCGTGTCCTTACTATTCTTCTAATATTACAAAGTACAGTATGTTCTAATTAGAGCTGCCCCCTGAAAGTCGATGAGTCGAATCATCTGTCAGAGATCCCTCAGTTGAGTCAGTTTTTTTTTTTTTTTTGCAGTCAGTATGCATTACAATAACAGGATAAAACAGATAGATTTGTTCATTAATTCTTGTTTAGATGTATTTATTAGTTTTTATGTTTAAAGAGAAAGAAAGCAGTAGGCCTATTCTACTGAAGAAGAGATATCAGTTATTTCATAGCAGACAATGCTGTGAATTTATTTTAAATTGTTTAATTTGTTTATTCATTTACATGCTTTGAATTTGTAAAGTGAAATTAAAAAAAAACAGGCTATAAGGGCTTGATTTGAACAGGAATACATGTGTGCTGCCTGTGTCATTATTCAGAAACAAATCCATATGGTAACCCGACATTATTCAAATAGGCCTCAATTCAAATCTTGCATCATATGCAGCTGTGTTTTATTGATTTTTAAATGCTCAAAAATATGTTCCCATGACGCTGATGCATTTGACTATGTTAATGTGGTTGAAACTGAAACTCACGCCAATGGATTTTCTGACTGCCAGATAGTCTATGTGGAAAAAAAAGGAACAAATAGTCAAATCTTTGTATTGAACAGCCAAATCTGTTTCAAATGACAAAGGTCTGGTCGGGTACAGCCTCAGTACTAAAGTTGATAGTGCAGTTTCTTGGTATTAATATACAATAAATTGATGGACTGCATTGTTTTGTATAGCAACATTTTTTTACAGGATATGAAGGAGGTTATCAAGATGACCCATCTCACAAATTGCGAGTGATGCTTACATGTTGTACAGATCATAAATGTTGTTGGCGTCATGTTTCACAAATGATTTTTGCTCACAAATTGCAGATAAATTCACATGTCCTACAAGAATCTCACATGCTCATGCACAGGTCTGAATATAATGTCTTTCTCAATTAGTGAAAACTGTCAAAATGCAAAGTACAGCTTGCATACTACAAATCTGGTGAAATGGGCCCCTGATATGTAAAAAAACATTGCAAATGGTAAGTAAAAAATGTATTTCCAATGATTATTTTCCATTTTCTGAGGTTTCACAGCAGCAGTTGCACTTTTTTTTATATCGAGTAGTTCCTACATTTTTCTAAGAAGTTCCACCATGGCACAATAGTTTCCATCAATGCCCCGCTCAGAAATTGATTGATTTTAATCAGCATGCTGGGATTTTTCTGTTGACTTCCTTTTGTCATTTTTTTTACGGTGTATAGACTGCATTCTCTAAACACGCTCAGAATAAGCATATATTGTGGTATATGACTGGGACACATCAGCTAGTGATTTCCATGTATCCTCCTTACCTTCAGCCGAACTTGCTCATAAACAGCGATAGGTCTGTTGCTGAAGGTGATGGCGTTACAGAAGCTGGCCTGTCTCTTGACGGTCCTCTGGGACATGTCCATGACAATCTGCGAGCCCTTGGTGCTGGGGTGGAAGAGCAGAGGGAAGGAGGACATACTGCTGCACGGCTGAACAGGCAGGCAGCTTTTAGGCTTGTGGTGGCATCGGTGGGATGTGGCAGGAAAAGGCCCGTTCAAAGAATCTACGAGGAGAAACAAGAGTGAATATCGATGTGTTAGCTATGCTTGGTTTGGTCCACAGGTGGTGACCAGAAAATACATCAATGAATAAATTCTTCTTGGTACATAATTTACAGTAATGTAACCAATTTTCAGATTAGATTAGAATGTTATTATAGACTGTTGTGACCTGCTGTCACGTCATTTTGTCTCACATATCTTACCTGCTCATGTTACATCAAATTCAGTAAAAATACATAAAAATAACCTAATCTTTGGGTTCTGTTTCCAGCCTCCTAAGGTAGATAACTTCAACCACACACCTACTAGAAAAGAAAGAACAACGTGTAAGGTGTTTACATTAAAAAAAATGTCCTTGGATGGAAAAAAAAATACAAGGACAGACTTGCTCTCATTATTACGTAATTAAGGAGAAAATTGCAGCTGCGAGAAGTTCACACAAAATGCTCTAATTTCACTAAATGGTATATTTCCAGTAAGACCCCATCACTTTCTGTTATTCTACATCTTGCCAAATTTGAAACTGGTTAGTGTTTCTTTTGTGGTCTGTTTCTCTCTGTGCTGGAACACATTTGTACAATAATAAGTGGAGAAGAGGAAATGGAGCAGTAACACTAACAACGACTAGCCAACATGTACAGTAAGGTGCTACAACACCACACAATTTAACATCTAAATTAACACAGCAGAAAGCAGCGACCTTTGGGCAGTCGCTTGATATGCATGCTCAGCTGGCTGATGTGTTCAAAACAGCTCTCATAACAGCGAGGCTGTTACATGAAACTCCAGTTGTGGCTCATGTTTTAATGAGCACATATCAATCGCAATATGTGAGTCAAGGACATACTAGCTGCCTAATAAAGAAAATAAACAGAACAGCTTTCAGATTTTGTGATATTTACTGTGCTTTGTTGCACAGGAAGTGGCACAATAAGCGCAGACCCTCAGGAGAGCCAGTCTTTTCCATTTTTCCCATGTGAATCATGACTGCTCCCACTTACCGTAACTCATAATACACCTAAATCTTTCTTTTTGGTTTTACACTGCCTTTCATGAGCACAAACTCTCCCCATTTGGGTTCCCGCATTTCTCTTTGCAAAGGTCACTGTGGTGTTGTGGAGGAGGCATTTTCTCACAGACATTGGGTTCTCATTAAATGTACGGCAAGATGACTTCATGTACAAATCTCATCTAATGTTTTCTGCAATACAACAACTAAAGTCTCCCCTACAATGACATTTAAAGGTTTTCCAGCCAATCCGCCAAGACTGGAAGCCAAATAAATAATTTAGGCCTAATTAACACTTGTCCTTGAGAGCTGCTTGTATTTTCACACCTAAATTTGGAAGACTGAGTGGGAGCTGCATGTGTTAGTGTGTGAGAGAAGAAGACTATACGTGCCACTGCTGAGAGACAGCTATTCTTGCTTTCCTTTGAGTGACCTTGGAGGGTCGAGAGGTTTTACTATGTACCCTGGAGACAAATCAATTAAGAGTGTCAGGATTGGGAACGGCTGTTAGACCAGGTCTGTTATAACATCACCATTGTTTCGATTTCAGGACAGAGTAATGGGTCTGTTCTGTGGATAAAGACAAGATTTACATTAGAGCTTCAATGATTAATTGATTAGTTGTCAACTATTAAATCAATCAACTATTTTCATAATTGATTAAAAGTCATTTAAAAAGAAAAAAAATCCAAATTGTCTCATTCCAGCTTCTCAAATGTGGATATTTTCTGGTTTCTTTAGTCCTCTATGATTATCTGAATATCTTTGGGGTGTGGATTGTTGGTCGGGACAAAACAAGACATTTGAGGATGTGACCTTGGGCTTTGGGAAACAGTGATCAACATTTTTCACCATTTTCTGATATTTTATGGAAAATAATCGACAGATTATTCGACAATGAAAATAATTGTTAGTTTCAGCCCTAATTTACATCCATGGATGTAAAAACTCATAGTTTGTCGAGGTTAAACTAGAGAGGACCCAAAAAGGAATCATAAATATTCTCAATTAGACATCTTTGTCACATATTTCTGTAGAGTCTTTCCCTATAATCAAACCACAATTGGAAAGGCTCTGCCAAGTGAACTGGACTCAGTACAGTGTATTTGTGAAGCTCTTTGCATGTTCTTGTTGCTGTAGAACAATGCTGAATTGTGCTCTTTGCACAACAGTGGTCTTAAATGAAGTCATAATAAAATCCTTCAACCATATTGCATCCATGATGTCATATCATACGCGATGTCTTCAGGAAAACAAAACAGGACTGTATTGTACTCCATCAATGACTCGGCCCGAGACTGAATAGAGTATTTCCTGTGAGGTCTGAAAACAGCAGTAACACCTCACAGGCCTCAGCAGACAGTGCAGCAGCCTGCATGCTTCACCGTGTAAGCACAGATTCCAATCTATTTTTTCATTTTCACTATATTAATATAATTTCTGCAGCAGTGAAATTAAATTCTTTCTTCAGTAGCAGCTTTATTTCCACACCCCAGGCATCTCTGAATGGGTTTACAGCATTCAGAGCACACAGAGGACTATATAAACTGAATGAAGTCAAATAAGTAAATAAATGGATAAATAAAAATACCATATTTGATTTAGTGTAAATGGCAGCAGAACTAATTATTAGAGCCAAAAGTGGTGATGATACAGTGGCTGTTGAAGTGTGTTTAAAAAGTCATGCAACCTGACAGAGATGTCATGGTTAACAGTTACCAGAGCCCCGCCATGATAAAGAGAGGTGCCATGACAAACGTCAGATGAGCAACTTAAGAACGGATAATGTTACTTAAATGCACCACCGCACACAATGTGACTGCTGTCGGTGTCATTAATTGGAAAGGACAAACACTGCAGAGACAAAGAATGGCCCTGGCCAGTGTCACCTGGTCTCCTAAGCTCCTCTGTGTTTTATCCCCAGGCTAGGTCTCAGCAAGAAGCCTCAACAGAGGCCCTAATGTGGTGTGACGTTAGTATCAAGGTTCGGTGGCGCGCTCTCACAAGACCGGCACTCATAGGCAGCATCCTAAAGAGCCAGAGGGCACGTATGTGGTTTTTAGCTTTTGCAAATTTGTCATAGCTTGTGTGATTGCAACAAAAGGTAAACAAAAGTGATTCTCAAACACCAGAAAGTTTTAAAACATCTTCTGGTAAGTGTTTTTAGTGACATTTTGTGTTTGTGTTTCAACTGAGTGACTTAAAACAGAAACCACCATGTACTTTATCTCTAGGCTATTTATTTTGTATTGTAATATTGTTTCGGAGGTTTTTTCTAAATCAGGGTGTAACAAAAGCCAAAACTGAAGCAAGATTTTTGTTGAACGAGAAAACAAGAGCTAGTAGCCCTTTTTACTCATATGGTCCAACACTGGGATAATCGTTTAAAACTCAACATATAATCCTAAATCGCTTTTCATGAAAAATGGTTTAACCTCTAACATGCTGACATCAAACTGCGATGGCTAAACTTCAGTGCTACATACGCGCACGGCTGCCAAATTAGGAGAGGTGGGAGCTGAATGATTCATTGGCCCATGAGCTGGACAGACGCCCTGGAACATGACATGGGTTATAGATATTTACAGTTTCAGGTCCCAGACTGAGCTCTTGTCAGGGGGCCAAGAATTTCTAGCAGCACCCCTGTCGGCACTTACATACATTGCTACTCCACACCAGAGGCCCCTCAAAATGAAATTTGGATGGATTACTATGGATTAAACCCGAGTCCACTGGTCTGTCTGGTGGATGAGATGTTTTCTTTTCCTGATCATGTTTACTAGTTAAAATCATCACACAGCTCAAAACCAAACATGTATTATACAGTACATGCATCTGCTATAAAGCCCAAGGAAAGAAATCAGTGCATGCAACATTAGGGCATCTAATCATCAGTGAACACTGATTCTTTATTGGTGTTTAAAACTCATTCGAGGCCACATTTGTTATCAATCAGGGCTGCAGCTATCAATTATTCTCATCATTACTTACTTGATTAATAAATTAATCGTGTAGTTTAGACAATGTCAGAAAATAGAGCAAGATATCCATCACAATTAAACCCCAGATGACATCTGACATCTTCATATTGCTTATTTTGTTCAACCAACACTCTAAAAACACAAAGATATATAATGTACAGTCATATAAACCAGAAGAAAGCAGCAAATCCTCACATTTGAGAAGGTGGAGTCAGAAAATGTTTGGCTTTTTTTTGTTTTTTGCTTTAAAAATTACTGAAATGATTCATTGACAATCAAAATAGTTGCAGATTTAATTCGTGTTGATTGACTGACTAGTCAGTTGATCATTATTTCAGCTGTTGCTATAAATAAAACAATAACTCCTAACCTTGGCTAATGTTTGACATCAAATTTTCTTGTGGAAACAAGAATGTTGTTTAATGTTGTCAGAAAATAAAGTTAACAGTCAATATCACATTCATGCCTTTGTTTCCATTTGTTTGTAGTAATCAGCACATTTAAACTGCAAAAAAGGTCACTTTAAATACACATGCAGCTCGTGTGCATTACTGTGAGTACAAATGAAAACTAGAGAATAGTTTCTTGCTTTGCTTTACAAGTCTATTTGCAACTAACCAGGAATACTTAAGTGTATCTTCTACTAACTAGTTGACCTAAGCTTCTAAAAGACATTTTTATATTGACTGAGATGTGAAAATGTATAAATAAATAAAAATACACCTGTCAACTACCATTATTTAAACTTGTGTGATCAATTTATAGCCTCATGAGTAGAAAGATACAAACATGAGAGGGCATAAAGTTGTTAGACTTTTTTTTACAACTTGCTGACATTTATCAAGCGTGTATCTGTATCACTTTCAACTTGGCAATGAAGACAAGTGACAAGCCGGGTGGAAAAGTTATGTGCAGTCTACCAACTTACTTCGTCTTGTTTGGTTAATTGTAAGCTGGTTTCACTGCTTCCCTTCACAGGATGTTCTTCTATAATACTGTAAGGGCTTATCACAGTTTGATGAACACTATTTCCTGTTTATGTTTCCATTTATTCCAACCCAGTCGTGACTTACAGAAGGCGTCCAAACTCAGCTACTTTCACTTCTCACTTCAATTTATTTATAGGCTGCCAGGACGCCTACAGTTTTCAATGCACATTTGTTTTCAATCGACACCTATATTACAGGATTTGTCAATAATAGAGATTCTATACAATCTCCTGGAGCTGTGATGCCTGCTGTCCTTACCGTACAGGGTATTTCTGGTGATCTGACCTCCCATGGCTGGATGCAAGGTGTGTTTTCACCTTTTCTTTTAACTACCAGCGGATCCACAATATTCACATTCAGCTGCGCGTCCTCAGCTGCGACATTATACGGACGCTGTTCTCCACACACACAAAAAAAAGTCCCGACAGCGATTGAGCGGCAGGTTGCATCTGTCCAAAGCCTCAGCATGCAGGGAACAGCAGCCAACACATACAGCAGGCGGCAGCTTCCTCCAGTCCGTGCACAGATCACGCTGAAATTAACATAAAAGGTGGTAGTAAAGGCGGGGCTTCCCAGGAATATTAACGCTGTAGTCACCAAAGAGAGGACTTAGAGAGTCTCTACGAGCAATAAATCACCGTTAAAGCCCTATAGATAAATGCTTCTCCTTGTAATATACATTAATATCTCCATAGTGACTCACACGTGTGCTGCTGAGATGCTTTTGATTCTGTTTATTTGATTTTAATTTCAGATTACTCCCATTTTTATGACCACTCATGTTGTGACCTCAGTTTGCCTACTTCCTTTAGACTCTTGCTACAGATGCACAATCTTCATAAAGGGAAGTGTTGGATTTTCATATCCTTTGATTTTCTGTCTCACTTTCACCATTAAAGGCTGGTATTGTTTGCATTTATAAAGCACAGGGAATTTAGATATGCTTTGAGTGATTATGCATCATGTAGATACAGCGAGGTCTAAAATTAAGTTATTTAGACCCCTTTAAGGATCCATCTGTGAATCTAATTTCCTCCAGTTGAACAGCAGCAAAACTGAAGTTGTCCTTACTGGCATTCCACAGCAGGTTCAGTCATCGCCCATACTTCATCGTACCTTTGACAGCTAGGACGTCCCCCTTTCCTCCTCGGTCACTAATCTGGGTGTTAGGTTTGACCCTCAGCTGACTTTTGATGGCAATATGAGACATCTGTGCAAAATCTCTTTCTACCATCTCAAAAACATCTCTAAACTCCGCCCCTCTCTAACCCTGTCAGATGCAGAGAAACTTGTCCATGCCTTTATGTCCTCAAGACTTGACTACTGCAGTGTGTTCTTCACAGGAATCTCTGGCAGGAGCATCCAGAAGCTCGAGTACATTCAGAACAGGGCTGCCAGGATCCTGAGAGTGCGAAAACACAAACATATAACACCAAGTCTGTTTCATTGCACCGGCTCCCTGTCTCCTTCAGGACTGACTACAAAGTCCTGCTACTCACATACAAATCCATCAATGGACATGCGCCTCCTTACTTACACTGAACTGATCATACCACAAACCTCCACCCGCACCCTCAGAGCCAGCAGCTCCAGTACTGAGCTCTGCACCATGGGGGATCGAACGTTCTGCTCTGCTGCGCCAGGGTTGTTGAACAGCCTTCCTAACCATCTGAGGGCAGCACAGACCCTAGACTATTTTAAAAAAGGCCTAAAAACCTTTTTTATGCAGGAAATCTTATTCGTCTTAACTCATAACTATTTTCTTTATGTTGTGTGTTCTATGTTATTAATACTGTGGCACTTTGAGTTTCACTATGAATGAAAAGTGTGGTACAAATTAAATGTATTATTTATTATTTATTAATCGTTTTTGACAAAATGCATGAAATAGTTGAAAAGCTACATCTGACTGTTTGGATAATAGAGCGATGTCAGCTTGCAGGATGTTGTTTCGTCCAACTACTGAAGGTTTAACGGTTGCTTGGTTTGTGGTCATCTTACGCCAGTGTCTTCACTCAACACAGCAGTGTTTCAAGATTTATTTGGCAGCTTGCGGGAAGATGAATGCTAATGCATTATGACAGTCAACTCTTAGCGGTGGAGTCGCCATGATGACAATGCAGAGACGCCACTGGCTTCAGGCTAAAATGATGCTGGAGCTGAGAAATTGGGCCCAAACAGGAAAACACCTAGGCTAGATTATTTATTAGTCTTTAGTAACATCTTTTACCCTCATAATAGTGGCACAAAATCTGCAAAATTAACATTTTAGGCATGTAACTATTAAGCTTCAGATGCAACATTTGAAAAACTCTAATTCCTAGATCATTTAATTAATCTGTAACTGCTAATTAAAAGTGTAGTTTAACACATTTTCCTCAAACGACAGAGTTCCACCTTTCCTTTGAAGTAAAGTAATAACTTGTGCGGGCTTCTCTGAAGTGTCTGGCTTCATAGGTTCAGAGTTGGCATGATGGCCCTGGTCCCCGGCGGGCACCTCTCAGGATCTGCCTTGTCGCCTTGGCGTTTACATAACTTGTGTCGGCAGCCAGGCCTGTGAGACTCTGTATTGGCTCGGTAGCATGAGCTATATTCTCATGCTGTTTATATAAACTGATTGCGGTTAACTCGACTGTCTGTAAGCAATTTGCAACAAGGGTAAAGCCATATAACTTGGCATTTTTCATGCAGCATTTTACATGGTTATTTTCTATGAAAAGTGGTCAAACTGACTTAACTTGTCAAAGGAAATTGAGATGAATTAAAATATC
This sequence comes from Thunnus maccoyii, assembly GCF_910596095.1. Taxonomy (NCBI): domain Eukaryota; kingdom Metazoa; phylum Chordata; class Actinopteri; order Scombriformes; family Scombridae; genus Thunnus; species Thunnus maccoyii. The sequence goes on along the minus strand of NC_056546.1, from coordinate 13,716,043 downwards.
AAAGCAAAAAGTGTGAACAGAGAACTTAGGAGTTTATGGCATGGACCCTGTGGCTATCACAGTCATGCTTAATAGAGTTTGACATGCCACCTGATCACTGGGCTGTCAAAATCTGATTGGCTGCTCTGTAATACAAGGAGAAGTGTTGTTCACTGTGAAATGATAAAACACGATGCCCTGTGTCTTACAGTAATATCAAAGCACCATTAGCCAACCATACACTGAAAATTGTTACCAAATATCCAGCAATTACATAATATAGATGCAATAGATAACACATGCAAAAAACTAAATATATTTGCCTCAATTTGCCTTAAATACACCTTCATATTCCTGCACACCAGAAGAAAAGCTCAAAACCTTTATGACATTAATGATAGTATGATACCTCCTAGTGCATCATCCTTATCAGTATTATTACCTGTGAATTATCGCTGCAATGATCACTTAGAGGTCACAGAATAGGGTTAAAGTTTCAAAACTGTCTCAGTTTCTCAGTTTAACAGCTTAAAGTCACAAAGTGCTATACTGTTAAAACTATTCTAATAAGGATTATTACTTATTTGTATGCGGAAAAACTTTGTACTTTTCAATCATAGATTTAGATAAACACTGTGTAGCCCGACAGAACAGACTGACACCTCCTCCCACAGTAGATTATTTGTAGATGGGCGCCTGGCAGGCAGCAGCTGCCTGGTGGGGTATGTTGGCGTGGGGCCTCTCCGCACATCTTGACAGCCTTGTTTGAGGCAGCCGTGCGCACGCTTGCTCTCTTCGGGGATGATCCATGTTGAACAAAAACACCATTCAGCTCAGAGTTTGGACCCTCGCCCTAGAGCCATATGCAAAACATTATGAAGTAACACAAGAGCATCATATGATCCTCAACAGGGGGGTGTCAGCAGAATATGAACCCCACCCAGAAGGCTCGTACAGAGGTAAAATCAAGTTGTCACGTAGCATTGAAAAGTGACAGCGACAAAGATACCAGGGAAAACTTTATTGATTATGAGATTGTCATCAGGCACACTGTAGCTAGGAGGGACATTCATTTGAAATTACTAAAATGAAGTTTATTTATTGGCAAAGTATATGCTTGAACAAAGACTACGGTTGTCAATAGCTCTCAGTGTACCAGTGTGCCAAAAGGTGCAGACAAACAAACAGACATTTGGCTGTTGTATAAAGTTAACAGCTGAACAAAAAAGTTCCTAGTTCACTATAGTTCATTATCCCAGTTTACAGCATTCCACCTTTGGGTTTCTATTGATTTTTCTTTGTAATGATCCTTTTGTACTTTCCTACTTCGATTCACATTTGTCCAGAGGCTTTATATTTTTTAGCTGAGGGTTATAGATCTAACAAGAGGGACATAAAAGCATTACGAGCATGGTTTATATTTTATTTAGCCTGGTGTTCAGTGGTGTGCAGTGATCCAGAGACGGTGAAACTGAGGGATCATCACTGAGATTATGATGTGTTTATAGACCTGAGGGACTATGATTGACTCACTGAGAAGCAAACAGCTCTCTGCATCCTAAAAACTCTTGATAATTATGTTTACCAATCTTTGCATAAATAGAAATCCATCAATAGTGTGTGTGTTTGTCTAATCAATCAATCACTCAATAACTGTGCTAAATGGCAGCCTTAAAGCAACTTTTGGCATCATATAACAACCACCACTTTTACTGCAGAGCTTGCATTTCACACCAGTGTTGCCATGCCTTTCTCTAAGGGTAACTGCAGCTGACCAAAATGGATAAAGGAAAAGCACAACTTGACTCCAATTCCTGGGTCAGGACAGATGCTTTCCATGTAGGGTAACTTAGAGGCAGAACTACAGGGTAGATGTTATCACGATTCCTGCCTCAGTCCTGTTTGTGTTGCCCTTTCTGCCTCTGTCCCTGCCTTCAGTCCCACACTCTGTTCTCTTGGCTTTGCCATTCTTCACCTGTTGACCAGATGCACCCAGACTTTCCTTTCTGGTTACCACACTCACCTGCTCACCTATTGCCACTCCCAAACTGTCTTCACTTGCTGCTCATTACCCCATCAATCCCAGTACTATACCAGTCCTCTGTCATTCATCCTTGACTGTTTGTCAATGTTGTTACGGTGTGCACTTGCAGTCCAGCCATCCTGTATTCTGTTCTTGTTGTTCCTGTTGTTTAGACCTTTCACCTGATTGTGACCTGCTTGCCTGCCTTGCCCCTTTGGACTTGTTTGCCTGTTAAGGACTGCCTTCCTGTTACCGACCTGTAAGCCTGTATTTGGGATTTTGTTTATTAAAGCCCCTTCTCAACCGCCTTGGTGTCTCTGTTTGGGTCATCCTCCTGTTTGCCCCATACACACACCCGTGACAGATGTAGGTAGTGGCGTCAAAATATTTAGAGTGAATATGGTTGATTGTTGCATACTGTATAGGTCTCTGCAAAAGTAAAAGGTAATTTCTTTAAATGGCTGGCAAGATGAAACCATGAGCCATATTCTTTTTGGACATAAATACACTTTGAATTTATTGTTCATATTGTTTATAATAAAATCAGCTCGTATGTGTGATGCTCTTCTTCTTCCCACATGTGAGGGAATAATTTCCACATTAATAATTATATTTGTAGGACTTTAATGTACACTTGCACTGTGTTTTTAAGGTTTATAGTTGTCAGTCTGTTCAACTTCTCACTAATGGACACAGTGTTCAGCTGTTTTAGGAGCTACAGTAAGACATATGTACATTTACATGCTTACATGAAACTAGATTCCCTTAAGACCTGACTCGACTTGACACCTGAAAACACATTTAAAGTCCCAAAAATGGTAAAATCCTGCAACAATAAAAATACATGAGAGTGACAGCCAGGCCTTCCATAGGCACAGCACTATGCACTGACTTTATGTCAAGTATGATTAAAAAAACACTATTAGCATAGCTTCAAAAGCAAAACGTTAAAATGCTTTATTATTTTAATGGGCTGTAAGAGACTTGAAAGATTTGCAACTGATAATTTACTTATTAAGACTTGTGACTTGGATTTGTCCTTAAACCTGCATTGACTGAACAAGCTGCAAAATTGATGGCTGACAGATAGAAAACAATTGCTTATTTACAGATCTGGCAGAAACAAAGCAACACTGGCATTCATTTAAAGTTGTGTTTGTATCCAACTGATGAATGTAAGTCCAACATTTACTCTCCCTTTAGCTCTGTTTTTGGTCTCCACCAACTCCTAAGAAAAACATCCGGCTCCACCATGTTCCTCAGCTCGTTGCTAACTTTGTATGCCGTTTGGTACTCAGCCAGTAGAGAGCAGTGAGAATAAAACAAGTCACAGGCTGTAAAACAAAAAACAATTATGCTATAAAGCTCAGACAAGCTGAGGGGAAACTGCAGAATTCTCTATGGGGTCGTCACTAAGAGCGACTTGGACGTGCCCCAAAATACTTAAACAGCTGTACTCTGTAGTTAATAGAATGATTCAATATAGAAGTCATATTCTGTATTCTTATTATTCAAGTCATTATTCATCATTTGCCTACACTAGCTCATGCACCAAAATCATTTCTTTGTAGCCAAACAATTGCTCTGCAGGTCCAGTCATTATCCTCTCTATTTTCCTCAGTAAACAGCTGTAAAAGGCATCACCAGACCACATCACCAGATCACTGTTAGTGAGGAAAATACTGAAACATTTAGGGATATTTGACATTTTTTGTCGTCTTTCTCTCTAAAAAGATGGCCCCATTACCATCAGTAGTTTGATCTGACTTGTATCAGTCAAAACTTAACTGGAGTTTGACTAGTATGGGATAAGCAGAAAATTATGTACTGTTTCTATAGCTGATTTTTAACTTTATAGCTTTCAAATGTGCATATATACAGTGTATATTGTAAAGTTTATAACTGTATTTTCCCAGTTGTGTGTTTGTGCTCTGAGGAAGGTCTATACATGAGAGCTCAAGAGGTCTATACTTAGATAGCACTATGTTTACTGCGTTTAGTGTCTCTTGGTAGTGGAAATGCAATTTGAGATGCCTCATAAATAGATGTTTGTATGTTTACATACTGTAGATACTGTAAATACAAACTTGTTGCATGGTTTAATGCACATTTTCCAATGGGTTTTGCAGATTCTCCGGATGTAATGCTGAGTGGTGTGCTTATTTATCTTAAAATCACATTTTTTTGTTCATTTAAATAGAACAGTTGTCATGTCGAGAGAATGAGTGTGGAGGAGGATGAGTAACTAAAAATGTTTTTCTTAGATTTGATTATTTTTTCAAGTTTTCTATCTAGATCTTATTCCACAGTCACAGTGTTTATAACCAGAGTATGAGTCCAGCATATATACTGTAGAAGAAATACCCAGATACTCCTGCTGGTTCTGTATTGCATCTGTATGAGGCACATTTGTTCCAGTAGATAAGTGTTGTAATAGCTGCCGACAGTAAGTATGCGGTATAACTGTATATTTTTTGGGACAGTTGCCATCATCTGATACCCTTATAAATAACCAGATATGATTGTCATGTCTGGTTATGATTGCATCTTGTGAAAACAGCATCTGAAACCAGGCCTCCCATCACTTTAAGTATTATGGAGAGTTCAGATGATTACAATTGATCTGATGGAGTCATTTTCTTGTGGAAAGTAATGTATGCTGACCTAAAAATCCATGTATGCATATTAAAATGGCAAACGAATACTGCAGATAATAACAGATAATGGAAGGGCTCAGCAGACAGTGTCGAGGAACAGAGAGTTAACTAATTAGTCATGGATTGTTCTATGGATTTTTTTTTTCGTAAGCAAGCGTGTGTTCACATCCAAGGATCACTACAGTAGCTGTGGCTGAAATCAGCACCATCCATTCTACAGATGTTCCCATCTGCTCAGTATGTGGTTCACTTAATGCAACCCAGCAAATCAAATGAATTCAGCGTAGCATTTTTTCTTTTCTTCAAACAGCACCTGCATCTATTCAGCTGAGCAGAAACTGAATAGGTGCTACCAGAGAAAGGCCAAGCAAAATCTCACAAGCCATTATTTCAGTTACTTACTATTGTGCTTTGGTTATGTAACAGTGACGTGGTTTTGTGTAACCAATGTGAGAAAGGAGGACAAATGTGAGCACAAAACTTCAACTCTAGAGAGCATCTTTTCCACTTAACATTGAAACCCTTGAAAACACAAGCCCTGCTGTACTATGAGGGAAAATAGTGTCACGCAGTACAGCTGTTTATAGTCTTTCTACCATTGTTAGCAATGTTTTATAAACTGTTTAAACTTTCACCAATATAGAGCATGTAAAGCATTTCTGGAGTAGAGTGTGCCTGCAAACATGTTGGAATGTGAACTGAAAGAGTAAACCAACCATGAATAAAACACATTTATAATGAAATATGACATTTATAATCAATAAATATTTAAGGTGGTCCCTCCAGCTTTGGCCTAATGCATAATTAAAGCACTTTACATGAATTCCTAATGATGTAATGACAATAGAGGACAAAAATAAACACTGACTGACTGTCTCTACTTACTTATTAGGTGTTACATTTTGATCAGATATTGCTCCTCAGGGCATGTTTTATTAAAACACAGGCATATGGTACATTGGATAGTCTACATCTGCATTTCATTGTGGAATTTCATGTTAAAACTGTGCTTCAAGTCATGGTATCACCATATTCCCAATGGTTCATCCTCTAGGGAGCATGAATGGGCTCAGGCAATCGTTCCACTAGATTTTAATATTTCTTGGGTAGAAATTGTTATTGAAGACTGATAGTGGTGTAAGTGAAAGGCCACAAACTGTCGGATTAATCCTTTTTGGACCATGATTATCCACATAGCCATTAGATGTAGATATAAATATACTGTGTGCAAAGTCATTTGACTTGAGGGCGGTGTTGGAGCTCACTAAATGACCAAAAATGGAAAATGGTTTGTTCTCTGAGAAGCAAGAATGTTCTCAATAAATATATTCAGTTCAGATGACTCTATGTTATTATTAGTGCCTCATTTATTTAAAACGACCAACAGATTATCTGATTTTTCTAAGTATTGTTTAGAAAGGTATTGTTTTGTCCATGTTTTGACAGGAGAGCACAATTATGATATACAGTGTTTATTATTTAGCCCAAAATGTATTCTGTGTCCCTTTTTGTCGCATTAAGAAAATGTATTTGTGATGATTATACATCAATTGTAAATATTGTATAATTACAACATATATTTGCAGCACCTTTCTACTTTTATGACTGTGAGGATTTTATATCATGAAATGCTCTTTTCAGTGTATATGAAATCTTATGTCACTGAGGTAATTAAAAAACAGTCTCTATGTTTAACCTCTCATTATTTTGCCGTTGCTAAAATTACATGTATATACCCTCACAAAAAAGATTAATTGTAAGACTGATTTGTTTTGCTTCATGCTTGAAAATAACCCTCAAGACCTAAAGGATTAAAGTTGAGGTTTGGTGACTATTGAAGTGCCAAGAGAGTGTCTAGTTGAGACCTGGAAGGGCTGTTGAATCCCTCCCAGGATCTGATGGTGTTTATCGAGTCACACATGCACCTGGGCTGAGGGCAAGTCATGGCAAGGTTTGATATTCTTTTATCCGGTCGGACAAAGATGAACTTTGAATGAGGTAAATCAAATTCAGTGTGTACGAGTTTTCAATGGAAAAAAACAGATATGTTTCTAAAAGGAGCAGACTGATTTCAACCCTGGTTGTTTGTTACCTGCATCCAAATGTTAACTGCAAAGAGACACATGGCAAATGAGGACCACCTGCGGCAGGGACAGCTTTTGATCTCTTGCTTTTGATTTATAGACCGAGCAATAAAAATAGAAAAGCAATTTAAATATTCTAACAGGTGGTTACTGTGGCTCAGCATTAGGAAAAAAGCCTTCATCACAGCTTTTCTTTGATGTTTCCTAATACATTTGATTGCCTCCTTTAGTATTTAGTCTGATAATTGTGGAGAGAGAAGTGTCAGTCAGGATCTGTTGTGGCAGGAAGGTTTGAACATGATTTTGACAGCCTCTCTTCAACCCCAGCATGAAAAAAAACCTGACATTCAAATGTAGTTTTGAACCAAAACAACAGCACTTAAAATGCGTGGCGTACGTGCACTGTGCCAATGTTATGGTGAGGCAGTTTATTTTGCAACTGAACTTCAAGATAAGTAGATCAGTCCATGGATAGTTGAACCCAGGAGGAAAGTGAAGCACGTATTTGTTTGTTTCTGTTGCGGATTGAGATCTGCACTGACTTGTCCTTTCCTGAGAAGACTGGACAAAAGGCTACTGAGTAAAATAGGCCTTTTGTATGACATAGATTTTAAATTGTCGTAGCAGGAAAAACACAGGTGTTACTACTAACATTAACAACAGCTCTGTCCTTTTCATGAGTAGTGACAGTGAGCCAGTGTGTGTGCACAGTACCAGGACATTGTAACTGGCTCAATGAAGCCATCATTCATTGTGTCATTTACACCTGTGCTTTTCCTGTTATGACAAGTCAAAATGTCTTCTGTGGAAAAGGTGAAAACTAAACATTAACTGTGTGCATTTTTAAACTAACAGTTAAAGAATTAAACTCATATTTACTTAAGTTAGATAAGCAAGAAACAACTGATTTGCCATCCGTAAATGTTTAACTTTATAAGAATATAAAATATACAATTATCTCTAATGTAACACAACAGCTGGCAGTAAAATGAAAATGATCCTCTCACACATGACACAAATCAGGTGCACCTTGTGGATGTGCATCAGCTGCGTATTGTGATGATTGTGTCTGCATTTAGTCCACAATGTAGACAATCACCATCAAGTTTCCCTTATAGAGAAATAAACAAAGGCACTTTCTTTATCATACTATCTCAGAATAACTCAATTAAACCAGGCGTCTTCATCAAATGAGAAGAAGAAAGTTGAGATAGACTGATAAAGAACAAGAGAGTAAGATGTTTCTTTCTAGAGAAATTTGAAGGATTGAGGATTTGAAGCTTTTATGTGTCATATATGATAGTAAACTAAATATCTTTGTGTTCTGGACTGTTGATTGGATGAAAGACATCAACTTGGGCTCTAATAAGTTATAATGGGCAATTGTCGCTATGATCTATCATTTTATAGACAAAACAATCGATTAATTGAGAAAATAACCAGCAGATTAATCGATAAAGAAAATGATTGTCAGTTGCAGTGCAACCTGCATGCAATTTTTAGCATAATGGTATTATAAATTTTCCATTAGATATCAATTATGGGTCATTTTGACTCAGGATGCAAGTAAATTGTGCAACATTTTTGCACATCTTCCAATATTTAATTGAAGATTGCAATTTTCAGAGTAATGAGAGTGTACAAAACTACTGCTGTACACCACTCATACATGTGCACTCTATAACAAGAATCAAAGTGTACTCTTGACATTACAGGATAATTCCAATATTATTAGGCCTACTTCATAAGTAAGTAGGTTGATAACCTGCAAACCTGATATAAAGATCTCAGCTTTTTGAAAGTGCAAGCATTAGCGTCTTATTTAACTGACTGCTTAAATACTTGGAGTACTTGGGTGACATATACAGAGGACACAAATTGTGACACTGCAATCTTTCCGCTCCAACATAAATCACTAGAAGACAGAGCGAGGAGGGAGGGCCATGCAGGAGAGGCTAATGGAGCAAGAAGCTCAGCCATGTCATCTCTCAGACAGGTTTACAAGGCATCTAGTATACAAACATTAAACTTCTTTCCGCACTTTCTGGAAGTTACTGGCAAATAACACCTGAACAACAAACTGGAAGCCGACTTTCTGAGCTCAAGACATTGTTGTCATCGAGGATGTACACTGATATACACTGAAAATGGACATGTATTTGCAGTTCTGGTCCAGAATATGTGCCAACATCCCTAGAAAGTCTCCCCTGGTCCTTTAGGTGTTTATTCTTCATACACTGATGGGATGTGAATGTTTTTCAAATGTTCTTTTACGGTATGTCACTTTGAATAAAGACACCACATTTCTCATCATACTGAGGAGTCAAAGATCATAAAAATAACCATCTTAAGTCTTATTTAAAAAATATTAAAATTGAAAATTGAAAATTAAATATAAATAATAATAATCAATAATATTTTTTTTTTTTTTAAAAAATGTCTACAATTATTTTAATTTAATCTAATTTAGAGACAGGATGTAAAAAAAACAAACAAACAAAAAACAACAACAAACAAAACTTAACAGGAAAAAAAAAATCTCATCTCAAGGTCCATTTACTTGCTTGTTGCAGAGCTTTTGACAGTATCATTTGGTCTTCATCAGCTGATGGCATTCAACTTCTCATCCATATTGGGTTGTTTGAAAATTGAGTTTGACAAAATAATCTCAACTCAGTGGTCCACTTAATTGCTTGTTCCAGGGCTTTTGACTGTGTCACATGATATTCATACATATTTCCCCCCCAGGTGATGGACAATTACAGATTATAGTTTATGTAATGGAATCACAATATTGTATCAAGATGAGCATACCAGAAACCACATCCCACATCTTATTAATTTTTTTTTAATTTGCTCATTTCCACAGATAAAACATATTAAATAGCAATATACTAACAAAAAAATGATACCAGCACACAATTTCAACATCAGTCAATAATCTAAGAGAGAGGTAGAACTCATGAGTGCTCCTTTGCATCATTATCCTTTTCTCCACATTCAGGATGAACCGGTGTGTTTATTTTCAAAGTCAGTGCGTAACAAGATAAACGAGGCTTCACTTCAGAGTATTGATTCCTCTCTGTCACAAACAGGTGCTCTGTCATTGGCTGTGACTCACAATCATATTAAGCTGACAACAAGGTGAAGGCCATGCTATAAATGAATGACAGCTCAGCTCCTCGAGATACAAATTAGCTCACATTTCTTTACCTTCCTAAGTAGGATAGGCATATATAAGCATTATGCTGCTGCCTGTGCCTTTTCAGTCACTACTTAATATATAGACTTTTGACTTTGTCTATACTGTCTAGACTGTTTATACTAATTGCATATTGTATATACTGTTTATACTTCCTATATTGTGTGTGATGACTGAATAAAAAATACAACTACTACTACTATACTATTTCCTCCTCCTGCTTCTTCAACCTTTTTCTGTATCTCTCTATAGCACACAATTACCCAAATCATCTCATTGTTAGTTAATAATGTAAGATGTATTAAGGAAACATCTCCATATCGAATGATGTCTTGATTTTAATTCTATAAGTCTTTTGTTTGTGTAAACGTGATTTTCCATTGTTGTATCTATTATGGGTTATAATTTAACGCTGGATGACAATGTGCAGGCTGTCTGGTCCAGATTTCCACTCTTGTTCCGCCTGCTGTTTCTGTGTTCTCCAAACAGATGCTCCATCAAATCTCTTTATACTTGGTTGAGCAATGGGAGCTATGCACTGTCACTCCAAAGCCCCCATTCAAAGACACCCGATGTATAAGCTGTCATTTACCATAACTTTCATGAGTGTTTTTGTGTGTGTGTGTGTGTGTGTGTGTGTGTGTGTGTGTGTGTGTGTGTGTGTGTGTACGTGCGCCTGCCTGCTTGCTCGTAAACATATGCTGGCGGTCTCCTTTTTGCATTTCTTGATGCACGTCTTTATTTGGAAAGTCGCTGTAAATTCTCTGATGTTCAGCCTGCCAGTAAACCAATAAGTTGTGTATTTTTATTCACATCTGGTCTTTATCCAAAAATGACAACACTGCAAAACCTTAACCTCACATGAATTCCCCTGAGACCTCGGTTCCATTTCTCAAAATGTCCTCCTGTCTAGTTATCGTTAAACCGCTGTACGTCAGCCAGTCATTAGGATTATGCTATCAGGGTGGGCTTTACAGATCAATGCCCATCTCCGTAAGACAGGCCAAATGCTGGATGAAAAATGAGCGCCTGTATGGGTTGTTTGGCTTTTATTAATAAGGCTTTTCCATACAACAGAGCATCTGAGTGTCATCTGGTGACTCATAAAAACATGATGTGCGCTCAGAGGAAACACGCAAACATGAGGAGAATCAGTTGCTGTCACGGGATGGTCAAGACCCCTGCACAAGCTCTGCTATCCCACCTAAGATAGACGTCCATTTTATTCTCACATAGTTAACATGTAAAGCATGCATCTGCTCAGCAATACCAGAGATTTTGAAAATAAAGCCCAAAGCTGCAGATCATCTCTTCCTAGAAGTTAATTTAACTGACAGTGTGCATGATTTTATTGCAATTTAATGGCATGAAATCCCTAAAACACCCCAAATTATGAGTGCACATGATATTTCAAAGAGTTAGTGTCTGGGTGCAAACTGAAGAGGCTTTTGTGCTGCACAGCACAGTGTTTCTCTTGACTGTGTCCGTACTCATGACACAGTCTGTCTTCGGCACATCTGTCTTTACTCACACTGTAAAGCTGACATCATCTCCACACATGTAAAACCGCATGCACACACACCCACACACACTCACCCCCCCCTAAGCACAGGCCCTTTAGACACTTCTAGAGCATGTGGATGGAGGAGGGGTAAATAAATCAAAATCAACAACAGGCATCTGCTTGAAACAACTGACAGGATCCAGGATGCAGCCCCAAAGCAGGCACAACGAAGGTCAGTGGAGAAAAGGAAACACAGCATTGTCTCTGTCTATTCGGCTACAAGCAAATGAGACCAATTTTAGTTTAAAAAAAAAAAATTGGTCCATATAAATCACACTAATAAGAATAAGGCATAATCACCAAGGATACAGATAAGAAAATGGCTGAGGTGTCACACTCTGTTGTCAAGGAAACTGGTCAGAATTGGCCCAGTGGCCTTGGTAGCTCACAGTTAACGACTGACCAAAACCATCAGATACAGGCAGTACATGGAAACCTTGAGGGACAAAATCATCTTCCTCTGCTTTATTCAGTTTATTTTTTTTTATGTCGGCATCATGCCTTTAACTCCTACACATTTATATTTGTGAAAATACAGTCTTCAATGGGTCAGTTAAGAACATTATGAACAGGTTGACATCATTAGTTTTTTAATGAGATGACATTATGCAATTATTTTGGAATATATCTGTAACTGTAACTGAGAGGTTTTTAGAGCTTTTGTAAAAAAAAAAATAGACATCTTAATCAGTGTTTCCTTCTTGTCAAGGTCTTTGAAACACATGACATGTTGCAAGTTCTTGGAATTACAGTGATATTAAACCAGTCAACATGTTATTCATTGACATAAAAAGACTCATATAACCTGTGGCAATATGTTTACCATCAGTATTCTGCTATTATTTCTCAATCTGATACAGTCAGTTTAATTTACACTATGTCTATGACATGTCAACCTATCAAGTGACATCCGAACACACATATTTAAAAAAGCATGCCTCATGAAAATGATCTGATCTGCAGTTACATTAAAGAAGAGAGAAATATTCTCTATGCAACTGAAAACTGTTGCAGTCGTGATATTTCTCACATTAAGGGATAAGATATTGTTGGGAGGAATTGGGTATAGAATAATTTATGATTGGTGTGTCAGTGTGTGTGAGTGTGAAGGCGACACGTAATGATGTGAACTGTGTAAACACAGTGCAATAAGCATGATTACAATTTCTCATGCTGGAATTGAATCTTTGCTTTTAATGTTTTTTGCAAAATATGGATTCAAAATCTGAAAATAATGTTGAGGAGATGGGTGTGTTTTTTTTAGGTGGATTTTATTATAAAATCAAATTTCGCTCTGTGAGTTAATGAGATTTTGCTCCCTTTGGAAGGCAATTAAACAATAGACCCTGTGTCCCCGTCCCTGCCAATATTCAGACAGTTCTCCTCTATCAACACACAACTATCTAATACCAATTAGTTTCTGTCTTTTCAAATACATGCAAATTAAAGTTGCAGCAAATTAACTGGCTTTCCAGCTTATCCCGGGCACTGAAGTGTGGACCCTCTGTGCTATATCTTTTACTTTGTCATTATTTCATCCTCCAGTCAAAGTCAGTTCACTCTCAAGAGTAATATGATGGAAAGGGGATTAACCTCACCCAACTCGTAATATCTGATTCAACTGACACTGATGCAGCTGTTTATCTGTTTTCTGTCACAATGAAAAATGACAGATTTGTCTGTTTGCAGAGAAAAAAAAGAAACATTCTTACTATATTTGTAAATTATGCTGAAATTCATGTATAGTGCTGTAGTCATAATCAGCTTGTATTTAATGTAACTTGCTCCCAATGATCTAGCCCCCTCTACTGTGTAAAGAAATGATCACGTAGGAGACTCCGGACTCAGAGGTCCTCTTTAGACACAGCTCTCATACATCATATATGTAACAGACTGTTTCAGTGTATTATTCAAATATTGCAGCATTTGTAACATATTTTTTAAAGACTGCAGAGAAATTCTCAGAAAGGAATAAAATCTCAGTGTCAGGTTGTATTTTGGCAGTGTGTTTTCCTCATATCTCCCTCCTCTGTCAATCTCTGCCCTCAGCAGCTAATAGTCTCTGCTGGTCTTACGCTGCTCTTGCTCACATTAGCTTTTCAGATCCACCTATTCCTCCGGCATCACAAAGACAGACGCTTTTGAACCACTAGGGGGCACTATGAAACAACCCAGCCATTAGTGAATTAGCAGGGGAGTCATAAGGGGTGGTTATTTCTCTAGCAGTTGCTGTTTGTAGCTGTGTTACTGAAAATTAAATTCAAAACAAACAGGTCTGTTTGGTACATCGTCCCCCCTCATTCTCCCCTGCTATTCCTCCGATCCACCCTCGCCCACCACTTTTTCCCTTTCTTTTTTCTCTCTTTCTCTCTCTCTCTCACTCTTTTTTTTCTAAACCAACCGGTGGTTATGTTGTCTGGAATATGGTAATCTGCTATGCACCGGCAACTCCCTGGGTGAAGATCACTTATTAAAAGCATAGTTGGGAGGGTTTATGCAAATTGAGTCAAATCAAAGCAAGCTCTCCCTTGGTTGGTTACCCCTCTGCATACATTGTGAATTTGATACCAATATTTTATTCCTGATATTCCTTTTTTTGTAGAGCCTGTGCCAATTTTTGATCACCTCCAAGCTCTCCTCAGTTGTGTATTTAATGTTGAATTCATGTTGCTCTGCTTTCTCTGTTTTTGTTAACTTCTTTTTTTATCTATTTTTTTTTTTTTTTGCCACATGGATGCTGCACACAAACAGTTTGCTTGTCTGCCAAAGGAGTAGCTTCATTTCCCGTTGAGTGGATTGACAGATTTGTTAGAGGGAAAAGATGGATAATATCCGCTATGGCCAAAGGCTGCCATGAAGTAGTCTGACACAGACACTGATTAAGCCTCTTGAGATCTGAAGGGATTGTGGGTCTTAGTTTAGAGAGAGAAAGAGAAACAAAAAGAGAGGAGTGAGCAGGCTAAAGAATAAAACTGCAAATTGGATTGGATGAGATGCAAGCATCCTGTGGGTGTGCTGGCTTTTGTGTAGCATGTTCAGGTCGGACCAACAATCAGTTGTGCTTACTTAACTCCAGACCATTAGGTGTTAGAGGGAAGGGATAAGTAGATCTCGGATCAACAAAGGGAAACAGTGTTAGGGATAATATGCTGCATTGTTTGCAGGCAGTGTTGACTTCAGATTACTGGTCATTATTTAGGGAAAAGTCATACTTTTGGCATCTGCTATGCCCGTTTTTCATCCAGTCTTAATTGGACCTCTTTACATGCATATGGGTTTATGTTTATACCACCGTAATGCAAACACATTTGACTTCTAAAATCACCCCTGCCCTTTAGCTCACCTCGCGCTGTGCTAATTTAGGGTGCAAAGGTGAGTCCTCTATGTTCCAGTATTTATATTTTGACAGTAAATTAAGTGAATAGAGCAGAGGTCAATACCTCCCCTCCAGGCAAATATGCAGACTATGCAGTCTTGTGTTGAGTACTAAATATCACCAGGTGTCCCTATTACTGGTTTAGATTACAGTCAAACTGGAAATGTTCAGCTGAGTGAAACAAACTAAACGTTATTAAGCACAACAACGTCCGTGATTACTCAACCGTTCACTTCAGCCAAGCAGTGAGATTGATTCAACTGAATGCTTTAAGGGCAGAAATGCAAAATTATCCATGCTTTACAAATGGCTTCTTGCACGGAGAGTAAAGAGTTAACCAGGGAAATGTTTTACTATCTTTGTTCTGTCATCATGAATGTAATATTTGATGAAGACAACTCATAAAAAATCATAGTTCCCTTGAGAGTCTTGTTTTGATATATTATTGGATACATATGCTATACTCATAATCAGGTACACTGAACTGCATCATACTAGAGGTAAAGCATGCTCCCTTGAGTATTACTGATACAGTACATGGAAGACAGTTAGCTGACACTGGGATGTAAAATATAGATTTCTGCATGACTAATATGACATTTGAACCCTTTTTCACAACGTGATATGTCAATTTTGGATCTAAATAACTGAAAATATGTTCAGTAGTTAACCACACTAACAAAATACAGACAGCTTTATCACATACACGTGACATCTTCACATACAGCTTTTGTCTAGACATACTGTATTTATTTAGACAGTTGCATTCCTCCGTGTCTTTGTGGGTCAGTTCAGTAAGGTTTGGACTATAAGGGAATCACTTGAGCATATTTCAGCGTTTAACCCGAGCATAAACCCCATCAGCGCAGTAGAAGCAGCTGTGGATGATTCCTTAATCCGACCAGACACTGAGAGAGGGATTCATGAAGGCAGAAAGGCATCCTCCCAACTGCACACCAGCAGGGATAAAATTCCCTAATGTGAATGCAGAAGGGCTTGCCGGTTGCAAAGTCTAATTGCAATATTAATCAATTACAGAGAATAAAAAGCCACTTTTATGCCTACCATGGGTGGCTGGCATGCTGGCTTCCTGTAGTTTTTATTCACTGGATCATATGAGGTTTGTGCTCCATTGTAAGAAAATGAAATTATCCTACTTCACATTTGCATATTCACTCAATACAATAACGTCCTTATGCAGTAATACAGTAGCTATATATGCTGCTTGTATGCTGCTATATAGTAGCATTATACAAGTATAGCATATTGGATGTTTGCTGGACTCCTGTTGATATAGTTACACAGAATCAGCCCTGCATTAATGGTGAATGCAGTTCAATAATGTCTCAGTCTGGATGAAAGCAGCCCCCCATAAAAACCATCAGAGGGCAATCGATGTGCTTTCATCCCCAGGACGGAAATTGCACTCATATGGCTCAGACTCTATGAAGGTCCCCCATCCACAGCCAAATCATTAACATCAAACTTGCAGGAAAGAAATCAAAATGTCAGTCTGCTCTGCAATCTCTGAGCAGATGGGTATTGCATCTATTTCTTATACAATTTCTTTCTCCTCTACTCATAGCGTAGCCTACAGTAGGCTGTTGCCTCCGGCATGATTTAACCTTATTCAATATGGAGAGTTGAAACAATTGTGCGCTGTGAACATTGGAGAACTTTTTTTTTTTTTTTAAGAATCATTGAACATACTCCCACAAATAAGCTGCTTCCCTAAAGTCTTCATTACCATGGGCACATGGTTAATTCATATTAAATGGTTGGCTCATCCAAATGACAAAAAACATATTTCTACGCTTACCTCAAGTGGTATCCATGGAGATAGTTTTGGCTTTATTTATCCACTGTGGATTTTGGCTGCCACCCTGGTACAATTGAGGTGAACGGATGCTGTATAGATTGTAAAGCCTTTTGAGGAAAATTTGTGATTCATGATCTTGAGCTATTTGAATAAAATTGTCTTGAATTCATTTTGTGGTGCTCACTGCATTGAAAAATTACACTTACAAAGAAATCAAGCCAACTCTGATCCTGTAAAGACCCCTAATTTAGGGAACCCACACACTAACTCAGCACTCCCTCCACTACACACTTGATGTATATATTATTTCCATACAACAATTATTTTTAACACCATGTACCCTTTTAAGGGGCGAAAGAAATCTTTTTTGATGTATATTCTGTTGTGGATGTCTCAAAATTGCACTTTTTTCTCCCTATAATCTTCATATGGCATATTTTGATTTTATTTTCTTTACTGCATATTGGTTTCATTGTCTTGTGATGATTATATCTTTACATTTCACTGATAGACAAACTATGGGATTTCTAAAAGATGTCAAACATATCTTTGGCATTTCTTTACTGCAATTTCTAATTCCTTATTTGCCAAGATATAATAAGATGATGTCAGTCGATATATTGGCCCGGACGATTTATCATCCTAGCTCTTGAAAATATGTTTTCTGTTTGTTTTTGTAATTTGGGTGATCTGACATAATCTAATTTACCTGATATATGTTTTCTGTCTTGGCCCACTGCATAATGTGATTCCTCTCACACACGAGTGTCTGAGTACTGAGATCTTTTGTCAAAATCATGAATAGTATCACAATATACTATAATAGTTCATTGTCTGCTGACTCAAAGCACAGGCCAACCAGAGAAGATGTTAATTTATTGGAAATACTGCGAATGTTCAAACAGTGTATTAAAGCACAGTAGAATTCACTTAAGCATTCATCCTTTTGATCATCCGGCATTCATGTCAAGTTCAATGTATGCCAAGGCCTCCTGTAACGCATCCAGAGAGCACAAAAATATACACAAACACAAATTCTCTCGCTCCCTCTCTGCATCCCCTCCTCTCCTTCTCATTCTCTTGTTTCTTTCCTGCTCTTTTTCCAACATTTGCAGAGATCAAAATGGTTTCAACCCTATGCACCTCATTTCACTTAGTCCTCATGGCAGAAATGCTGCTTATGTGTTTGAAAGACAATACTTGCATTTATCACCGCTTGTCATTTTGACAGTGTGCATGTTCTAGTACCCACTGAAACACTTTATTGTTATAAAAGCAATTAGCAACTTAAAAACAACACCGGCTCACTGTAGTGCTAAATTAAAGTAATGCGAGGCAGATGACATTTAATTGCTATAATTACTGTATAATGACAACTGCTGTAATTATAGTATAACATTTTTTTTCCCCCACTATTATCATCATGATTGGCATAACCTAGTGTAAGTTCATGTCTAGTCTGAGTTACAACAAAGATTTTTCTCGCGTTCCTCAAGATAAAGTCATCTTTGCCATCTTAGATTGATTCAAATTCCATGTTAGAATATTTAACTTTGTTTGTTTGAATGTTTGAATAGTGTCATTAATATTGATCCAAACACATGACACTGAAATCTGTTATTATCCTTCCTCAAACATGCCTTTGTCAAATTTTCAGTCTGCTGTCTACGCTTTGTTGGCTTTCATTGGCATCAGGATGTCTCTCGGTTTGGAAAAGCATTATTCCCAGAAATTCAGTTTCCTTAGCTTTGAAATTAAGTCTGCTCCTCCAACAAGAGTGATGTAAACTATTTTTTTTTTGTGTATTTTTGGAAAGCACTTCATGAGGAGAAAGTTAATGTTTTGTTTATTATTTTTGTTCATTCTTGCCATGGTGGAAGCAATATTCAGATTATTTCCTTAAAATCCCCTCCAGACATGTTTTAAGATGTAAGTAAAATACTCTGAATGATAATTAGTGTCTAATATGTTTTCTTTTTCACAAAAAAAGTTCAATTATTTTGTTAAAATGACATCTACTCCTTCGCCCTCATTAAAAATTCCAGAATATATGAATATATGAATAGTAAATATTTTTTATTTCAAAAGTTTTATTTTTGTACACAACATATTTCCTACTTCACTGTAAAGTCCAATATCACTGTATGTGCGCTGAAGGTTTTATGTTTCAACATCACACTGTAAATTGAATACGGGACCAGGATTGGCTGCAAACTAATTGTGACATCACAAATCATGCTCGTAGGTACAAGCATTAAACTCAGATTTAAGGTGAGCACAGTAAGACTTTATTCCCCCAGCAGATGAATGTGAAAACAGCCTTCTAGTGTCAAACTCTGCACATACATCATTCTGCACAGTGAAGCTCAAACATCCAGCTGATGGAACAAGAAGCAAAACACATTTTGAATGGAGGGGGACTTGTTGCAATACAACAATGTATCACAAATAAACGTCATTCATTCCTAGTTTTACAGGAATGTCCTCGGCAAAATGTGCTTGTTTCAAAAGTAAAAGTATTCATCGGGCAGGATGGGCTCTCATTGTACAGTATATAGGCTGCTATTGGTTTGGTAATACAGATTTGTGAATTGATTGTGATTGTGATTTGTGATTTTAACCTTTTTAAATAGTGTTGGGTATTTCGCTCTACAGGAATGCATCATATTTTATAAGCTGGTCATTTGTTTTGTATGAAAAAATCTTTATCAGCAAAGTGAACAGAAAATATAGCTATCAAATACATGTAGAGGAGTAAAACGTACATTTCCCTCTGAAATGTAATAAAAGTAATAATAATAACTTTATTCATATAGCACCTTTCAAAAACAGTTACATATACAATAAAAACAGATAATACAAGTAAATAAGATTACAAATGTAAGATATAGACAAGATAAAATAATAGAAATATTTACAACAAATACCATCAGTTAAGAAAAAGCCAGGCAGGGAGTTCCACAGCTGAGGGCCCGAACGGCAAAGGCCTGATCACATTTAGTGACAAGTCAAGATTTTGGAACCATTAGTAGGGCTCTGCTGGAGGATCTCAGGCAGCGATCAGGCTCATAGGGAGTTAGCCGATCACAGATATAGGCAGGAGCCTGACTATTCAAGGCTTTAACAACAAGCAGTAAAATTACTTCTCTTAGTATGTGTTAAAAGACTGGCAGCATGTGTTTTGTATCGACTGCAGTCTTTGGATATTTGGCCTGCTTATACCAGAATAACGTACATTGCGATAGTAAAGCCTGGAGGAGACAAAAGCATGGATGACCTTTTCTAAGTCTGCAGAGGAAAACAATAAACTGATCTTGGTTAGCTGTCTCAGTTGGGCAAAGCAGGACTGCAACACTTTGATCACCTGAGCATCAAAAGACAACTCTGATCAAAAATAACACCTAGGTTGTGGGCCTCTTTATCAACATTATTAGATAAGGCACCCAGACTAGAGGAGAGATTGTTAACACTGCTAGTGTTGGGCCAGTGGGGGTAATTATTATCACTTCTGATTTGGAGTCATTCAACTGCAGGAAATTTTTGGACATCCAATTTTTAATTTCAACAAGGCAGGACATAATATAAGAAACGTTGGTGGTACAAGGCTTTAACAGGACATACAACTGGGTGTCATCCGTGTGGCAATGGATATTAATGTCATGCCTATGCATGATTTGTCCCAGGGGTAGCATGTGTATAGTGAATAAGAGGGGACCCAAAATAGACCTCTGGGGGAGGAGGAGGCATCTCTGAGCATTACAGAGAGGGACCTGTTTGACAGATAGGAGATGAACCAACATAGTTCTTCAGACGGCTGCGGTATTATGTTCACTTTCCATACCCTTGGTATTGTTCAGATCAAACTGACCTGAGACATTATTGGGGTTTTAAAAGCAATACAGAAATAAAAAGATACATAAAAAAACTCCTTAACATATATTGTCTATCTCAATTCCAAACAATATAGATAACATATCTGATTGATGTTTGCAATTAATCTCTGCTAGATCACATTTAACAATGGAAGTGTTGTTTTTCATGATAAAGCTATAATTTATGTAAAAAATCCACAAAAATAAAGACTTGGGTGGCATAAATCATGCTTATCTAGGAAAAACTGAAATGAAACAATGTTTTCAGTGATATCCTCAATTGATTTTCACCTTTATCATATTATAATCAAAGCCATAAAGCAAATACAGGTGATGAACAACAATAGAAACATGAGAACCAAACTTAGATTGTTTTAGTCATTTCATTTTCTTTATTGGCTCCATCAACAGGAGACAATACGATATGGAAGTCAACATTAACATGATGTAGAGTTATTAATCTGTTTATCTGTGGGAGGTAGAGTGTGAGAAAGAACGTTTTGGAATAACATTGTGCAGGTTCCCAGACTACACAGGGTAAAGAGAGCGGGAAAGCAGATGTCTTCTCAGTGCTTGGATTGTAACAATGTAGCAGGTGTATTTGTGTGTATGTCTCTCTTTATTTCTATCTGTGTGTGTGAGTGAGTGAGTGAGTGAGTGAGTGAGTGAGAGAGAGAGTGTGTGTGTTTTACATGTTCTTCACAGACAATAAGCTAATGCCATGAAGTTTCAGGTTGAAAAATTGTGTCCTTTTTCTTTTAGTAAAAATTTGAAATGGGTCAATTTGACCCGAAGACCTCGTTAAGGTTAAGACATTACGGTCCACTGTGTCAAAGGCTGAGCTGAGGTCAAGGAGAATTAAAACCAAGTCATTGAGTCATTGGTGACCTTGACCAGAGCAGTCTCAGTGCTATCTAAGGGATTGGAAACCAGATTGAAATTTTTCAAAAATTTGATTTTTGTTCATAAAAGAAAACATTGGATTGGAGCTATTTTTTTTCTTCAATAAAAATGGCAGCTTGGAGATGGGTCTAAAATTACTTAAAAGAGAGGGATCTATTGAGGGCTTCTTAAAGAGCAGGTAAACAGTGGCAAATACCAGTAGACAGCAGTTAATAATGGCTAAAGTATCTAAACCAACTGTCTGAAATACAGCTTTTAGAAACCAAGTGGGAATGCAGTCTGAAGGGCAGGTGGATGATTTTGAAAGTGCAACAGTGCGTTCCAGGGTTGACAGAGAGATTTCACTGACGTGGATTAATGTTGAAAGTGGGCAGGAGTCAACATCAAGCTCTCTGAATTCAGTGTTAAAGTGCTGCCGCATCTCCGCTATTTTGTTAAAAAAGTAATTAAGAAATTCTTCACATCTCTCTGGGTGGCTAAGCAGGGGACCAATCACAGAATTTACGGTTTTAAAAAGGATTCTGGGATTATGACCCTGTTTAGTAATCAGTTCAGAAAAATAGGTGTTCCTTTGATTTTACACTGACAAGTGAACATGAGATCTTTTAGAGAAGCAAGGGAGAGAGTAAGTCTATCCTTTTTCCATTTCTGCTCTGCCTTCCTGCATTGTCTCTTTAAAATCCTTAATTCTTCATTTAACCATGGCAGAGAAGAAGGTTTCAGCTTCTTATATGTGACTGGAGCTACAGAGTCTAAAATATTTCTGCAGGAGATGTTAAAAACATTGACAAGCTCCTCTACGGTGAGGCCATGTTGTTCACTGGTATTAAAAAATGTGTTTGAGGTAGTTAAAGCTTGACAGAAGCGAGGAACAGAGAGTGAATTTAGGGAGCGGGAGTGAATCAGTGTGGTGCGTTTGGGTTCAGGAGAGAGGAGTGGAACCTGGAAGAGCACTGTGTTGTGATCAGAGATGGCAAACTCAGTGAAATTCACATCATCCAAACAGACACCATGAAAGAGCACAAGGTCAAGTGTGTGCCCTTTGTCATGGCTGGGGTGCTTCACATACTTGCTCAAATTAAAAGAATCTAAAAATTTTATTAAAGCAAAATCAAATGAAGAGGAAAAAGGGCAACAAACATGGATATTAAAATCACCAAGAATAAGAACTCTGTCATATTGTAACATAATGGCTGATAAAAGGTCTGAAAACTCCTGAATAAAACCAGAAGTAAGTTTAGGGGGTCTTTAGATTAAAACACATAAAATGGTCAATTTATTCTTTAAAATAAAACTAAGACTCTCAAATGCAGTGGTGTACAAGTAGGAAGTAGCATATGGAACGGAATCCTTCATGTTAAGTACAAGCACCTCAAAATTGTACTTACTTTAAGTACAGTTATAAATGTGCTTAGTTGCTTTCCTCCACTTTTACTGCTTTTCATTGTGCAGATTTTTTTTTCATATAAAATTATATGGTGTATGGAAAAATCTTAATGTTGATGGCTTGGAAATTTAAAGAGAGCCTCAGCTCAAGGGATATAGTGCCATGCTTGGTTTTTGTAGTATAAAACCAACGGTTATATATCAACACTGGGGACAATTTAAACAAGAACACACACAGATAGAAACACACACAGTCACCCTCATCGGGGACAAGGATACAATCGTTTTTTGACATGAATCAATGTTGACATGTTCTTATTTCCAGAGCTGAAGCTTTTCTTCCAAACTCTGAGACGAACTGAATGGAAATTCTGCGGCATCAGCTTGTGCGGGCGACACAGCTGCCTCGGTCAATAGGCCAGAGCTGCTCATGGACTCCGCAGCAAAGCACAGGAGCAGACGGCAGAGCCAGTGGAGCTGGATCAAACAGTTTGATCTGTAAAGGCCTTGACTCAAGACACAAATTGACTGAGGGTGCAGGCGAGAGCACCTCTTCCCCAGTCAGATTGCTTTCACAGTTCATAGACACAGAGAGGGACACATTTTTGGAACAGTTCCACAGTCATTAAATCCAGGCTATTTTTGGATTCTGCGCACGCATCTGCCGAAGATCTGTCGCTGTGGTTCTGATAAAACGGGAGGCAGAATCACCTTTGCCCCCGACTCCCTCCCATGTTGGTGATGGAAGGACTTATGCTATTAGACACCACAGGAAAGGATTTCGCTCTTGTTACACTCCTGACTGCTGATTGAACACCCTAGCACGATCTGTTACCATGAGAGAGGTCTGCTGCCAGAGGCGCTTCTTGTAGTAGTAGATTATTTGCTTCCATTCAGATGGATGTACTTTACATGACATTAAACAGAAGCAATATGGGATGTGCCTGCTAGAAACCCATCCACTCTCCCCTGCCTCCCCCTCTTTTGAAACGTGTGGGAGAATTTCATGCATGATTAATCTTATAAATCTAACATCACAATCAATGATTTTTATTTTAAGGGGATATGATGTGGAATTAATGGTCACGTACATTTAAAAAGACAAAGATAATTTTGTTTACACGTGGCAATCATGTAATTTGAAATGAAAATTGGGCCCACTTCCAGTGTAGAATTTTTAAAACATGCACCAGCAAGTCATAGATCTGGAAAGCACTCTGGGCCACAAAGTGTTTCTAATGTCTTGAGAGAGTAAATAAAGAGCCTAATGTGTTTTAGTGCACACATCTAAATAAGACCCGTCAAGAGAACATAATCTTCTCTTCCCATGATGCCTTGTATATTGTAATGCCTTGGCTTGTTTGTTTTGCGTTCAAGGGACTGCTTTGAAAGGGAAATGATAGTGATATTTTCTCGTCAAATGTAATGACTTTCATTTTAGAAATCTTAAAAGTCAGCAACAGAGGGACACTATGCATCCAGATAAGCTTCGGGCCTGGACAAGCTTTATTCACTGGAGACTTAAGTGTTCGTAATTACAAAATAATGTGAAGGATAGATCCTTTTCAGCATCACAGATAAAGACAATTATTAATTGAAGCTGCATCAATGTTTTATGATATCCAGCTGACTCTACACTTTATAGTGTCAATTTGAACATTAAAGAGGAAATAATCAACTGTCAAACTGCTCTTTGTTCAAGATCGGAAAACACTGTAAATTGTTTTTCTACAATAATTGCGAAGAATTAACACATCTGTCATTTATGTTGTGTAAAAAAATTAATTTGACATCAGTGCTACCGTACATTTTTTGGCTTAATGGGTCCAAAACAGCCTATTTTCTGAGTGGCACAGCTGATGTTGTGTTAATGCGGATGTCACAGTACAGCTTTGGTTGTCATAATTGGCATTTCCTTACTGTATGCTTGAAGCTGGAAAATGACACATATTTATGTATTCTGGACACTTTGCTGAACAGTTTTCATGTAGTAAACAAACAAACAAACAAACAAACAAAAAAATCTTTTAGAGCCTTATATCAATGGCCAATTCTTAAAGACATGCTTTAAATTATATAAAATACTCTGCTTGAGAAAATATTGTGTCTGGTATTGTTGCATTTTGTCAAATACTGTTGTGTTCCCTAAAATGTTTTCTGATTTGTTCATGTGTTTTCTGAAATGATGTTGTTGTTTTTCCTTTCGTAGTTTTGTTTTCTAATTGGTTAATGTATTGTCAGTTTTGTTGTTGTGTTTTATGCCTCAGGGCCACCGTAGTTTCCAAACTAGTGTTAATGTCACAAATCCTGCTCGTATATACACGTGTTTTTGAGACAAACATTCCCTCTTCAGAGGATGGATGTGAAAACAGCCTTCTAGTATCAAACTCTGCACATACATGCACAGTGAAGGTCAAACATCCAAGTGAAGGAACAATGAGTGAAACACATTTATGAAAGGAGGAGGACAAACCTCCTCCACAACTGAGGTAAAATGTTAATCCCTCTCAGTGGATCAAATACCTGACATCATTATACAACAACAGCAACATCTCTGCAGATCTTGAATGGATCTGATCATCAGAACTCCAGACTCCATTTACTGTTTACTAAATACTATTTTCTTTGGTGTAAATAATCTTGTTTTGTCAAGTGTTGCTTTTTTCAAAGGACATACTTGCTGTAACAGTAACCAAATATTGCTGAGTACAACCATTTTAGTAAAAAAAAATATATCAGCAAAAGAGAAAACTAGTATAAACACATTTTATTCTGGCACAAGTCACTGTAACTGCAATGAATCACTGTATTGTAAATAATTGTGTGGGCAATATTAATGCAGGTAGAGGATTTTCAGTGTCTCCAAAATGCTAAATTCAACATAAAATGTATACATAAATGTGTACATAAATGTATGTGAGTGCTGCACAGTGGTATTGTAAATTTCAGAAGCAGGCTCAGTGTTTTTTATCTTGTATCTTGTTGGTACAGTTTACCTGCAGAGTCAGAAAACAGTAAGCTGTCACTACTGTGGAGCCTTTGTTGTGATTGTTTTATCTTCTTCTGTCTTTCATGAGTAGCTGACATGACTGATATTTCACACTCAACAACCTGTATTTTGGCCAAAGTTAGAATGTCTAGCAATTCATCATTTTCAGGAACATCAGGTTACTATACAGTAGGAAACTCCAGCCTCAGCTACAAAGGAAATAGTATAAAAAGTGTGTTTTTTAATTTCATTTTAAAGGAGCGTTCTCTTGTTTTTGTTGGGATTTTGTGTTGAATCAAGACAAACTGAATTGTTTTAGGTCTACAGATGAATGGATGTTGGTCTCTCCAACTGGAGATTATGTACTACAAAAACAAATCAGGACCTCAGGATGCTTTTTATTTAGAATTTTTTTTGATTATTGCTCTCAGCCCCCATCTGGGCCAGAAAACAGGAAACAGTGAAAAATAAAGTTGAAAAATGTGACAGAGCATGCATTGCTTTCTGACCATTTTTTCACCCCGAATCACATTTAAAAATCAGGTTTTACAGTGTGAGCTTCTCATTTTTGAGAGGAAGTTCTTAATAATTTCTAAGCCCTGAACTTTGTGATTGTGAGAGTGGTTAAAAATACTCAAAGCTAAGGCTGTCACTGAATTTTTACTATATACGATGATAAATTATTGAAAACAACATTTCTAAAAGGTTTGTCTTGTGTTATTGCACCTATTAGAAGTCACTGACAGTAGCCA
Organism: Thunnus maccoyii; assembly: GCF_910596095.1. NCBI lineage: Eukaryota > Metazoa > Chordata > Actinopteri > Scombriformes > Scombridae > Thunnus > Thunnus maccoyii. Next base: position 13,689,437 of record NC_056546.1, on the reverse strand, counting down.
ACTGTTCATAAAAAGAGCATACAGTATTTTTAACTAGTTATAATAATTAAAATTGTCATTGGTCCAGTTCTTCTTCAAATCATCTGGGCATGTGAATGAGATGACCAGGTTTGGCGCAGCTACTCTGGATGAAAGGAGAGAATTCATTAATTTAACTGGTAAAGCAATTATGAAATATGTATGTGGAACACATTGCATCAGTGCGATGAAAGTCTGTCATTGTCCCGACTGCTGGTTTTAGCATTGACATTTTAATTGGTGATTTTCAGCTCTCATTCTGCACCAAAAATACACTGACGGCAGAGAAAGTTTCTAGGACATTTCAGAAAGAATGTTAGCTTCTAAGCTGGTCACATACACAATCATGCACACTGACACAAACACACACAGAGTGGAGTCATTGAAATTGAGTAGTCTGACTGAGCCTTGTGTGGGCTCAGTGACAGCGTTGATTAAACATTAAGGAAGAGATATAATGCCATTTTACCATTGTGAGTTATCCAACCTCTTTGTACTATCATTTCATCTTTGCCCTTGAACTCAAACACATTGCCGACTGACAGGATAGAAAGAATAATGATAATGAATTATGCATAAATGAGAACTTGAATTCATCTTTATCCAACTTCGGAAAGTTGGTGCTTTTGAGGACCCCTGAGTGTTATTTGTCACGCAGCTGACAGGAAACACTGCGGTTGGTGCTTGTAAAAATGTGCTGAGTGCCTGTGCCAAACAGAACGATTATGCGCAGTGTCGTGGACCCTGATCCTCCTCGTCTTTGGGGGGCATAGAAGGCCATGCAATGGAAGAAAAATGAACTGTTTTCTCCTTCCTTTTGTAATCCTCTGTATAACAGTGGTGAAGTACCCAGCCAGGTTTAATCCTGGAGGTGTTTTCACTTTCCATAAGAAAGACAAAACAAGAAATACAAAACAGGTGCAATATAAAAAATACAATACCATAACATTTTATTTTTAGGTTATTGCATGACACTTTGTCTGTAGCCAGCTATCTGATACTCTAGGATGCAACCACAGTTGAGTTTTCATTTCTGAAAAACAGTAAAGAGACAACACAGCCTGTGATACCAGATGAAGTGTCTACTGAGATATGAAGGAGCAGCAGACATTCACAGAGAGATTAGGATTGCCTGCAGCAGTGGTGTCTTACTGATTGCTGTTTTGTCTTAAGCTTGTCTGATCTATTGCATTGTAGCCATATTTGGAGGTCATACATGTCTTTTCCTATCCATATCATTAATGTCTAAAGCATGAGCTTTGAATCCACTCGGACAATAAGAAAAAATGCACCGTAACACACTGATATATTCATAGCTTTGTTTCCACCCAGGTTACACACTTATCACTTTCATTTTGGCCAAGATATTGCTGTTTGGATGTGTGTAATTTTCTCTCTGGGCCTTTGAATTTCCTGGATATCTTATCATCAGCCAGTGCCCTTTGATATTATGAACTTTTGAGCATGATATGAAAGGTGGTTTTGTGTCACTACAAATTGTTTCTAGAAAACATTCACACAACTTTTTGTGTTGGATGCAGGATGAGTTTGTGTGTGTGTGTGTGTGTGTGCATGCAGGCTACAAGTGAACGGCTGCGATTCAGAGGTGTTGAAGTCTCATTAAATCTGCTGCTCACCACACTGTAATAGGCAGCAGTAGGCTGCCCAAACTCTCCAAATAAGCATTAGTCAAAGGGTGAAAAGCCTGTTGGTGTATATTTTGTCTTGGAAGAATAGATTATCCCTGGTTTGGATCTCTGTCTGATTGTGAAAAACCACTACATACTTTTTTCATTTTTTGGGGGAGTTGCTCCTTATCTGAACTGAGGGTCTAAGGATAGAGGCTCATATGGATAGAGTGTCATATGGTGTACAGAATTTAAAGCCTCTTGAGGCAAATCTGTGATTTGTGATATTTGGCTATATAGATAAAATTGACTAATGATCTGAGTGTGTTTTTATTTAGGAAAACTATATTTAAACTGTCATTTTGTCTTATATTGTATACTGGACATACAGCTTTTAAAGGAGGAAATAAATATTAAAGCCCTTGAAAACTTGGTTTAATATCTTATGTATTTTTCTATAACATTAAATATTCACCCTCAGCTATTATTTATCAAAGACACACAAAAACTCTTCTGATCTGCTTCATCGGGACTGTGTGGGTGTGATCCGATCTGTTTTGACTGACAGTGGCCTGGTAACATAAGGTAGCAACCCCACAACTGTCATCATATTTTGATTCAAAATTGCAGAAAAATACGTGACATCACCTTTTTCCAAGTGAGCCCCGCCCAGAGAGAAGAGGACAGAGAAAACAAACAAAAATACAGAAATCTGTCATGTGAAATAAGCAGAAATGGAGCCTCATGGTAGTTCAGGCAGGCCCGAAGTCAATTTATAGTCACAGGCTCCATACACTCCGATCATGTCCACAACCTACCTAACATCTGGTGCTCATTCAGTCTGACAACGACTTTGAGTTCTGCCCTTGCTCCTGTGCATTGCTGCCTACTCCAGAGATTTAACTCCATCGACCTCCATTGCCTCCTTCTCCTGTATCGGCATTCAGTTGTTGTGATCTAGTTTGAAAAATGTTTATTTTTAATATGTGTTCATGTTCATCAAATGTTGTGTATCTCAGACTCTGCCAGGTGGGGTTGTGAGCTCAGGGACAGTCTGCATGAAACTTTCAGAGATTTGTTCCAGAGTATCACATGAGCCATGTTGCCATACTAAAATGCATATTGTTACAGTGAATGCTTAAAACCTTGATGTGAGTGAACTCCTGCCAACTTTGGCAGCAAATTGTGTGTTTATGTATAGTTGGACCCCATCATTCATAGTAAGGAACTGACTGAGAAAATAGATTTTCATTGCCTTTAATGAAAAGATCACATCCACACACAGCTGAAGAGTGGTGACCTCATGAGTAGAAGATAAAAAATGTTCATATTATTTATCCTAATGTGTGTAATGAAAGTGATTTCTGTTTATACAGATATGAACTTCTACCATTGACCTTCATAACATATAAATGTGCTAATATGTATTATCCTTACACCTAACCTATACAGTGTGTAACGTTTCAGTGTGGGGAGCCTACATGACCATTTGGGTTCATTGTTTAGTGGATTCCTTTCTAGAGTTCTACCTGAGCCATAAAGTTAGGGACCATTTAATAGAAAAGTGCCCCTTCCTAACCTTGGGAGTGATTATTCTCATAAGCATAACACTGCTGTGCATGACAACGTTGCATACGCAGCTATTTTAATTTACTTGTGCATAGGGAGGTCCTCCGGAGCCAGGCTGTGGTTGATGAAGGTGCCATCACCCTCAATGAGAGGAATAATTATCACAACAACACATACGTAAGTCCTCTATTAGATTAAGGCCCACTTTAATAGACTCCCAGCAAGAGTGGGAGTGGTGGCTTAATGTAATTGGTTACAAGACGACATGCAGAGGAAAGCATCACTAAAAATGAAGCAGATTTATAAGACCTGCTCTATCTCAGTTTTTCCTTTTTTTTTCTCCATCTCCCGCTGAAGCTTTATTTGACCATTCTAATCGCTCCTGTCCTGTGATCTCACAAGTGTGTCATATAAATGGCTGGCGCATTCTGTTTATTTTTCCCATCCATAATACATAGGGTATCTAAATCCTGCTGGCGTGTGCAGGAAACAGAAGGGGGGGGTGGAGAGGCGGTGTGGGGGGGGGAAGAAAGGCAGAGAAAGAGAGGGGGCTTGCTAATGGTGTGAGGCATAAAGGCTCAGAACAAAGTGGCAGAAATACATACACATGAGCCAAGAAGAGCCGGGAAGGCCATGCACTGTGGTCTGCTGGTTGAGAAGTGGTGATTTGAGAGTTTGGAGCTTTGAAAGGCTTTAGGAAGAGTTTGATCTGCCCCTGCTCGACAGTATTTGGAATCAGCCGCCTAACTATTGCCTCATGCTCACCTGACCGCAAGGTCACCTAAGACTACATTTTAATTCGGTCCTCTGGAAGGCAGGAACTGCTCTCCAGTGTAACCTTTACGTTGTGTTATCCAACAGTGCCAGAGTGCTCTCCGTCCTTCAGAAGTCAGCACTTGGCACAAACATTTCCAGACTTACAGGTTAATGTCCACAGCAGATGCTCAAGCTGGAAACTTTGAAAATATATTACAGGAGCTCCTGGTATCTGTATTTAATGAATGTGACTAATTCCTCACCACTGCACATTATCATTTTTGTGTGTGTACTATTGGTTGCCACATAAACTGTCAGAATCAAATCCCCACTAGTCTATTATCACGCTAGCTGGGAGCCTGCCTGCTCAACTACCCTGTGGTTGACTGTTTAGCTCACTCATCTACACTCATATATATGCAACATTCAATGAATATTTCAGCCTTTTTACCCAAAGCAAGACAATATCAGTGGAACAAGAATGTCATCTGTTTCAGCGAGATTATTAAAAGAAATAAAAATTTGCATTGTGCCCTCAGAATGACTCAAAGCAAACATAGACAAAATCCTATTCTATTGTTTTTTTGGGGGGCTCTTTTTTTTCCTGGAGGAGGATTTTAATTTTTACTTTTAGGTTTTGTTTCTTGCAGCAGAGCTTTATGAATAAGCTGCTGCTCAGAAATCATGTCTCCTCCTGGTCTCTTGCTGGTATTGCACAGCAAAGTCAGGTTAAACAGGTGCCCGTTTTGAGATTATCCAGTGTAAGTGGACCATTTGGAAGTGAACTGCTCACACCTCTGCTTTTCTGCAGAGTTCATGGAAAGTGCAAAATATGTGATTTTACCCATATCAAATGAAATACTGTACAATGGCATGAACTTAGAAGAAACAAGGCAACACAAGAGTTTTGTTTTGCTTTTCTTGTCTCCTGATCCCAGATTTGTCCAAAGGCATTACCTCTGATTTGATAAAGCTGTCAACAGTCACATGAAAGGATGGTTAGAGATGATGCCAGATCAAAGGGTGTCTTTCTAATATCTGTCAGTAAGTAGTGAGAGCATTCAGGAGCTCTGTTTCCCAATACTGTATGAAGTTTTCATAGAACTGAGTAATTACACCTGCCAAGTTTTATTCAAAAAAGTAATGCTTTCCACCACTTTCTCAGCCTCTGAAAACCCAATCTAAGCTTCTTGAATGACAGCATTGCAAAAACTGTAAAAAGGAAAAATGAGAGTGACTGAACTGGAATAGAAGTGTCGTGGGGGGAAGATGGATTCCTGTGCTCTCAGTGGAAAGCTGTCATAACAGTCCTCAGCAGCTGTTCTGGGAGCAGCTAGGAGTCGCTGGAAATATGTCACACACACCTCTACTCCTCTGTATAGGCCCAGGCAGGAGTCCCACCTAACTGTGTCACATTTCCATCTTATTTTGGTGAAAGCCACCCAACAGAGAAGGAGAGGTACACAGAGGAGCCGGGGCGCAGGGGGAAGATCCTTTAATTTAGTCTCACAGGAAAGTGTTAAGCCTCTATCCCACCAGGGAGGGAGAGCACAGTGTGAAGCCCCGCAGCCTTACGTTGCCCTCTCACATCATTCGATTCCGTCACAGCGCCTCCATCAGATCTGCTGTGATGAGGAGTGATTGTGTAATGGGTATGAACATATAGCCTCCTCTTTGCCAGTATCCTTGCTCTATAACCATTGTGCAGCTTAACCGGTGAGTTTTCCTCTCAGTGTGGAATAAAAAATGTAAAGCATTAGAGTTAACAACAGTGAGCAGTCAGGGGATTCAGAGTGTAAAAGTCATCCTTGATAAGACTCAGCCTCTGGTCCAACAGGAGGCAGTTTAAACTTTGGAAATTATGAATGCCCACCAGTCTTTTATACCATGTTTGTACCCTCAGCCTGAAAAGCTGTGCTCTATGAATCCTTTTTGCTCCAGTAGCTTGCAATGGCAATGTTGGCACTTTGGTAAAACACCAAATTAAATGTGATCCTTCATTTATTCATGACTTTTTAAAATCGTGCATCCAAATAGGTCCCTCATGAAGTCATCTTAAATGCTTCAGGCAAATGAACTGCAGGCAAAGAGTGTTTTACTTATGATTGTTTCAGATATGTATGGTATCTAATGAGGGTGTAAAATATTAATTATTTAAAGGCACAAAACACAATGAATGTAACAAAACTCCTGGTACTGCAACCTGATTTAATTCTGAAGTTGAGTGGCCTTTTAACACAATAATTAACAAAGACTACAACTAAATATATTATTAATGTTTCCTTGCGCTGGAAAATGCCAGCCTTGAAGTTTTAGGTCTTTGCACCTGGCTTTAAGAATTTTCTTGAGTGGTTGTTAAAGTCCTTCAACCTGCATTAATGGATTTTCTATGGCCACTGGAGGCGTCATAACAAGCTGTAAACACAGCATTAAGATATTATAAAGCTGATATGTCAAAGTGTTAGGAAACGGTTACTTATTTACACATCCAGCAGACACGGATCAACATTAGCATTCATGTGGAGTTGTGTTTCTGGCCACCTTGCAAAAGTAAGTCCAATATTCACTCTCTTTTTAGCTCTTTTGATCTGTAGTCTTCACCAACTCTTGAGGGAAATGTCTGTTTCTTTAGCAGCTAAAGCTCCACTATCTTCACCAGCTAGAAGCTAACTGTGTCTGTTTGCTGTTCGGTGATGGGCAGTTGGTGTACAGTGGGTTTATTGAAGTTTTTCCACTAAAAAACAGCTGCCTACTGCTTCTAAAAACACTAATGAGCGTGATGTGACTGAACCAAAGATGTAAAACCAAAAGAAAGAAAGATGCTTAAACACTCTGTAGAGCTGAGGTGCACTGCAGACAATATTTTATGGGCTTGTCATTATAAAGGACACCTTTCACATTACACCTAATCATTTGATCCATTGTTAATATATTGATTAGAGCAGCTTCAGGTTGAAATCTGATTTATCATTATTGGGATCATAGATATTTTGAGATATTATAGGTCCTTTTCATAAAGGCAGTGTTGTTACAATAAAAATTCAAGTGCCTATAGTACATCCTAAAGAATACAGTCGAAAAATTTAAATCAAAAAGATAAGCGGTAGAGAAACAGAGTGTCAAGACAAAAAGTCAAGCGTCTGCATGGAAAAACAAGGTGTCTCATCAGAATATTGAGTAGGGATTTGTCACTTAAACATTAATTAAATGTAGGAAATGTTCTTGCATCATGAGTATAAAATTTATGCACATAGATTTATTCAGTCCATTAGAATCAGTTGACAGTTTTATGAATTATTGGTGAATCATTTAAGCCAGATAGATCACTGAAGTCATTGTATTGGAAATCTTTTACACAAAGTAAATGTTTAAACCTTTGACAAAGACTAAAAGGCTATATGTTGAGTGTACCTTAATGGAGTGATGCAACATGGGTTACAGATGGAAGGCATACATATTTCATTTCATCTCATGTTTTAGAGTCTCTTTAATCTGTGGTTTTATTTGAGGCTTTGGATAGGTTTCAGTGGTTTGACTTTCGACTTTCATATTAACTTCAGCTGCACAGCTGCAAGAAAAAGGCATGGCAGCATCTTGCTGTATCTCAATTCAGAGACCTCCTGCATCCACTGAAGGACACGGTCCACTAAGCTGTGTCCTTCGAAGGATGTGAAGGCCAGACTGAACCTGCAGCTCCTCTCCAAATCACACAGTCTAACCTCACAGAGACAAAACTAATGGTGCATTCAGGCGGTCTTCGTCAATTTATAAAGTAAAAGGTTTATCACCCTTAATTTGACCTTGAATGGTAAATACTTGTAGTCAACCACTAAACTGCATGATACCTGAGTTTCCAGTATGACACATGTTGGACAACCGGCAAATAATGTTGGTATATAAGTCAGTATAACTTGAATTTATCTGTAATGCACTGAGATTAACAAGCAGACCAATCGGTGGTTTTTATGTCTGATTTCCATTATTTACATCTTTGCAGTGGCTTTTTCAGTGATAGATAACCAACTGAACACAAATATGTAATGTGGTCACATGATATTTCTTGACTTTACAAGTGGATGAGGACTACCTGAATGTGCCATTACACAATTGATTGGCTCGCAATGGATTACATGATAGAAAGGGCCAGATTATAATGGAAAATATCTACTTTGTAAAACATGTTGTTCGACCACGTCAGAAGGCAAAAGTGTTTACAGCTATTATTGAACGGCCAAACTCGTGAAGATGTTTAAATATGGGTATAATGGTGTTCATTTTCAGACAGTCTTTCATGGTTGTTCTCATGAAAAAGTGACAGAAATTGTTGTAGCAAATAAAAAAAGAGAGCTTGAGAGAGATCAAACACTGCTTAGTCTCTCACCTCCACCTGCATCACTGCGTGAAGTGTGTATAAAATGTCAGATTGTCAGTTTTGGAAGGTTACAGAATTTGTCGGATGCAGCCCTCACAATTCTGTCGGAAAAGTGTGGGGGGAGGGGGTTTCCAAAGCTGTTCAGCCATTCAACAAGCAGTTCTGGTAGAGTATACTGGTGCCTTAAAAGCTGCAAAGGTTACATCTTTTGTACAAAGAATGTACTGTTATCCAAAAGAACTTCATCCAAGAATAATAATCAATCCTCTACTTGGATTTGATGCTGAGATAGCTTACATGACTACCGTGGATTACATAGCTAAATGTGCACGAAGAACTCAAATTTACACTACATGGCCAAAACAAAGTATACACCTGAACATCATGCATATTAAATAGCTGAATATCTCATACCAAAGCCATGACACATTGACCAAACTATGAATCATGACGCATTAATATGCTGCTATAACACCCTCCACTCTTCTGGGAATGCTTTCAACAAGATTTTGGAACCCGGCTGCAGGGATTTGATCCCATTCAGTCACACAGAGCATTAGTAAGGTCGGCCAGTGATGTTGAGCAAGCTCTGGCTCGCAGTCGATGTTCCAGTTCATCCAACAGCTGTTGTGGATGTTGAGGTCGGGGCTCTGCGTAGGCCAGTCGAGTGTTTCCATGCCAAACTCAGGAAGCGATTTTTTAAGGACACAGCGTTGTGAATCGGCACATTGTCATGTAGGAACATAAAAGGGTGTTCCCCAAACTGTTGTCACTAAGTTGCAAGCACTATTATCTAAAATATAATTGTATGCTGTAGCATTAAGAGTTCCCTTAGTTGGAGCTTTAAAAAAAGTACACAGTAAACAGGGGTGTCTACATAGTTTTGGCAACATAGTTTGTGTGGTAGAAAAATACTAATTAGATATTTAATTATGCTGTACATTCATACAGGTAAAGCAATATGTCTATAAATTATCTTATTAATAACATATTGTTAACACGCTCACATGCTATAATACTAACTTTCAAGTGTCGATTCAGTGTCATTGTCTGTGCAGTTGCATATCCAGTGGTAGCATGTCCCACTCCATCTCTTCTGGTTTGTCCCCTGGGCTCCCACATCCTTCTCCACATTTCATTTGTCTTTATATTCTCGCCTAAATTGACCCTGGTTTTATAATTAGCTGTCTGCTCTGGTCTTCTAGGTACTGTGCATTTTTACCTGAAGACCTGCTGTGAGAACTGAGAAAATTTAATACATCCTTCTCGCAGTTTATTATGAGATTTACAGTGGCGCCTGTAAATGTGACAGCTTGGTATTCCAAATGAAAAGTAATAAAAAAAAAAATCCCAACTCTGACTATTAAATGTGTCTCATGGCATGCAATTCATCGCCATCAGTCTACTCCGCCATGCCAGATGGGATAATGATATAGATGCAACAAGTAAAGGCAGTGGCTAGTGGATGAACACTCATGCCTTGAATTATTAGTTTTCATTCTCGTGACAAGTAATCACAAAAAACTGTTATATTGCTCCTTAATTTTCACTTGAGTTTATCAGCGGCACCTTTGTACTATTAATATTTTAAGGTGTTAACAGCATGTAAATGGCTTGTATCATGTTCACATCTTGATGAATTATTGATATTGATGTGATAGTTTGATGCTGAAATGTGTTGAAGCTTCTTCACCAAGAAGTTTCAGTTAGTTAAAGTTGAAGGACAACTTCAGTTTATTGCAACTTGGTTCTTATTTTCTCAGTTTACACCATATTTTCTACTGTAAGACAGCACTGATAGCTCCAAGCTAATTTAATTTAACAGCGCAATATTTTTTTTAATCTGACAAGGATCCTCATCATGCGTTTTCAGCTACTTGAGATGCAGTAACCAGAGCTAATTTAAGATAGCTGTTGATTGTCAGTAAATAAAATAAATAGCTGCCAGAGTCCAATTTTATGTTCTTAATATTAAAGATGTGACGTGTGGGTGTAGAAGAGAGTAACGAAAAGTAAAGTAACAAGTAATGTAACTAATTGCTCTTGCTGTTGCATAATTAGCTAAATAATTTTAATTATTTTTCCAATTAGTTATTGCCAATGAGAATATTTATGGTTTTTCAAATAACCTGCCCAACACTGACTAATTGCTATTATGTAAAAAGCCCCAAATTATCATTTGAAACCTCTGTGTATAGAATTTGAACTCTAGTGCCCCCCAGTGGTGGTATCAAAAAAAGATACTGTGGCAGACAGTAATGCACAGTGCTCCCCTGATTTTCTCATTTATCTAGAAACAAAAACATGCCATCAGGATGGTTTGGAAGATGTTATAATCACATTGAAATTCTACACACGGTGGCTTTAAAAACCGCTGGGAGTGAACGTTCAATAACATTGCCATAGACCGTAATCCAGGGTTTGCAGAATCATATTATATCCAACGTGGTGAATGAGTTGCACTGAGCCAGAGAAGATATAGTGGCTTGAGCTTAGGATATTTGTGGTGGGGTATTTGCTCTGTTTTCAGTTTCATTTGTCCACTCTTGCATATCTTCATGGGTGTGTGTTTTGTATAGTCCTGGCAAGTTTTCATTTTTCTAATTCTGCCTAGAGTGTGAGTGTATGTAAATGTAAAATATATCTTCATATAGGTCTGTGCATGTAACATATAGTGACAGATCGAAACCAAAATCATTTCTCACATCACGCCATTCTGGCTAGTGTAGATTTTTGATTAACAGCTGTAATCGAACTTGAGCCCCTCTTTCTGAGCCATTTCCCCTTGGCTGTCCAAAAAGAACCACGTTGGATTTCGAGCTGTCTCAGACTTCAAAAGGGCGCGAGATGGGAAAAAAGCGAGGAAGTGCAAGTGGAGACACATAGGCAGAGAGAGAGGGTGCGGTGGGGGGTGGGGGGGTGGGGGGTGGGGGCTGGGAATGTACTTGAAAGGAAGACAGAGAGACCAAGAATGAGAGGGAGACAAAAAGGAAAAGTGTGTGTATGGGTGTGTGGGCATGTGTGGTGAGAGGTTAAGGGGCTGTTGGTGGTAAGCAACTGCCTGCCAATAGACCCCAAAAGGTGGTGGAGCAGAGAACACACCACCTTTGGCCAAGTTCTTAAGTGCTCATTTAAAAAATCTCAGGAAAGTTGCAGAGGGTTTTAAGCAGTATTGACTTTGCTTTCAGTCTGTGAGGAAAGCCTAAAGGAAACCCACAGAAAGTCCCAGTTAACCCAAACAGACGATGTGTAAATGTGGGACAAAATCCATAACGCTGAAGACGTTTCTTTCCTCTGGCTTCTCTCTTGTCAGCGTAAAATATAACACAACGGTAAACTGATACAACCATTACTTGTTTATGATGTTGGAGAAGGGAAGACAGGGAAGGGGAGCTTTTTTTCAGTTTTCATTCCAAACACGTACTGGTGCCTTTTAATTTGCTATGTTACACTGGTATAAATCTGCCCCAGCATCATACTAAAGCTAACAAGGAGAGAAGGGATTTGGATGAACTCTGTCATGCTGTTTTTTTTTTTTTTTTTTTTACCATTTTTCTAATCTAATCTTTTTCTGTTGTTGTTTGCCATCCAATCCTGCTTGAACTAACTTAAATAAGAATACCACTCAGTTTTTTAAATCTATGCACGCATATATTACTCCCACAACATGGTCTGACATTCTAAGCAGTGTGTGTGTGAACATGCATGTCCTAAAGCTATAGTAGAAACCAGAGAATCAAGATTGCGTCCATAATGTAGCATGATGACTTACTGATAGCCAGCGGATAACTGAAAACAGAGCTCACTTTGTAGATTCAGGGAATGTTTGCCTTAACTTAAACATTAAAAAATGAGATTTATATTAGAATTAAATGAGCTGCACCAGCAATGTACTGTAGCAATTGTTCAGAAAAGTCATCTTTATACTGTAGGAACTGGCACCAAATTAGCATAGCTACCTTGTTTCTGCTCACCAATCCCCTCCTAATTTCACTCTCCAACATACTGTAATGCAATTATGCATAAGTATAGCTTCACTGTGTATGAATGGCTTCATTATACATAAGTATGGCTTTACAGATTTCAACTGATTCTCACTTCCTTTGTCTGCCTGACAATGAGAGACATTAACTGTAAGTTCTATTCAGATGATGAAATGTGCACAAAAGTGTGCATGGATGTCTCCCATGGGGGAAAAAAAGTTAGTGGCATTATGCTAACAATTGGGCTAAGGTTCAAGAGAGATGAAATGTGCATATATACAAGTCAAACTGCCTGTGTGCATGAAATTGCTTGTATTTCCCTTTAAGAGACAGATCTGGTATTTTCAAAGTGGGTCAAAGAATTTCTGTTTGATAGCAGATGGTGTTCGCTCTCCAGTGGCAATAAACAAACGTGTTCATTAGAAATTAACAGACTAGCTTCATAATTACGTTATTGTATCTGTTGGTCATAATTACTGGCCAGAGTGTGGTGGTATATTCGAGGAAAAAGGGTTTCAGAAATGTTATTTGGAGTCAAAAATGTTCACATGGACATATTCTGTCAGAGGTGGTTAAATAGATGAAAGAATTCATTTATTAATTTTTCCTTAACCCTACTCAGTGTTTTGGAGGACTGCTGCTTTTCCAATCATAAGTTTGGCTCAAGACGGGAAACCAGCCTGCGAAAGTTGTCAGTCCATCACATGGTTGACAGTCACACACATTCCTGGCAAGGCTTGTAAATTTTGAGTTTGCATTTCATCCAACAAGTAGGATGGAGGAGTAGGACTGAGAGAACATTCAGAGTACTATATATATTAGAAACAAGCCAACAACCCTGTAAAGGCACGGTGCCATCCTGGGTTAAAGAATAATTTTGTTTTTTTTACAACTTGGATCTCATTTGTGTAGTTTTCGCCATCAATCCTGTTGGTGATATCAAAATTGTACTCACTAAGTTAATTGCTGAACGTTTCCTCTCTAAATGTAATCGCTGCCTGGATCATGTTTCCTGGCAACACTTTTTTTTCTAGTGTGGAAAATGCCATAGTTACTGTATGTACCTCATGTTTGTCATAGGATGTGGACGGTGGGTATACAAAAAACAGGACTTGGGGCTCATATCCTGAGTCCTGCGTGTGTTGATATTTAAAGCACTTTGGTTAGGGAGAGACTGCAGTTTCAGTTAAATATTAATACAGTACACATGTGTCTTTTACTCTACCTTTTTCAATATTAAACCAATACCATGATCTTCCCCTCACCTTAACCAAGTGTCCTGAGTATCCAAATATTATCATAAATAACACCTATCATGCTTTAGTTTCCACCATAGCTTGTACAAATGGACATAGTGAGATGTGACATGACCCATTGGTTTGCATTGGAGCCAGTTGGAAGCCCAGAGTTGTAGTTTATGGTCAGTGCCATGGAAACAGGTTGGCACCAAAGCAAACGTGAGCTTACTGGGAGCACTGGGCACAGGTCCATGATATTTTTTTGTTCCTAGGATGGCGAAGTCATGACCTGCCCTAAACTGCCTCTGATTGGCTTACGCTGATATTCTTACCCTAACCCTAACAAATCTCACTCTTCATGCCTAAACCTAAACAACCCTACCGATGAAGGCAACAAGTAATAGCCAATCAGAGGCTGAGTAGGGCGGGTCATGACTTCTCCCTTTTTTTAGGGAAAAAAAATTGGCGAGCGGTGCACAATTGGGGCAGTGTTGCTAACTTAGTGACTTTTTCACTAGGTATGGCGACTTTTAGGACACCTATAGCATTTTTTCCCCCCCAGACAGTGGCAAGCGACATAGCTAGCGACTTTTTGGACAGAACTTAGCTCCTCTCCTCGAAGGGAGTCGCCAATACTTCTCAGTGAATGAGCGCTAATGTGGCTCTACACTTTCTCAGTTCTCACAGTGGACCAATCATCAGCCAGAGACATGAATGAGCTGTGAATGTACATACCTAATAACCAATTACTGATCCCCATTGTTTTTATTTTAGATAATTTAACTTTACTATCTAAGTTTGATTTTGTTGTTTGTCAAAATAGACAGAGTTAACAATAGTGAATTTATGGGTAGATTTAGATGCACATCGAGGATCTGCTTGAAAAAAATAGCTAATGATATAGCTAGTTACAGTCAGTTTAGCTTAACTTAATTTTCTTTAGATTTGCAAAAATGTTGTATGTATGTATATATAATTATGTCATGATGTCATATGTATGCAAATTAGCATGTGACATCTAGATGTCATCAAGACATCTAGCGACTTTTCCTGCAGGCTTTATCTACTTTCCACTGAAAATAGTTAGCAACAGGGCTAAAATTAGCTACTTTTGCTAAGTTGTGCTAACAGGGTAGGTATCATAATCAAGTAACATTAAACTTACTGAAATATTGTGACAATAGTTCCAGAGAGCAGCAGGTGAGCAAATTATCAATCACAGCTGTCAATCAACACCCACACATCAGGCAGACATTAAAGCCTATTAAAGGTCTTCACCTCTCATTAACAGAGCAATAATTTCCAAAATGACCACTGGTATAATTATTAGAGGGCTTGAATTTAGCAATTGAGACCATAATGACTAACTGAAAAAAATGAGTGACTTAGTATTTCTTGAGAGAAGTTGACGCTTTTTAAATGAGAGTCTATTTGAGGCAGCATCTTGCGATTTGATTTTGAAAAATGTTCAAAATCAACATTTTGTGACTTAGCAGATATGTTCATTTTCTAATTTTGTTGATACAAAATGTAATTTGAGTGGCATCACATTTCCTATAAAATGTATTTGCCGTTGCAATTAACAGTTTATAAAAGTGATTTTTAGATGACAGGGTTGCAATGAGCGATTATTATATTTTGGATGTGCTGCCTTTGTTTTACTTCCAAAAAAATGGTTTGGATTATGTAGCTAAACTGTTGGTTTAGCACCTGTCTGATCTGACTACTTGTGTTTTTGCCCCATCTGACTATTGTAATGACGTGCTGCATTCCCAGATCTCAGTAATTACTTTGGTGAGCACTGACAGACACAATGGCCAAGTTGTAATAAACTGGAAAAATCCAAGAATGTTGAATGTTAAATCAAAGGATTTAACATTTTAAAGAATATGGATGAAGGAACAAAAACTGTAATTGACCCAGCACATCTGAGAATCTTCTGCAAAATGCCGCATTACAGCTGTGGGAAAGATGAGCTGCAGCTGTGGGAGATCAAGTAAATTATATTGATATCTTGACAGGCTCGTCCCTCTGTTCATCATGTACAGGAAAAGGCTTGAGAACAAAGACATCAAAGAGATTATAGTAATACACTGATTCACAAATGAGGAGAGTTGTATTTTCAGTGACAAGGCCAGTTTATTGCAGTGGCAAACTGTCCTAAACTACTCCTCCCGCTGTGATTTTAAAATGCCTTTCTTTCATCTAGACGATGAAGGAGAACAAAATAAGTGTTTTGCCATCTGCAATAAAAGAAAGTTTCTCTTTTTAATGGCATGGGTATTGCCGAGTTGGGAGTGCACCTTGCTGTTCATCTCCCGCATGCGAGTGTGAGCTGTCTGGGTGATGGCCATTATGGTTCCTGCTACTGCCTGTGCGTCTGCTCCACCGGGATCACTGAAGTGTTGGAACTAACAAGCTTGGGATGCAGACAGTGGATGCACAAATGGGATTTTGTCCTGAAAGCTTTAGAGTTGGCTCCCTGTCTTCAGTAGAAACAGGGGAAAGGATAGTGCCGTTTGCAGGGACTGTCTGAGTTATGCGCCACTAGAATGAGATGATTACATCTGATAATCTTGCTAATGATCTACACTGGGGAGGAGAGCACATAAAATTGAATGAGCTACACCGATGTACACAGTTTTCAGTCTCATCCTCTCATCTCTCTTTTTTTCTTATTCTCTTTTGCTGTGGCTCAGATTTTATGCAGAATTTGAGATGTTCTCCACCCAGGAAGATATGCAATATTCCTTGTCATAGTTTAAGCACACCCAGGATGTAGGACACAAGCACGCACACACGTGCACGTGCCAACACACACAGACACATTAAAACAATCCCCCCAGATATTTTTTCACACATAAACATCCCTTTCTCTTTCTTTCTCTCTCTGTCACACACACATATATCTGCACGCCTAGAAAGAGACAAACTCACCAAAATCCGCACAATGCTCTCCCAGCCCAAGGTTAGTACAGATTAAAAGATGTCTTATTGACGGAGGAGGCTCCTCCTCTTTCCACGGCCTGTCAGAGTGTATTTGGGAGCAACCCACTTCATTTTAGCAGCATAATGGGTAAACAGAGTGTGATCAGTCCAATTACCCCCTCATTGCAGAGGCGTTCTGGCGGGAATGGCCTGTAGAGAGAGTGAGCTGTCTGGCGTGAGGCGGAGTTGCAACAGTAGCACCTGCTGCCCGGAGCTCTCACTTGTATGAATCTCAATTTGTTTGTACAGCCATGCCAAAAATGGTGACCAAAAAGTGAGCCCTCTGAGGACGATGGTACTGGCTAGCCTTCTGATTGCTGTTTTCACTGCACTGTCTGTGGATCTGTGTAAGATCAGAAGGTGCTGTTCTCAGCATTGAACTCATGTCAATGTCAGTCCTTCCAGTAGATTGTTTTGTGCTTGCTTCTTGCTGTGCAGCTTTCAAGGACGATGAATTTCCTTATTCCCCCTCTACGCTATGTTTACAGCACAGTAGATGCATGCTTTTGCAGCTGAGAGTTCATCCACAGAACAGTTACAAGCTGTACGCTTAAATGTGCATTCTGAGAATGTCTGTGATATGGTTTTACCTGTTTTCAGATCCTGTCTTCACAACAAATGAATAGTGAGTAAGTGTGTGAGAATGAGTAACAGTGAGAATGAGTAAGAATACAGGAGAGTTGGCAGCACAGCAATATTCCCTCTTCAATTTTTGCAGTTCGTCTCATAACTAACAGTCACTGCCTGACATGTTCATGCAAGTGTGGAAGTTTGCGCTGCGTATCTTCAGGTCCTGGATTGGTTTAACCTTGACGGAAAGAAGTAATTGCTCTCAAGTTATCCTAGAATATGTGTAATTTCTGCCCTCACATTACAAGGACATATCTGGTTATATTCTTTATCCTGTTCTTATGATCTGAAGTTGTGCTTTTCGTCCTTGAAGGAGATGGAAATCCTTCTCTTCATGGTTTCTCCCTTGGGCAGCTGTCTGGCAGCTGATGCAAATGTATCTAACTTGTGTTTTAGCTCCTTATCACCAGGCATCATAATAAGTTCTCAAAGTAAAAAACATCCTTTTTTTAAAAAAGACTGACGGACAGTTTCTGCAACAACTGAGAGAGCTCTGTCAGCAGGAAATAGGAATTGCCTTTCAGGATTTATTTGGCTCCACTAATTGAAACTAATACCTTTCAAATAGCATATTGATTTGGAGAAGGTGCCGTTTTTCCAAATGCACACTCTAAAATAAATTAATACTATGAAATGTGAAGGTGCTAAGATTAAAACAGAGTTGTTGGAGGCTGTGTGGCACCACAAGTGATGAAGATAACAGAAAACATATTATAGAATGACTTCAAAAGCTTCTTTCCAGGGCTATTGTGCAGTAGAGGGCCTGAGGCGAGCTGTATTAGTGGTCTAAAAAGTCTTACAATGTCACCAGAAATATCAGGTGGAAAATGCTGCACCTCTGCAGCCCTGCACATCAGGAGGATATCAGTATCAGTCTGGAGCTCTATCAGGAAGTCCATCTGATTTCCCAAAAATGTTCCCTCACACACGTGCGCACGCGCGTGCACACAGTTGACAGATGAATCCGATGTTGATTGCTGCAAGAAAATGATTTTCTTTCTCCTGTCGTATCATGGGGAAAAAAATGTTGCCACAGTGTGTACAAAACACTGTTCTGCAAAACACAAATTACTTTTGCTGTCAACCGCTCCGAGTTAATCAAGTGCTGTTTTGGATAACTTTTATGGGTTTCCATAGACTAAGATGTTACTGAATAAAAACTCTGCCATCCCAGACGACAGTTAAATCGTGGAATAATTTCAAAATGTTTATGTCTGATTTCAGCATTTTAACCCCCCTTTTTTCCCCCACAAACATCCTCATGAACAATGAGCTCTATCGGTTCCTGCAGTCACTCTCCGTCGGCGCGTTTGCCTGATGCGCAGCGCCTCCCCAACTGGTCCCTCACTTTGACAAATTCCTGGACGTGAGCGGGTCTGCTGAATGGCTTCTTGCTCGTACAGATGATACCTTGAATATCTTAGAAGTTGAATAGCTCCGCCACGCTATTTTTTTCTCCCTGCTGATAGACTATCAGTTAGGAAGGACAGAATGGGACTGTGGTCATTTTTGAGTTTTTCTCTTTTGGCTTTGGTGTTGCTGTACCCCTTTCACCCCAAGTTTGTGGCTCAAGCGGAAATAAGTTCTCCTACAACAGATAACAGATTTTATCGCCTGGAGATAACGCCGCTGGAGGCACGCGTAACCCGAAAATCAACGGAGGTCGAAGTCTCATTCAAAGTCGACAATAGCTCAAAAGTTTTAAGCGATTCTGAGACGGAATCGGTCGGTGTTGGTGCTTTAAATCTGAACAATGGCAACCAAGTGGGAAATGACATACAGAGTGGACTTGGAAATGAGTCACGAATCGGCATCAAAACGGTACCAAACTACCCCAGCCGTCTGAAAATACCTGTTAAAAAGTATGATAACATTTCCGAGGACAACCAAAGGCGACCTACAGCGAATATAATGTTAGAAAGCACATTTCCTGACACAAGAAAGAGGGCAAAACGGAGTGTGGGTGCAACATACACTGAAAATGTGGATAGGAGTGTAAGTGGAGAAGCGCAGCAGAGGTTTGTGGAGACTGTCCAAGGTATTTCCAACTCCAGAGCCGAGTACCGGCGCACTGGGGAGGAAGCCAAAGGGTCTAACCCGAGGCAAAGTGAGCCGCACCTGGACACTTCTACTTTTGCTCTGTCGGGAGACTCAGCACACAACCAGGCGATGGTGCATTGGTCCGGACACAACAGCAGCGTGAGTTTCAGTTCTGCAAAAACACATTTCACCATATTATAAAGGTTGTAGAGAACGCGAAAATACCCCCACACTGATTATAATGCAAAATATTATTTTTAAGTCTAAAATGCAAACTGAATATCTTTAATATATATACATGTATCTGTCACAATTTTACGCACACCTATCTCGGCGCACAGGAGGGGATTTCACTCCAGCAAATGAATTATTCTAACATTTCTACCAGTCTAACATAGTCTTGAATTGAACAATTTTTATATTCATCATTACATTTTCCGTTATTGTCCATAGAAAGGTTATAACTGTGCGCATTGCGCGCCTGATTTTGTGGACGCCTGATGGTTATGACTGTGCACTTGCAGGATTCCCTCTCGCTTTTAAAACTACAGTAGAATCATTTATTTCAACAAATTATGTGTCACCTGAACTTTAAATCAACATTTAACCCCTCAGGTAAATTTATGGTGACACTGAGCAATGGGAAGGCGCAGGTAGTTTGGCAGCAATCACAACACATTAATTATTTATGAAATAATCAAGTAATGTCTCTCAGGAAGGTGCATAGCTACAATTAAAAGGGACTGTGACCAATCTGGCCCTTGATGTGACGCTGATGAGACACTGCCTGACCTTTTGGCAAATGAACCATGCCTTTGTCATTGACATTTGACTCACACCTAGTTGGTAGTTGTCTAATTGCCTGGACGAATACAGCATTGCAATATGTTTGTTGAAGAAATGGCGCCAAGCTTTGCACTTCAGAACAGATTGATGGGAATGCGCACAACTTAAATGGATGACAAGACATTGCAGCAACCACCCAGATCAGCCCCCCCCCCACCCCCCCCACCCCCATTACACACACACACACACACACACACACACACACACACACACACTACAGCTGCACGCACACGTGTGTGTGCCCTTTGTGATTGCACAACATTCACCCTCACCGAGACAAAGACATGGAGATTTTATCTCTTACTTTACATGTACAGCATGCAAAAGTGTTTGCAAGCTGCAGTATTTATCAGGCACAGTGATCTTAAAACTACAAACAGCCTTGTACAAAAGAAAGGAGCCACTCTGCCTTTTTTCTTCAGGTATGATCACCTTAATTTGCTGGGCACAAGGGTGTATGGCAGCAACTTAATCTGGGACCACATCTGGAGATTTGTGTGTCCCAGAAACACTTCATACATTATCCAAAAAGGTAGATATATTTTGCTCAATGGTTATATCATTCAACTTGTATTTCTCATCTGTTACAGTTTATTTTTGTAATCAATGTCATAAGGTTAGGGGCATCCCTGTCTTTTTTATTTTTATTTTATTTTTTTAATTTTACACAAACAGAAAATACATATACAGTACTTACACAAAAAAAAACATATACCTTACATTGCAAACACAAACATAACTTTACAAATTACAACGGACATACCACATATATACATATATATATACACCTATATAAACATACCACATATATACATACATTTACACTTATACAAACATACGTACATACATGTACATAAATGTCAAGTACTTTAAGTATTTGTACAAATCAGCAATACAGGAATTCAAATTAAACACTTCATTCTATAGCAGCAACTAAATGAAAAAGCCAGATAATATTAAATTATGATATCATAGAATAATCACAACTCTGTTTTCCAAGGCATCCCAATCTTTGCCCATGTTGATGCATCATTATAGATTGTTTCTACAGGAATAAACTAGAAATGCACCAAGTAAAATCTGATTTGTGGGATATGTCTTGTTGTTGGTCTGAGATGTCTTCACCAAAGATTGTCTTTTGTACTGTAGCTCACTGTTCACTGGATCATCACTGATGGGCTTGTCACTGTGGCCAGTCAACATTTGAGATTTATACATCCTGAACTCTTTCTGTGGTCCCAAAAGTACAGCTGAAACTGCAGAGTGTAAATTGATAGCGTTTTATGACTAGATGTTAGAGCTCAGGCTATATTAGATTTTTTTATTAGATGTAAATGACTGATAATAAATCTAATCTAAAAGGGACATTTGAAGGAAAATTACTTCATTCCTATGGTCTAGGGTAGTTCTATCAAATATTCTCCTTAAGACTTTGCCTATGATCTGACCAAGATGTAAAATCCTACAGGGAGTGAAATGAGAAAGATGTGCAAGGTGATGGTGAAAGCGCCAGAGGGGATCTCCAGAGTTCAGATTTGATCAAGAATTTCATTGTATAAAACCTCAAATCTTTTCACAAATCAGTTTCCCAACTATTATTCGATTTCTGTGATTGTCTGAGACATCAAAGCCTGGAGTCATAGCTCTCTGGTCTGTGACTTTAAAAGAGATAACATTGATTGGACTCGACCATGGGAATAAAACATATACTAGATGAATTCCCTTTTAAATTCAAGCTTCTTAACTACATGTAGTATTGATTGACTGCATGTTTCTTGCTTCTTAAATCTGTCCTGAATGTGAATGGGGTTGAAGATATTAAGATTCATGATTTATGATGATGTGTGCCACAAATATGGGCAAAAATAGAAATTAAACTCATTAAAAAATACTACACACACTTGGCGACGGATGTCCTGTATGGCAAATCAATATTTCAGTCATTTGCCTCACATGGGTGTTCAAGCTGTGTTATGACTGTGTGGGTAATCTTTTTAAACAGCACAGGCAGCACATCCCACACTTAAGGGATGCAGAGACCCCCTCCCGCCCCCCTGAAGGCAAAAGTCTTAGTGTGCAAGCCAGCTGACTGTTTGTTGATCGGGGAGTTATTGGCAGCCAAATGATTTGAGGCTCCTCATTGACCATTTATGCAAGCGTGTGTTTCTCCTCAAAGACAGCTGACCAAACTGGGACACTGCGATGAAGCTAAGGACAGCTAATGAACGTCTTTATTGACATTACATCCCCCCGAGCTTCTGCTGCTGAAATAATACTGTATGTTGGTGTAAATAATGTCCATGTACCTTGAGAATAAGGGTCTGGTTATCTTCATTGGCTTGCTATTTGACTCATGTTGTGGGAACACTGATGAGGCCAGCTGTTCCTCATGGCCGTGGAGTAAAATCTCTGTTTTTTTAATGTTATGTTTCATCTTGGAGGTGGCGAGAGTCAAACCAATCTGTCAGCTCCGTCACATCGTCTTTTTCGCTGCCACTGGGAATCAGACAGGCCTCTCGGGCCGCGTCGCACGCATACTTAATCAGAATGAGGTGGTTATTGTTGCACATAATCTCATTGGTATAAATAGACAATAAAAAAGAGGAAATGGCATGGCCCCGGGGGACACCTGTGTTTAAAACCGGTTCATTAGATAGACAGCCATTCCATTTAACATGCCAGAGCTGGTTGCATAGAAACTCCTTGATCCATAAAATCAAATGGAATAGGTTCCCAGTTCACAGAGGCATTTGACCAGAGTTTGTGGGTGTTACAGGATGATGAAAAGTGCATTAGAAAGCTGCCACTGTTGAGGTGTTCAGATACAACATAGGGATTTGTCATTGCATTTTCCTGGTTTTGCAGTTATAGTTTGATTTAATAAAAAAAAGCATATGATGCTTTGTCTAAGGGGCTGATATGTGACCTTGTAGAATCTTTTATTCATGCACTTTTTGTCATCCTCTGGTCCCTTGGTCTCTAGCTAAAGGGATTTTTGATCCGTGCATACAACATTTGATGAAAATCAAAAGGGGTTCACGTTTTAACATTTCAGTACAAATTGTTTCCCTCCTGTGGTACTTTGTATTAGAATATTTTGCAGCTCCTCAGCGGCTGGAAATTTCCAGTATACACAAAACCTTTCCAGAGTTTTTGTGTATATTAATATTAATAAACTATCAGACATTACTGATGCTCAGTTTGGATATTTATGTTTCAGATTTCTTTCTTAATATGGATTTTAAAGTGGTAGCTGATGAAAAAATAAAAAATAAAAAAATAAAACAAATCAAGATAATTTCTTTTCCACCAGACATTTTCCCTCTACCTGCTTGTCCCTCAGGGTGTCAGCACCATACGTCTGTTCATTAATCCTGCTGGTCTCAAGCCTTTAGGGGTGCAATGTCCAATGATGTGATTGTAAGATGCTGATGGAAATTGCAGCAATCCTACGTGCTATGTAAGAGGTAGACTGCTGGTTACTACAGCAAAAGCAATTGCTCAGGAGCCTGGATGTGCAATTTTTAAACATTAGCTGAGGAAAAAGAAAACATTTCTCATTGTTCTTTTGGCTACGGTTTTATTTTATGGCACACAAGATACAAGTTTCACCCTCTCTGTAGTAATAATTCAGTGAAATCCCAGTTTTTACTCCTCAAATGACATGCATGTGTGCCCTTTTTTCCATGAATCATTTGTGCTCAGGGACCATAATGCATCGCATCAACATAGGCTCTCAGCACTTCCTCAGCACTTAGACTGTAGTTTTGCCTCACAAAGTGCATTTTAAGTGGCAAATAAAGGCCTGCCTTCAGTTGTATGTTCAAGCACACTGTCATTGTTTGATTTCTTTCTGCTTCCCAATCTGTCCCAGTCTCTCTCTCTCTGTTTAACACACACACACATGCACGCATACACCCAGCTTTTATGTTTCAATTTTAATCAAAGTGACAAAGCGGGTGCAGAATCATATTTGACAGGTTTGCATGTGATTAATTAGTTTAATAACTGTCACCGTGTGGTAGACACATACTATAGCTGTGATTAGGTTATGAAAACAAATTTATGCATTTTCTGATTGGGAAAATCATAAAATTGAAATTCAAATTGGGAGGTGACTTCTTTATTAATTATCATAGAGACAAAGTGTGCTTCTTTATGGAAGAAGTTTTTATGCGTGATTGTCACGGCTGATTTTGTTGTCTTTAGTTTCACCACTTCTAAAATCAGGCAAACCAAGTGACCCTGGTTTGGTAACATTATGTGTTGAGACTCTCTGGGCCTTGAAGCAGTGTATTTCCTGAAGCAACATAGCAGTTACTATCATGTTTAAAGATGACTGGGATTGCTCAGGTGGCAGTCAGCTTAAATAATGGTTTGACTTGGCAGTTTACAGTGACAGGAATGTATTAGTTGCAGGGGAAATGGTTTTTCCTATCTAGTGAGATACAAAAGACCCAACATAAAGCACTACACACACACACACACAGACACACACACACATCGCGCAATCAGTAGAGATGATGGAAAACTTCCAAACACAAAATGACACATTTAGAAAATAGAATACTCACTCAATGGCTTTCCTGGAACAAATCCTTTAAAATGACTGGTTTGCTTTTGCTTTGAACAAAAAACATAGTTGAGTTATAGTCAAAATCAAATGAGCAAATAAATATGGATCTAAATGATGGCAGTTATTCAGAAATTATGACAAAATATTCATCAAAATCTTTGCAGAGGTAAGACTTGACAGACACTACATATCATTTGCATGAGCTAATGATTATATTGGAGTAAATAATAAGAGTGCCATGAGACTATAAATTATTTAAACAACTAAACATTGAATTTGAAATAACATCAAATTGTATTCTAGTTTTACTGCTGCTCCCATTTCATACGCCATCTAAAGCTGAATCCAGTAAGATTTAATTCTTGCTTTCATGCTTTTCCATCTTATCATTTTTATGTTTCTTTGCTGTATACTGCAGCAATTTCATTCAGTGGCTCAATTTTCCACATAGAGGTAATTGAAATTTCATATTATCAGATGATGTATTTGGTTGTGCTTCTGTTGCCTTCAGTTGCCCGAACATGTCCCTTTCTGACACGGAGATGCTCTGGAATAATTTTTGACCCACTGCAACCAAAAAAAAAAAAAAAAAATGAAATGAAACTTTAAGTGACAAATAGGGATCTATCAGTCCCTGGAACTGATATAATTGAAAAGTGGTAGTCCACATTTAATGTCAAGATTATACATTCTTAAATTTAATTTAATTTAATAGCTCAAAATGTCACACACACAATTCAGGTTAAAGGGCATCTGTCCAGAAAATCACTGAGTAGCATAACATTTTCATGAACATGTAATCAAATAAGCCTTATATCATAACCAAAAAAGCTAATATTAAACTGGTGTGACACACATTATCAACCCTGTCTCCTAGAAATAAAATTCATATTACTAATTTGCAACAGCAAATTCATTTTGAAGGAAACTTAATGACGCCCTTAATGACGTTTTCTATCAACAAAATGAGGAAATGTTGTTAATGAACATATCTGGCAAGTCGCAAAATGTTCAATAACAATAACATTTCATTTGTTTTCTTACAATATACAATCTTGCAATAGAGCTGCAACAATTAGTTAATTAGTCGATCAACAGAAAATGAATTGGCATCCATTTTAATAATCAATTAATTGTGTGAGTCATTTTTCAAGCCTCTCAAATGGGAGGACTGGCTGCTTTTCCTTGTCTTGCGTTATTCATGTAGTAAATTCAATACATTTGGGTTTTGCTAGGACAAAACAGAACATTTGATGATGTTATTTACATTTTTTCAGTGGTGTTCACAGGCATTTTTCATTGATTAACTGAGAAAATAATGGCGAAAAATAATAAATAATACTTTTTCATGTTAGGCAGTCAAAGCAAATGGAATAATTGTGGTGCCTGAAAATCATTCAATTCAAACTGGGAGACGACTTCCTTAATAATTATCATAAAGGCAGTGTTAACACAAACTGTGCTACTTTATGAAAAAAGTCTTGTAGATGTAAATGCACATACTAATTTTGTTTGTGATTTCATAGGACTAAGGTTAGGGAAAGATTGTGGTCTTGGTTAAATACTGAAAAAGCCAACACTGATGTGACGCATGAGTCATGATGTATTTACTGTATTAACATTTAACCAAAAATGAAAGTGCTGTTGTTGCCTTAAATCTAACACACAGGATGTAAACCTTGGTTTCTGATGTCAAGAGACCTGTGTTTGCTTTGAACACCTACCAGTGTCCTTAGATTTGCAATACAACACTCAGCATTTTTTGGTAATAACAATGTAACATACAAGGTTTGTCCTTCAGTGAGAATGATTTTGGCCCCTGTTTTGCTCTGTGGCTGAATACAGTACAAATGCAGGATGAAAAATAAATAATTCATTTTGATGAACCTTCGGGTCCCTGTTGATTAGGCAAAGCCAAAACCACAGGTAAAGAAATTAAAAATAATCTACACTCTGACTTTTAGATAACGTTACATCAAAATGTATAGTCATCACATATATGAACAGGCTTCCATCACAGCGCTATGACTTTGTAACGGAATAATTATTTGAATAGTAGAAAAAAGCTTCAGCCTATATGAAATGAAATGACATTTGATTTTACCGATCATCAATTATCAGTCACTCCATGTCGAGCCTGAACTCAGTGCCCAGTCAGTCACAATAATAATACCTGGAGAGGAAAAGGAGCCAATTCACTGAACAGTATCTATAACTGTCTAGATGGTACCAAAAGTAGTAAACAAATTGATGAAAATTGCCCAATCTGGCAACACTGATGCCCACTCTCCTCTTTGACCACCTCTGTATGACTTCAGATCATTACAAGAACATAGCATTTATGTTCCCTGGAGAAAAACTAAACTAAATCTGCCCACTAAACATAATCCTAAAAGATTTTATGTTTCCTTCAAAACATAACTGACAAAAAAAAAAAATGTAGCCTAGTATAAAAGTGTGATTTCTAGGAGTCAGGGTTGACATCATTCACTTCCGGATACTTACAGTAGTTCATCAAAACCGATGTTAACTAAATCTGTAAGAGTAGCCAATTTCCTCCTCAACACATTATGAAAAATGCAAATAAGTGGGGCACATTCAGCTCATGATCTGAGTCTCACAGCATATTTGGCAGCAAGGGGGTCATTTTAGGTGGAGGACTTTCCTCTTCCAAAATCTCGATTTGGACCCACTACTGCCTTTGGCTCCAGCTCACAGCCCCCCGGGCAGAAGCCGAGCCATTAGGAGCCAAAGCTGTGAAAGAACAGAAGAGAATGGAAGAAATGCCTGAATGGTGTTATATTGCTTAAAGTTATCCAAAATGCTAACTACTTTTCAAACTTATCAAAAAATAGTTCATATTTCCAAGATTTTATATTATCATAAATTCACTCTGGTAAATTTCCAATCTTTGTTGTAGACAATGGCTTAGTGAATAACAGAATTACACACCAACATTACAACTGGAACAAGGATGAATAAATGTAGTCATGCTACTTCAACCTCTGAACACTAAATACGAGCAAACAAGAGAGCCACAGAACAAGAGACCTGTATGGGTAGAATGCTAATGCTGTATTTTTGGCTCTCCACACTGCTTACAATGCATAAAATTAATTTTAAATTGCATGGGATGTGACTAAAACTTTGTCAAATGTGTCGAAACATTTAAATGACTTCTAAAATTGCCATCACATTTGTCCTTGTATTCCGCTTCCCTTGTTTTTCACCTTTTGTGCAAACCACATGCATTGTGCTGAAACATCGACATCAAGACACAGAAGAAAAAATATGGACCAGTCTATGTGTATTTTTCAATACGCAGTCTATTAAACATTTCTCTGACTCTTGGCCTTTCTTTAAAGAAATGAAGCAGACCAATTGCAATGTTTTATCCCACTAATGGCAACATTTTATTGTACATTGTTGTATGCCCACAAAATCTCTTCACAATAGAGCTTTATTTGTGGTGAAACCCTTTTACATTCAGTCCATTTCATTAATTTCCCCCCATTATGGACTGAATTGATTGCTGAAACCTCTCAAGCTCAAAGCATCAGGGCTATATGACCAAAGCTCAGGAGTCAAGAGGATAAGCAAACATACAGACAGCAGACTAATGCAAAAGGGACATTTCACTGGGGTTTACTTGATGAAAGCTGTATCCTCGGAGTATGTTTTCACCTGCAAAAGAACAAACAATCAATTTGGTCCACAGATAAGATGAGGACAGAGTAAGGCCTCTCTTCGACTGCACCATTTCTCTTAAAAGACGTTTGTCTTTCTTGTTAAGTGCTCTACTTCGGAGTTGTCCTCAAAGAGCCACAATCAGGATGTTGTGTTTTTATCCCTCCGCCCACTTGCAGTGTATCTTGATTTTGCCCTTGCTTCTCTTAAGCCTTAAAGAAATGTATGCAAATTTGCAACCAATACTGTATTTCTTTTCTCTGCAGGTGTTTGCATCAGATAATTTCTAATGGATGCACGAATATATTAATCCTTAATCATATGGGGAGAAAAAAAGAAGCTGCAAAATACTTCTACAATGTCGGATGTATTGTGACACTTTTCAGCGACAGTATTTTCATCATTTTGATGTACAGACTTCTCTCTACATCTACACTTGTAGTCTACATTTTAAGCACGTTTTTCTAGATGCCATTGGCTCAATAAAGGAGTCAAAACAATCCTGTTTCCTGTGCTTGGCGGTTGATTTTCTAGCACAAGATTTTCTTGTAGCACAAGAAATGAAAATTAAAAGTGGCAGCGCTACAACAGACCTGAAATGTTCTCAGTGTGAGTAGGAGATCTAGGACATTAATTAGCTAGTTGACTTTAAGAAAACACAGTGTTTGTCAAATTACTCAAACGACTGTTTTGCCCTTGGCATCTGTCTTCCTTCCTTTAATGAAGTTGAGATTGTAATGAGCTTAACAACAAATGAAACAGGTTTTATTTTTGTGTCCTTAGGATTGCATCTGCATGAACAGTCCAATGAAATGCAGTGTAGTGAGGTGAACAATGGAGTACGAGCTTGCTTTTTTCATATTGCCTGGCCAGCTTTTGGTGTCTGAGCCACTATTCTAGATTTTTCACCCCGCTTCCTCTTCCAAACCACTTGCTGCTTTCTATTCAAATGAGTAATGGCAGAGAGTCAGTTTTTACACTGTGACACAAGTATGAAAATTTATGTAAAAGCTGGGCATCACCCTCATCTGGTCTACTAGAGACACCATTTGCTCTCAAAAATCATTTTTCATAGTTTAGAGGTGAGCCCATCTTGCTGTTTCTGTTTCTAGACGTGTTTTATTCTGTAGAAAATTTAGGATATATTGTTACGATTAGTCACGTTAAATATTATACACGATGTATAAAAAATATACATGAAGTATAATTTCATGGTATTGGCAAGATGGTACTGCTTGAGGACACACAAACAACCTTGCCGAATTTGCCAAACTCACCTTTCTACAAAAACCCAGTTTGTGTTTCAAACATATACACAAAACCAATACATTGCAATGTTAGATTGCTTCTGGTGTTGCTCAAAGAGCCGCCTACTGTGCGCTGCAGCTATACAAATCAACCTGATCACCGCAATCTTCAATACTGTATCACTCTGAATACGTGGAGTCAACATGCAACCTGCTCTTCTAAATAACGGCCAAGCTACTTTGCCAATGAGGACAAGTTTCAAGGGGAGAGAGAGATCAAGTCGACCATACTGAGAGATCCTCTGCTTGATGACAACCTTCCTGTTGGCTGGTGATATCCAACTAAACCCAGGGCCTCACGTGATCACCAGTGGCGAACTGCTATCCTCTCCGGGCGTACTGGACTCCCACTCTGCTGTGACCCTGTCTTCTTCTTCTTCTTCTGTTTTGTTTTACAGTGTTTGGCATCCACAAATGTTGCATTACCACCATCTGCTGGAATGTAAAAACTTCGTAGTGCAAACTATTTACAGTGTCCACTCATTCACGACGTTGTCTATTCTATAACCAAGACCTAATTGCCTGAGTTGATGCAAATCCTTCCCGCAGTGTAACATTTAGATCTTCTCCAAATATGTCTATAACATTCAAGTATCTCCTGGCAGTGTCCAGCTCCATCTTGATTCTTTCTGACTTCCCCTGTATTCAGCAGTGCAATTTATGACCATGGCAATGAATGCCAAAAATCTTTTCTCCTCTGCTTTCCATGCAGATATTATAATCAGCTCCATTCCTTTTTTGCTCCGGTTCTTTTTGCACTTCCACCATCTTGTTATTTTTCTCCATTCTCTTAGCAGCTTTGACAATCCTGCTTCTCCTCTCATCTATTTCACTTTCCCTTCCTTAATTTTTCTTGGACACTGTGCTGACCCCACATTGTGATTTCCTCTGCAGTGCAGGCACTTTGCTTGTCCTTCTACTTTGCAGTTGTCCTTCCCACACCTCCCACATCTTCTGACTCCTCTACATACTGCAGCAACATGTCCATATTCCTAACAACAAAATCATCTGAGAGGAGCTCTGTCATATGGCCTCACCCTATAACACACATAATCAAGGTACACTCTTTCCAGCAATTCCCCTTGAAAACTCAAACACACAGAATTACTGTCCTCCCCTTCTTGGAATCTAGTCGTTCTGCTCGCCTCACACACACCTGCATCATCCCCAAATGATTCAGCCTCTACTGACAGTGGTGAACCACTTACCACTCCCTTCATCTTTGCTTCTAATCCAGGTGGGAAGCAATTCACACTGCTACCAACTTCAAATGCACAAATCTTAAGGGCTCTATATCTCTGGCGCTTTGAGACATAATCTATAATAACCATCCAACTTCTAGTTATCCTGATCAATCACACTGCTCCAAGTTTTTCCCCTACAAACTTTCCAACCACCCATAGGTCCATGAAAATCCCATCTGTGTTTGTCATGGCTGTCATCCCAACAAGATACGTCTCTTCTTTTCTCATTATTATTATTATTATTATTGTTATTAATGATAAAATGATTATGCAGTAGAAGACATCTTCATGATGTGACCCTCTAGTTGTACAATAGTACCCAAGAAACACAAAACTACTTGAAAAATGTACACTCAGGCCCACTGTACCCGTGCATCTTGTATATATGCACAGCCCAGGTAAATAAAAGAACATCTGCGCTCAAGGCTTGTCAGATTTTGTTTAATTCAATCACTTGATGGATTCAAAACCCATCTATACTCCGTTTATTAAATCTGACAAGGTCACAGAAACTGACCTCCAGACAGCTGACATAGAAAGGTGGCATATTTTGGTTAAAATCAGCTTATAAAAGCTCAAGCGTAAGAAATTATTTAATTAGTGTCGACACATTTCAGCGAGTTGTCAGACATTTTGATGTTTTGGTTAGAATGAGAGGAGGTAAATAGACAAAGGTTACTGCTGGGAGATGGCTCTCTGTATGGATGTGTTTACCCTACAGTACAATATGTAAAAGCTTATGTGTATTCATGAGAATGTAAATGTGTCTCATTTTAGCGGTGAACTTTTCAGAGGACACTAAAGGTAAATAAAATAGAGATATGTGTCAATCCTCTCTGAGAAGGAGCTGTTAGCCGTGTTCTTACAAAGAACCTTACATCATTCAGTGTTAGCAACTTGGGGGTCCCTTGGAAATTAATTTAGATCCTTCAGTTGTCCCCTCCAGTTAGGTTCAAAAACAGTGCCAGATCTACATGAAAGTGGTTGTATTTCTCACATTTCTAAAGATTTTTCCCTTCTTCCTGTGATGTGTTACTCCTGAGCAGAAAAGAAACAACAATCTAGAGGTGTGCTGTTTAGAGTAAGGGTCGCTTTTTTCCCTTGACTACCCAATTAGACAGAAATAATATTTGAGGGGTAATGTCTTAATGATGCTTTACTGGGGGCTGTAAAAGCAACAGGTTCAATTTGAATGAAACTGTGCTTATTTGCAGCTATTCCATTTTATTAATAGCCATATTGCAGTACAGTTCATAGCTAAATTGCAAGCTATGTAGACAATCTTCTGCCCACCAACATGGTGAGATGCCTCTTACGTCCCGGGGAAGTACTTTTAAAATTTCCGCATTTCTCTTTAAAAAAACAGATTGATATGGAATTCTAAAGATTTGATTTGGCCCAACAGTCTGTTTCTGTGAATGTGCAGTACATGCATGTGCTGCATGCTTGAATGCTTGCAAGAGACATTTGCATGGAGCTGATACAGTATATCACAATGACATTATGGATGTAAGATGCCTTTTTCCACGGAGGCTGTCTATTCAACCATCTGAAAGAGTCAAAATCTTTGCATGGTCAAACAGCACCTGACTTTGACATGCCTGTAATGTTTTTGTTTTTAATTTTCGCTATGCACGGGTTCCTCATGAAATCGCTGGATGTAAAAAACAAGTATCTGGGGAGCCTGTTGACAGAGAAAAAGACAGAATGAAAGAATGAAAGAAAGAAAAAAGGAAGCAAATAAAGGAAAGAAGGTGACAAGAATAGAATGTTAGGATAAAAGGATGACTAAACCCAACTCCTCAGAGAGTGAGAGCCAATCTGAAAAATGATTGGTTGACTTTCCTGGGGCAAACTCTCTTTGCTCACATCAATAAAACATAAACATGAATAAATCCACCGCTTTTGGCCTTCCAGGGTCCTTACTTAATTTCATGTATGCAAGTGAGCGATGATATGCATGGAAAATTGTATTTACCTAGAAGGCTCAAAATAATTCTGGAAGCCATTTTGTGTTTGTTTGTGCCCGGTATTTACATAAATGCAAGGCTGCACCATAAACTCTTAGAATTTTGTGTTTAATGCAGCTTCATTTGTTGGGCTCTTGTGGTGCAAGTCATGCGTTCTCCCCGCTGGTCTCAGCATTTGCATGTATAGTAGTTGCTCCCTATTGACTTGAGCCACAGATGCACAGCCTATCAATAATGTTGAAGACGTGGGAACACATAGTCTCCAGTGATGTACTCTTGATGTATCCACTTAGGGACAAATCATCCAAACAGTCATCTGCCTCACTAGTCTATTGGTCCCTTAGGTAGATCTTCACTGACCCAATTCAATGGGTCAGCTTTTGTTAATGAGCCAACAGCACAAACACGTTGACAACAGAAAAGAGAGAGCTCCTAATGACAATTATAGCTTGGGTGCTTAGAGGCCTTTTGTTATTATGTTTTGTTGCTTGGGGCTATTTTTAGAGGTTGTTTTACATCCTCAAGTAAATTTGTGAGTGTTTGATTAAATTGGATATACGTGCAAAATGGCACAAGTGATTGAAACCCATCAAGCTGTGAACATTTATTCACTGTTCACTCAATTAATTTGCTGTGCTGGATATTTGCATCCCTTTGGTTGGGAATGAACTGCTCTAGTTTGACACTGATAAAATCAACTCCAGATTCAATTTACCTTGTAGTATTTATGACTTCCCATGACACAGAGTCATTGTTGTTAGCTAAAGAGAACCGAGGAGACAAATGATCAACAATTTGGCAGAGTTTTTCTCTCCTATCTATTTTTCAAAGTAGGCAATTAGGCCTAACATCACAGCCATTTAACTAAGTCTGTACACCAAATTGATTCAGACTCTAGCGTTGGACCTTGCAGACATTGTGCATTTAGTTATGCAAATGCTTATCTCTCTGTGTGATTGGTTAATTAACCTGTAATGCAGATAGTCCCAGCCATGCACAGTGGCCGTTTGATGGCTAAATTGTGGGTCAATTGGGTTTTTAACATTTTCAAAGCAGACTTAGAGGCATGTCTTTGTTCCTTCGAGTCTTGTGTGGCTTCTCTCAGTTTAATGACTCGTTCCGTGGGTCCCATAAGGTTAATGTGTTTAAACTCACTGTAATTGAGCTTTTGACCTATCTTTCAGGCTTTTTTAAAAAATTCATAATATGCCATGTTTCTGCTCCTTGATTGTTATTCCTTCTCCCTTCCTCCATGCCCTGCCCCAAACTCTCAACCCTACCCCCCCTTTCTATCCTGAGTTATGAGCATCCCCATGGGAAGTCATTTATAATGCCATTGGAGTGACAATAATGTGTTTGCACACCATTTCACTCTGCCCTCTCTGCATTGGCAGGCTTTTATGGACCACATTTTTGTTTCCCCAGAAACACATTGTCCAACCATCCTCGGAGAACATGCAAAAGCATTTTGCCCAAACTGGAACTGGACATCTTTCAATGAGAAAAATACATTATATAACACTTCATCTTTCATCAATATTCGAGATCAACATTTGTTTGTGCTTTTGCAACTAAAGTA
This sequence comes from Thunnus maccoyii, assembly GCF_910596095.1. Taxonomy (NCBI): domain Eukaryota; kingdom Metazoa; phylum Chordata; class Actinopteri; order Scombriformes; family Scombridae; genus Thunnus; species Thunnus maccoyii. The sequence goes on along the minus strand of NC_056546.1, from coordinate 13,655,006 downwards.
CTTCACTATTTTGAAGCTAAAAGCAAGACGGAGGTTAAAAGTTGGGGGGGTAAGAGAGGATGGTGCGGTGCAGCCACTGACTGCATTTCTTTTCACTGTTCACTGAACAATTATGTTCAGATTTTGCTGTCATGTAGGTATCATTCCACATGAGATACAGACACAACTCTTGACAGCCCACATGGATTTTTTCAGATCCTGCAACCAGCAGACTGACATCTCTTGACAACATGAGAATCACTTGTCATTGGGATAACATACCCATAGACATAAAACACTAGATGCGACGTGTCATAGTGACTTGCCATTCTGGGATGGAAACATATGGCAGCCATCTTACCTGGGTCAAGTTTTAAATTTGATTTAATTGGAAACTATGTTGAAAGAGGCTTATGTTGTATTCATAATCTTTGAGTATTATGGCCTATATTGGGAGGCAATTACAATCATATCTCTTCCTCTCTCTCTCTCTCTCTCTCACACACACACACACACACACACACACACACACACACTAACTCACTAGGAAATACTTGCTGTTTTGCCGGGTTTTTTTTTTGGTCGACCAGCATGGGGTTTGTTTTGATGATGAGAGGAGGGGTTAAAGGCCTTGCTAACTGTAAATGAGGAGGTATTTTTGTGGATAAAGCAAGTTTTGCCTTCAGCAGAACTCCTAATGGACTCATCGCAATATCTTTTATTCTCATCACAAGGTATAGTCATTAAATTTACGTTGATAATGCAGAGAAATTGTGGGAATTTTGCAAAATTGCAAGCTTGACTGGAACTGCTGAAGTACAAATCTCCTTTCTCCACCTGGATTACTTTACCTAGATGTGGTGAACATGTACGTTAAGTGCCCCCCTCGGCCTCGAATGACAATATGTTGGCTGTTGGTTAGTGCTCCGTGTTGCTGTCAAGGATGTGGCTAACGTTACTGTTGTGTTGATTTCCCTGGGCTTCACTTTTTCACTTTCACCGGAAAAAAGTGCACTGCTAATGTCAGTTGGCAGCTAGATAGCTAATAAGCTGCTCAGCTGCAGCACATTAAACAGCATGTAAACATACCTGCAGATGTCACCTCGGACCCGTTAGATGCTGGTTTGGTCGTCATCAATTGTAAAGACAACCCAGGTAAGATAGTGGATGGTTATCCTGTGATTTATGATGTAATGTCACATCTAATGTTCTATATATATATGAACATACCATACGTGGCTGATATTTAAGCAATATCACACGAGAAGGAGTGCTGTTGTACTGAATATCAACATGGCTGTTATTCGGTTGTAGGTACAAGCCTGCAGATAATCACGGCCGTACTGATAGTCAGTACAACAGCACAACCTCAAGTGTGATATTGCTTTTACACAATAGTTCTACAAGCGCCATTTATTAGTTAACAGTAATAATTGACAACAGATTATGATTTGTTTGTTTATTTAATCATTATTTGGCTCTGCCAACACAAATAGTTCAGCGACTGCACTGTTGCCAAGCAACGCACAAACAGTCACTTGACAGTTGCTTTGGTGGCATGTGTGGTTCCGATGAGTTAACAGCTTGGTCAGACAGTACGTCATTTCATGTTCTCCATGGATGAACTCCAATAACTTTTTAGTGAGCTTTCAGACCCGCAAGACAAACAAGTTTTTTGTTTACTGGTATATTTTTTATCTTCCACGTCTCATTATAAATCACAGTTCATATCGTAGTCTCTGTATGTTTATATAAAGCATCTCACCTATGCCCACTCACCATGATCTCCCTCGCCTCGAGTCCCGCATCAAACAGTTTCTGTATGGCAGTGGCTCACAGGCTGTAGTTGGTGTAAGACGTGTGTGTCCTTGCCACTTTGCACATCCTGGGTAACATCTGTGACAGCTGGTTTACTCACAGTGGAGTATACAAGAAACTGTCTGTCGGAGCTGTTACCCTCCTGGGCTGCAGATAGAGGGCTTTTGCACCAGGCGGAAGTTTGTTCAGGAATTTTTTGAGAGATGCTACCGGGCAGAGGTGATTTCCTCACTCCTCAAACATAGCGCCCCTCAGATTTTCTATGTCTTATCTCCAGTGGACCTTTATGAATTTTTGTTTCTTCATTGAATGTTACGGTGAAATACTTTGCTCCATTCTCGTCACGTTTTAGGATGAATGAGTCAGGTTTGAGATCCTGATTCCCCTCTTTGCCCCTGCACCCGAAGTGCAACTTAATATCGTACCAGACCTTGTTCAATAAACCTTTTGGATTGTCTGGAATTAGTGTTGCAGAATATTTTAAGATGTGCTGGTCTTCAGGTGAAATTGGGGGGTGGGGTGGCCTTTTAATCATTCTCTCTAATCTCACCTTTGAAAACATTATTAGCTGAAAAGAATTCTGGGTCCTGCATTAAATACCATGAATGGCTAACAGGAGGCTAATTGATATAATGATTTAAACCAGCCTGAAGCCCAAGGTAGCTGCTGATGCTGTAGAGCTCACTTTTAGTTGTCCGGATGGATCCATAAAACTGCCTCAAGACTGTAATCAGCTTGGTCTTCTTAACGGATTGAATGTCGATGTTTATATTTTTGAGACTAAGCCAAGTCTGAAAGCAGTTCAAAGCCATGTTGTTTGTCTTACAGTGTTAGCTTCATTTTTGCTGTTCTCTAATTTGTCTAGGTCGGCTGATGTCATATGAGAGGTTTAAACTGATGTATCTGGGCTTCTTTCCTTCCCTTCGTCCTCTTTTGACGACCATCCATAATTTAACTCAAATGTTGTTGGTGGAAATATCTTGATCTTTGCGGTGCAAAGTTTGTTACAATCTAAGCTAATAATGACTGCTAATGTAATTAATGGTTATTAGAACATCTGTGAAGCAGAGTGATACATGTATAGTTAAAAGTCCCAGTGCTGTTGTTCTCTATATCAGCTCTCATGGAAGGCCTCTTGTTCAATCAAATTACTTATTAAAAGGATGTTGTATTCATTCCATGTCATTAAGTGTAGACAGGTAATGTATGCTGGTGAGGCGCTTACGTAAAGGGTTTTTAGTGCCGTCCTCACCATGTAATTAAATATGTCTGTCGGTGTTGTGTTATAGGTGATCCTGATCTTGACTAAGCTGTATGACTTCAACTTGGGGGCTGTTACTGAGAGTTCTCTGTGGAGGTAAGTTTCTTGTGTTGATTATTGTTATTTTCCCTTTTCCATCCAAATAGAAAGGTTATAGCATCATTGAAAGAATTTTATAAAAATGCAGAAGCACGGCCCTAAAAACAATAAGAATAATATATTCATAGAGGGTGCATTATACTGTAAGTATGATTTATAGTGCACTCCCTTGCTGGGATATGAACAATCAAGTTACTCTGGAAGCCAATATGAAGTATGTTTTAATAAAGCAATCTGAAGTAGTTCACAATGAAGCATGCTCCTCTTTACTTCCCGTGGTCCCATAAATAACACAACTAAGACTGCAGCAACCTTTTAGAAAAGGCCCGACCTGTTAACTGTCCATCATCTGCAAAGAAACTGTTTTTTGAAAGGCTGTTTTTGAAAGATAAACTGGAAGAGTAATCTGAGGGATTCTTTGATTGAATCTGTGGTTCTTTTTCTCTGATGTAGAAACTTCCTGATGGAGTTTTTGATTGATTGTCATCTGTAACCTTTTGTTTCAGAAGCAATTGACATGCAATTGCTACTGTATAGCTATAGTAATTCCATTCAGTATGTATTGAGAGGTGAGTAACAGTGCCCTGTCAGGTCATAAATAAGAATAGAATTCATTAAGGATTATAACATAGAGCCCAATCCGGCCTCTGATAAGCCTTTTTTCTCACCTCTCACATAGCCTGCAGAGAACTCATTTCATTTTGAAATACACGTGAAAAAGAGACCATCAGTCTGCCAAGCATAGAGTTTGAAATTAATATCTGTTTCACCAGAGGGGCCGCTAAGATTTACACCCGACTTGACACGTTTTGAAATCCCATATTGTGTACAGGAGGTCTTCCATCATCAAGGTGTCTGCTTAACAATGGCACCACGAGTAAATTAGAGTATACCTCAGGGGGTGCATGAAGGCTCTTAGTATGGGTATTAGAAAAGCAGAGATTTGAATGTTATGAAAAGAAACAGGAGTAAATGATTCCTGTGATAACACAATAAATGATCTATGACTACAGCTCCAAGCCACTGTTGGTGGCAAAATGCAATGTGCAGATCAATGGGTGACTTGTGAAAGCTACCTTAACTCGCATCAAGTCCCTTTGTGTTTTGAGATGACTTCCCTTCTCTTCTAAAGAAACATTACAACCATTTAAGAGGCCTTCTTGCATAGTCACATTCAAAGGCCGATATCCCAAACTGAAAGGAGTACTTAAGCACAAATACAAATGTGTTTAGGGGAGAGTCTTTGAAAACAATGTCACCAGCAAATGGGACCATTCAGATTAATGCACAGACAATGATAGCAGACACTGGGTATCTATCCAATTATGCAGTGAAATTACATTTGGAGGCACTCAGGTAGAACTGAGAGCGTGGATTGGATGTTTGTGGCGAGGAGAAATATGAAGATTGGGATGACAAACACATCTACCCTTGTCATAGGATGCATGGACTTGTAAAGCACAGGCAGTTTTGTGAAGTACCAGCCAGCTTTACAACTACATGTTTATTCCTGCTGTCATTAAGTACTGTATGTTGCAACAGACTTAAATGTCTTGTTTTATTTAAATTCAGGCCATTTAATTAATTAGTGTAATTAAGTTTTTTCTTCTTCTGCTTTTTTATAAATTATTTCACATTAAACCTGTATATGTCACCTTTGTATTGCTAATTTGTTGTTCTATAGCAACATAATGACACATTTAATTTCATTGCTGAAGAGAAACCTGAATAACAGAGCATGAAATTAAATATCTAAATCAGTTTGAGAGAAAAGGCCATTCTAGCACCAATTAAAGATAAAAAATGTATGAAAGGGGATTTCATCACTGCATTGGAAAGGATGTCTTTATTTTCCTTCCTCACTGTCTTCAGTGTGAAAGAATCTACCAGCATGAATGGAGAGTAAAACCTTATATGAGCTTACAATATGTTCATTGGCCTATTCAAGCACTATGTCCGTGCTGGATGTTTTAGCCCTCTAACTTACATTACTGCTGACCACTTTCCAAAGCGTACCTGAAGTTCATAAATTGATTTCCTACCTTGCAGGCAGCAACTGGTTTCATTATATGTCAGCATCGAATAAGTATCAGCCTGCAAAGACTTGCTTGACACGGTTAAAATGAAGGCTTAGTCTGCATTACTGTATGTGTCGTTTGTGGGAAAACTGCCTAATGAATATCTCAACCTTTTCAATGCAGGAAGCTCAGACTTGTATTATGCTTCCCTTGATATCCATATTTTCTTGTTGGTTGTCAAAATGTGAATCCAACACTTTTATTTATTGTTTTTATTAGAGCTTCCTTTAATGCAGTGGGAAGGAACTTTCACATTAGCCCCTGTGTGCTGATGTACTACAACTTTTTCAAATTGTTACTTTATGCTAAATGTACCCAGTGTCACTGTTTCTCACCAAAATGCATTGTGTGTATCTTCAAGGTTTAAACATGTTAAATGCATTTACTCTCTCATACAACATTTGCAAAACTGATTATTTGAATGTTTTCCTGCATTGTTTACATCCATGTTTACTTGGGTTAATAGAGTTCTTGTTTCCTTCCTTTTGCTGGCACACTGCTAAATTTTTTTGTGGCTTATTGCCACCAATTATTGATGAGTGGTATAAGAGTCATCATATATATATCCTTTTCATTTGATAGACATGGCCAATCTTGAAGATAAATGTGGTTCTTTCTTGCTTTGACTGCTGCTTCACCTTCACCAGTTGCCACCTCCCTTCTGTGTATATTATTTCACCTCTTCATCTTCTTCTTCTAGCTGTGTTTTACAGCTTGCATGCACTACACATTTCCATCACCGTCTCGTGCAGTATGTAGTAATTTGTATCGTGTCACATGTGTACTTGTACATGTGTGAGAACAGCGATGAATTTAATCCCTCTGTGTGAGTAGCACAGTTAACAACAACAGCATATCTCTGCAACTCTAAGTGACTACTGGAAGGCTCTGCTCTTTATTCAGCCAACACCCTGTGCAGAAATGTGCTGGCTGAATAAAGAGCAGACTCTTCCATATGTAAGTTTGCATTATGTTTTTTTATGTATAGCACATTTCTTGCAGGATTGCAACTAAGTGCTTTAAACGAGAAGCAAAATAACACATTAGTATGAAGCTGGTCTCTGCAAGTTGATGTCTAGTTCAGTCTATACCTGACTATGAATTTAAAGCAAAAGGCAGCATCGATGGTAGAAAATCAATCTAAAATCGCATGGTATGCTTTGGCGATGCAGTCATGTAAAGAACAATTGATTTGCAGTTAATGGGCTAAAACATGCCAAAGCACTGGCATGGTGCTTTAAAATTTGTCTCAGGCAGGTCTGAAATGGATAAATCACAATATCCTCAATTTTTTCATGTAACATGTTTTTTCTATGTGTCCAGGTCCACTGATTATGGAAGCACCTACACTAAACTCAATGACAAAGTGGGTTCAAGGACAGTTTTAAGTTACCTGTATGTGTGCCCTACCAACAAACAGAAGGTCAGCATTTCCTTGTTGCTTTTATCTCTCTTTCTCATCTCTTACAAGCTTAGTCCTGAACAGTCAAATTACAGTTTTTTTTTTTAAATTGCTGTGAAATGGTGGTATCTCTGTCTCTCTCCCTCTTTCTAATGCCATATCCCTCGTCTGGCCCTGGTCTGTACTTTAGATAATGATGCTTAGCGACCCAGAGGTAGAGAGCGCTGTTCTCATCAGTTCAGATGAAGGGGCAAGCTTTGAGAAGCATCTCATTAACTTCAACATCCTGAGTCTGCTCTTCCACCCTGCACAGGAGAACTGGATACTGGCTTACAGTCATGACAGCAAGGTAGCGTCTGAGTAAATCAACAACGACCTTTTAGGTGTTTAACCTGTTTATTTAGTAATTTTTAAATGTAGTTTTTATTGGATTCTGACATGGATGTGATGATAGCTGTGTAGCTCATTAACATTATCTTCCTCCTAAAACTTTAAGTGAGATGAAGTTTGGCCTAATTTTATTTTGCAGCTGTACAGCTCAATGGACTTTGGGAAGAAGTGGCAGCTTGTTCACGACAACGTGATGCCCGGCCGATTCTACTGGTATGATTATGTGGATCCCATTTTTGAACTGTTTTGCACAGTGATTGATTGTAATTTGCATAATTATAGTGTTCATGACCCTATGCTGTCAGAAGGATCCAGTGACCTCTTGTCAAAAACAGATCTCCCATATGGCAGTCAAGCATAAAACTGATTACATCCACGTCACGTAGACCTGAAGGAATAGTGTGCTTCTTTTTCTATAGCACAAACATGACATGCTGTTTTTGTTGTCGCTGTCATTTAGTAATCTCAACTGCTCGGGCACAAGGCGTTGAATACTGATGTGAGCCCGTTTATCCCTGTTTGTCATAGTACGTGTCAAACCCGAGTGTGTTTTTTAGCTGGGAAAGAAAGGACATCGGTTGGAGGACATCCTCTCCACATGCATGAACAGCCAGACATTTGATAAATAAGAATAGCACAGCGGGCATAGTGGTGCCCGAAACAATGCATTATTTGTGCTCTTGAAAAACATTCTTTCATGCACATTATGGCAAATAGTTATTTTTCAAAATGGTATTGCAGCCACCTACAATTTCATAACAACACAAATTTGCTATGGTAGATATTTAATGGAATAGCGAATGTTTTGTTACCCCTCCACCTTGTTGTTTCCTCTGCTGATGCTTTTGTGAATTAAGATTAATTGCCGCTGGTGACGCAGATTCTACACTGACTGATTCACAGGAGATAAAAATATGTTGTTTCACAAAACAAGGCTGTCCATCTACAGCTGTGATACTCAACCTGGCCTCCCCATCTCCTGTTCTCATTCTCATTTTTACTCTCCCTCCCTCCTCCCTCCCTATGCTCCTCTACTTCTTTCTGCTCCTCTTTATCTTCTCCTCCTCCCGCTCTTTCAAGGGCGGTAATGGGTCTGGACAGAGAATCAGATGTGGTCCACATCGAGACGCGCATCGCAAAAGGCCGTGAGTGCTGCACTTCTGTCCGCAGCAGTAGCAAGACCCACAGGACCCTTTACCTCTCATTTAGAGCGAGGTCACCGGGAAGATGAGACCTGTTCTGCTCTTCAGATTGGTCCCTGAAGTCTAGTATAGCAGAATAGGTGTCTCCTGACAAAAAATGGAGAGTTTTAGTGGGTTGATGAATGTTTCTTCTCCTAAATCTATCCCCTGTGTCTCATAGACAAACCAAAACTCCCCCCTTCTAAACAGCATGGTGTATTCTGTCAAACCAATTATGGGGTTTTCCTGCATTGGGAGAAAATATTCCTCCTGTGGTTAGAAAATCTGTATCTGAATTAGCATACACACCCTTCTTGTCTCACATAATAACATTTTTGTAGCTTGACACACTGCAACAGCTCCTACTGTATTAGTCTTGCCACAATTGCAAAAAGGCGGACTGTGTAATATCAGTGGTCAGTATTTTCTTCATTATTTAAACAGTTACTCAACTTTAAAGTTGTTTTAGAACTGTGAATTTAAAGTATATTTAGCATAAACATACTGTATAGCAGCTCCAGTGTATACAAAGCATTGTTTCAAGGTAAATGGTTGTAATTTACTTCTGATTGATTTCCTTTTTCCTCTTTCCAGGCGCTCAGTACGTGAAGTGCAGAGCACAACGATGCACAGAAGCCAACAGACAGTACCTCTTTCCTGGACATGTAGACACCAACTCACTGGTTGTGCAGGATGAATATGTTTTCACACAGGTTTGCATAGTAATAGATAGCTTGTTTTGCTCAGGTTTTGTAAGTCAATACTTCATAAATTTAGACCAGTTCATCTTTTCACACGAAGCCTGCTCTCGCTGGGAAGTTTGCTTTTCTTGTTTTTTTTTTCTTTCAGATCTGTTCATCCTGCATCCAATTCATGCTTTTCCATCAAAACCCACATAATGGTTTTCCCCAACACACCTGTTCCCCACTTCCCCAATGTGTGTTTTGATTATGTTTTGTCTCATTCATGTCAAGACACGCTCAGTGTTTGAGTTTCTGCACAGACATACTCCATGCCTGAAAAATGTGTTTGCTAGCTGAGAGCACACGGCAAAGGAACTGTGAATAGACAGGTTGGTGTCCTTATTACCATTCGCTCTGACTTTGACTCCAATTAGACAGCGGCAGTCAGGGTCATTATTAGAAATTTAATTTTCAAATGCCCTCCTTTGTCATTGATTTCCACCCACAGCTAAGTCATTTTCTTTCAGTTGGTGAGCCTTGATGCATTTGGTCACGTCTGTTAGAGTCTTCCCAAGTTTCAGCAAAAGAAAAATCAAGTGACAGTAGTTTTCTGGGGCTCAGTGTTTGTAGTAAATCATTCTGCACTCTTTCATTTTGAATAAATGCCCCTAAATGTTTGCTGTTCGCTTTTAATTTATTTATCCAGACATACAGATTTAATCTTTTGATATGATATGATGTTGCAGCAGCAATACTTTAGCGGTGACCCAGTTTCACTTTCAACACACTTAATCCACAGACTTGATTGAAATGGCTGCGATGTAAGAATGAAAATGTGTGGGAAAAAAATATATCACAGCGTGATTCAGAAATGGTGATTCAATAAAATGCACAAATTGCATTTAGCTGAGATGAGATTGACCGTCAAGGCAGAGGCAGACACAAGGAAGATGATGGTGAAAATAACTGGACACAGAGTGTCTGCGCGGAGCTGTGGTGGCACAGATGACTTTCTTGTGACTTTCATTGCTTGGGGCAGTTGGATTTAACTTGACAAAGAGTAATGAGGTTATCGATTGGGCTACAATGAAATAAGCAGTCTTCAACACCTCCAAAGTCTCTTGGGAGAGAAGGAACAGCCAAGTGCAACATCCTCAAAAATGTGGCTTGGGAAAATGCAGCTCATTGATTTTCGATAGATTATTCCATTAGAGCCCTAATGTAGTGTGTTGGGGGACAAACACCATCCCTCTAGTTGATTAGAAAATAAGCAATCAAGTAGTGTTGCCCAGCCTGTAAGTGGATGGGAAAGTGGTAGTGCATTAAGATCTTCAAGACGCACTGTAGATAAAGCCAACACAATTTTCAGTACCTCTTAGCTTCAGACTAATTGAGATAATGACAATAATTTCTGTTGTGCTAGTAATTTTAGTCTGTATTCAACACTGTGGAAAGCAGAGTAAAATTACAAGTGTTTTAGTCAGCGTCAGTCATGCGTTATGAATTAATATTCCTCCTTCAGGAGATGTTTAGGCTTCATGTCCTCATTCCACAACACAGTCACATTTAGGATGCTGGCAAATTCTCTAACATGCAGTTTGTCCCATCCCATTTTTTTCCCCCTCCATTTTGCAGAGAGTCTACATAGTCCTTTCTATGTAGGAAAAAATCATACTCATGGTATCAATCAAAATGAAAATATAAAAATAAGAGTCAGAAATAATTAATAGCAGTAACAATAGTAAAAACAAGGTGCTAGATGTAGTGACTCTAAAAGATGTCGTCTGTTTAGAAAGTGACAAAGCTTCTTTGACTTCACTGTAAAGGTAACTAAGACGGGACGAGCCAGCTACTTCGTGTCCTACATGAGAGAATCCTTCAGGCGAATGAAATTACCCAAATATTGTCTACCCAAGGTAAGCACCGAAGCCAAACAATGAGAAATAATAAAAGATGTATTATCATAAAGCAACAGGATTATTGTGTTTACTTTGAAATGCTTTTGTTTCCTTTTTTTGTAGAATCTAAGTTGTACATCTGCGTTCTTTTGTGATAAGGAATGTCACACTTTATCAAATGGTTCCTCAGAAATACTTGGCCTCCCTTTCAAATTGCTTTTGTTCGCTTGCACCAGTCATTCTCTCCCATTCTATCTTTTTCCGTCTGTCTCGCTTTCTCTCACCCCCACTTCCCTTTAGGACATGCACATTATCAGTACAGATGAGAAGCAGGTATTTGCTGCAGTCCAGGAGTGGAATCAGAACAACACTTACAGCCTGTATATCTCAGACTCCCCCGGGGTCTACTTTACCCTTTCATTAGAGAATCTGAGAACCAGCAGAGGACCCGCCGGTAACCTTCTGGTTGACTTTTATAAGGTGCGTAGTTAGTCTTGTTTGTGGGCTGCTGCTGTCACTGCGACGCTAATTCCCCTTTCCAGTTGTAACACATGGTAGTCGAAAACATCTGTCAATTTACTAAGCTGTGATTATAATCAAAGTAGGGCTGCAACTACAGATTGTTCTCATTATCGATCATAATCAGCAGATTACTTTTCTTGATTTTCTCAATGTGACATATTCAAATCACTCTTTTTGTCTGACCAACAGTCCAAAATGAAAAGATATTATTTTTAAAAACATTTAAGAAGCCACTAAAAAAAAATTTTTGCTTTAGAGGTGACTCTAAGATACCTTAGACATAAATGCAATTTATAAAACATGCATATATATTGCACAAAACTTTAAAAGTATATTAAATTATAGGCCTCTTTCTATTTTACTGTATAGGTTGAGGGGATACACGGCATGTATCTAGCCAACAAACTGGTGGACCATCACATCAAGACCTTTATCACATACAACAAGGGACAAACATGGGCCCTGCTGCCAGCTCCTGCCACTGATGTGGTTGGAAATAACATTCACTGCATTCTGGTAAGCTTGAGCCTTTGGGCAGGAGTGAATGGATGCTCTTATTCATGGGAAATGATGCTTATGACATATATCATTCATCAAATGTTTCAACCTCATCAGCTGTGCTTTCAACGTTCTTTGATTTAGAGCCACATTTGCACAAGTCCAGGTGCCAGCTTAAGCATCAGTTTGCATTTTTAGCTTCCTAAATAGCCAAGGGGATGCATCAAATCCAGTCAGTGTATTCTTCAGAGACTGTTTGAAATAATGTATATTGTTCAGTTAATAGCTAGTTACGATCTTCCACTGTGTTGTACAAATGACCACTATGCTCTCGTCTCTTTTCTGACCCCCCTCCAACCTCAGCTGTTTGAAAAGCCTTATTGATGTTTTCACTGTGCTTTAGTTGGAGAGATGAGTGAAAATGATTTGAATCAATTTTGCCAGTTTTATCAGTGCATCTTGGGGAATTTTAATTACATGCCTTGTTTGCTTTAGAATGAAACAATTCAAATGCCCTCTGTGTCCTCTCAGCCATTTTCTTTTCTTTTCTAGCAGAGGAGATGGGAGGAACAAAGTCTTTGTTTTATAAATGGTCTGTGAAAATGTTAGCACTTTTCTCTCAATGGGAAGTTTGAAGGCAGAACCAATTATAATTGCTTTTGTTAAGATCTGTCTGATACGTATTGCCTCAACCTGTGCTATATTGGAATCCATTTTTGTTGACAGCCATTTTGCTCGCTGCATCTTCATCTGGAGATGTCAGAGAATCCCTACACATCTGGACCAATCACAAGCAAAAAGTCTGTACCAGGAATCATTGTGGCTACAGGTAGAGTAACCTGAAGGATTTGATTTATAGAGTAAACTGATCACATTAGATCTGACAGAGGTGGTTAGACTTTGCTCATTTCTCATCAAATGAAGTATCCCTAGTTTCTCAGGTAAATGCATCGTAGCAGTGCAACCTCAAAAACACACACAAGTAATCACACAGTGCCCTCTTTCTGTCATTGAAATCAGACACTGAAACTTCAACCCCTCAATCTCATTTTTCAGGTGAGATGATTAGGTTGCAGCAAGTCATAAAGCTGTCCTCTGGTAGAGAATAAGGACATGCACAGATTCAGAAAATAACTCTTAACGATTTTATCAGGTGATTGTTCATTTACGTGTGTTATGGCTTTGCAGTTAGCAGAGCCTTTGCTATGTAAATAGACACTGGGTGAAATTATTCATGTTTTTATACTCAGGGAATATTGGAACAGAGCTGTCCTCCACCAACCTTGGAATGTTTATAACATCTGATGCAGGAAATAGCTGGAGACAGGTGAGACCCATCTGGGTCTACACACAGCATTTGTTTACCTTAAACAGATGATGCATTCATATTGAAAGTGTTCTGTCATTAGTGGAGCAAATGTGTTTTTTTTTTCTATGTGCACCAAATGAAGATTTTTGATGAAGAACACAACATTTGGTTTCTTGACAATGGAGGGGCTTTGCTGGCAGTATTGCACGCAGCAACACCGATTCGACACTTATGGTAGGTATCTGTTAGTTGACATCGTAATTACTGTACTGGAGGTATAGATACTGAAGGTGTTGGAGTTGTAGTGGGAAATTATGTGGGTATAATATCCGCTTTGGGGGGGGGGTTTCACGCAGCATATGATTACATTTAATATTTTGAAATGCTGATGGGCCAAGTTTGCATGATTATTGTATCGGCAATGCAGCTTCAGAACTGACAGAACCATTTCCACCAGAAGAGTCTGTTACAGCTTTGTACTCTTGGTTGGATATGATGGTTTGAGTGCTTTTATGTAAATCACAAGTAGAGCAGGGTGGAAATATGAGACTGAGCATGCCCTCATAAGTCCCTCATATTGTGGGAGCTTTGTAACGCTATCTACTTTGATGTCCCTGCACACTACAGCCCTGTCAAAAGTGATTAAGCTCTGAGAAAGGTGATTTGAAACCCCCCAAATCTATTTCTAATGCTACAACCTGAGCCATATCTCTCGTTTCTGTTGTTTTGTCACCTTCAAAAAATTTACCTGGGCTGAGGAACATTTGTTCTATTGTTCAGCCTGTTGTCGAGATAATTTTTCACACTGGAAGGAATCCAAGGTGCTTTCATTTTTCAACTGTGGCAAAAGCTAAATGAGCTGAAACCTTTTATCATATTTCTTACTTTGTTTTTCATCGCTTAACTTGTGATGTTTAATGGTATATGCATACAAAATATAGTATATTATCTGCCCAAATAGATAAACATGGATAGATCGATGGATAGACAGATGTTTATGCATTGACAGCTGTTGTTTTTATTTTTAATTCAGGATCAGTCTTGATGAAGGAAAGAAATGGGACAGGCACAGTTTCTCCTTGGCACCTCTGTATGTGGATGGAGTCTTAATGGAGCCAGAATCTGACAATCACATTATCACGTAAGCAGAGACACAGAGTGCAGTCCAGGAGGAATAACACAAATATCAGGCTGCAAGAATTAGCTCCTCTGTCAATGTAAACAAAGAAAGGTCCACTTGATTTTCCCCAGTGACTAAAACTGGCTCCAACTTTGAATCAAAGAGAATGTTATCTTGCCTGTGAGCATGAATGACATTCAGATTTACATGTGCTATTGTATCGTATGAGAAACCTGTATATCCGCATCTGAAGATAGTCTCCTCTGAATTTTGCATTTTGGTGAATCATCCTCCAGTTTCTTTGGACACTTCAGCCATCGGTCAGAGTGGCAGCTGATCAAGATCGACTACAAGGGCCTCTTTAGTAGGAGATGCATGGATGGAGATTATCAGACATGGCACCTGCACAACAAGGTATCAGGAATATTAAACATTATTGATTTATTGTCAACTTCAAGAGACAGCCACTGTCACTGTAAACACATTACTCTCGTATAATGCACGAACAAGAATCTTTCTTTCTGTCACTCTTTTGTTTCTTTGCAGAGTTTCTTTCAATCTTGTGAAAAACAACATTATTTTTTTCTTTCTTTGATAGGGAGAGCTGTGTGTGATGGGTGAGAAGCAGATCTATATGAAGCGCAGGCCAGGCAACCGTTGTATGCTGGCCCAGGACTATTCGAGGATCTATTCCTCAGAGCCATGCCTCTGTACTGCCTATGATTTTGAATGGTAATGACTTCTTCTCTCAGCTTTCCCAACAGGGAATATACTGAGCTTTTATCCTCAGTGATCCTTAATTTCTTTCATTACATGTTTACCAAACAGCCCTTGAACATCTAATTCAATTGTACTTCATTATGGCTGCTTGTAGACATTTGTAATCAAAAACAGAAGTATCAGTTTTCAGAACTTCATATGCCTTAATATCCATCTTACATTGCATATTTACTGGATAACCAATATGACTGTATTCATCGAATCTAATTATAGTTTAGAAATTGTAGATGGGAGTTAGGAACTTTTCATCATGCTACTGTAATTTGCATGTCAAGTGACTTATTAGAATTCAATTAATAATGAATCGCTAAATGAATTTTAAATATCTTTTATCCATCTGTCTGAAATTCTGTTTGATCCTGCTTGTCTGACAATCATGTCTCTAGTTATGGTCTTAATATATGCCATGCAGCTCTAACTGCGAAGCATTTGCCCCACTACAAAAGCTTGTAGAAGCTAGATGATTTGAGTAGCAGTGTTTATCATTTTATGAAGTGTCGTGTTTTTTTGGCAGTGATTACGGGTGGGAACGCCAGGCGAACGGGAAGTGCTCCCCTGCTTTTTGGTTTAATCCAAATGGTGCGGCTAAAAGCTGCAGCACCAGCCAAAGCTTCCTTAACAGCACAGGGTAAGTGGCCTCCAATGCTCAATCCATCACAAAACAATATTATTCCATTCCAGCTTGTTTGTCGAGTTGTCTAGAACACAAACAGAAAATAATAGTTTACTCCCTCATGGACCTGAAAAATGGCTCTGAGTAGGGCTGAAAAAGTAACCCAGAATGTGTCCCAATTTCATAATACATAATCATGCTGAGCTGGTTTTGTCTATGTAACCTGTTCACACTCGAATAGTGACAACACTGGGTATACTTAACGCTAGTATGCATACAAAATCAGTGTGCCATTGATGGACGTTATTGTCCCTCAATGAATTGCAGAAATGATGAGCTGCTCAGAGCTGGAAGAAAATCAAAACAAATTTCATATGGTGGTGAAACAGTGCCAGAAACACACTTTTAAAAAAGTA
Organism: Thunnus maccoyii; assembly: GCF_910596095.1. Lineage (NCBI taxonomy): Eukaryota > Metazoa > Chordata > Actinopteri > Scombriformes > Scombridae > Thunnus > Thunnus maccoyii. The sequence goes on along the minus strand of NC_056546.1, from coordinate 13,638,959 downwards.
TTACATCTTTAGAACATTTAGCTTTCTCTTGATAGTGGCTTTCCAGTGTTTCAGTTTGATTAGATTGATGTCCATTAACACAAATCATGTATAATTTCGTCTTAGTAGAAAACAATGAAGTACACACCTACAAAAACAATATACCATAGTACATACTATATAATATGGAACTGGGACACAACACTTGTCTCCATTTTTCAAAACTTTATGCTTCAAAGGTATCGGAAGGTTTTGTCCAATAACTGTAAGGAGGGAGGGAAGAACGTGTACTCGCCCAGGAGGCAGGCGTGTCGTCCCAGACCACCCAGAGGCCTCCGGTTGTCCACCAGTCAAGGAGAGCTCAGTGCTGCTGTTGGAAGCAATGTTACTTTCATGGTCTACCTCGATGACGTGAGTCATATCACATCAAACTGTCACTGTAACGTTACATGTAGCTGAAGCAGCAGTTGTACTACACGTAGTAATTGTTTTAAAGGGTAGGCCCAACTAAATTACAAGTCTACAGCCATGCTAGCTGCTCTGTGTGGCTGTACTCAGACACTGTGGTGCTTTGAGCTACAGCATGCTAACATGTTCACAGTGGATGTGCTTACCATATCACCATCCTGAGCTGTAAAGTGGCCGTGTCATGTAGTAAAGTGAATATGTCATGTAGTAAAGTGGGAGAAGTGCAGATGGACCCTTCTCATTCGCTGTTGTGAATTCTCTGGAAAATGACCTGCTGTGCTGTATTAACACATGAGCTCAATTGGACATTAAATGAACTAGAGCTGGCAGGGTAAAGCCTGTTTAATGCCAGATCCAACTGATTTGTACATTTGTGTTCTCACATACAACTCCTCCAGGTAATGTCCAGATAACTTCAGGGTTGCATTGCATGTGTGAAAGTGGGTTTAGTTTAGCCTGTTAGCATGCTACAACACTTGCTAATTAGCACTAAACACAAAGTGCAGCTCAGGCTGATGGGAATATTATTAGTTTTGCAGGTATTTAATCATTAACAAAGTATGAGACACATTGAATTTTTAACCTGATGATGGAACTAGATGAAAAGTCAGAGGATCACCAAAGTTATTAGAATTCATCCTGAGGGGAACATGAATTATTTTAGTCATTAAAAAACAATAAACAATCGACAAACAAATGAAGGTAGGCAAAGGAGCTGGACCAGATGGAATAAGCTGAGCTATCTGCTGTGCTGGACCTCTGCTAGATTAATAATGTTATTGGAAAAAGGCATCTCTTCTGACTGTAATAACTATCCTGGCATAATAGACTCATGTTTTCATACAAACCCTCTAGAGAACAAGCAGAGACCCAGCCCCAGAGAGGCTGCATTGAACAAGTTTTGACACTTGCGTCGCTCATAGATTATTTTGTGAGAAAGAAAATTAAATTGCATATTGCATATATAGACCTCTCTAAAGCATGTTTCAAATTTTAAAAAACATTGGCTTCAGTACTACTATGCTTAACATATAGAGTCACACCAAGCCTTCTGCAGTCCTCAGTATGTGTGTGACAAGGATCTTCATGTTTCTTCTTTGTGCTGTTTACTAATAAACTACTATAATGCTAATAAGAATGCAAGAAGGTGGATTATTAAAATGGCTTCATGTGTGAATGCTAATGGATGACATCTTGGCAACAGCAATAGATAAATTGATTGAAAAACTTGAATACCTTGAAACCTGTTGTAGCAAATACGGCATGGTTGTAAATGAGAACAAAGCAAAGTTCATGGTAATTATGGGCTCTCACAAAGATCGACACCAAATCGACCTTGGTTTTTTTAGTTAGGCATTACTTATCTTGATGTTATATTTATCTCTGATGGAAATGCCCTGGCCTCATTGAAACTAGATGTTGAGATGAAAGCAAAACAATTAAACAGACTAATGATCATCTTAGGTGCAAATTATGATGCCCCGTTCAGTGTGAAAAATAGTTCACTTCAGAAAGTGTTTGAAGCTGCTATTTTGTATGGATGTGAGGCTTGGCTCAAAGTGTCTCTGAGATCCGTTGAGACACTACATGACCCTGGTGAAAGTTTTGTTTGGAGTGAGGACCTCCACGCCCAAACTGACTTTTGTATTAGACGCAGGGCTTCCATCAGTGTATGCTTTAGTGAGACAAAACAGGCCAAATTCCTACAGTATGTAAGATGAAGCATTGGCTTGATACACATGATGATCTGTTGTATTATGTAGAGAAGCAAATATAAGACATACTGTAGACTAAACCTTGAATTAACTGTCCACCCACTGTAAACAGTAGACCCTATACTGAAGATCACAGAATTATATTTACTAGGTTCTTCCTACCATCACACATTGTACACCTGTGTGCACAGGCATTGTGCAGGTGGTGTATATATACATAAAAGATGTACTTTTATGTCCTCATACTCATGAGATTTGAGTAATTTTTGGCCGTAACACAAAATTATATTAATTCACTGTTTATGGGCACAGACAAGGGTCTTAGATGTTGCATACTTGCCTAAACATTAGCCTGAAAACATGACTATGTTGTTGGGTAATTTTATTTTTATTAATGTATTATATATAGCATTGAACCTAACGTTTTTATTTGTAAATGTAAAGCAATTTTGTATAATTGTATTGTGATATTTAAGTCACCAAACTAACAACTAAATGCCAAATAACATGGCAAACACTCCAACAGTTGTCAAGATGTTTTGCTCAAAATCACAAATATTGTCCTCCTGGTAGCGCTAGAGGAAGAGTCAGGAAGTCACCAGAATGAGATGGATTTATCCTCTGGGAACAATTAGGCCTATGTCTGTACCAAATTGTGTACCAATTCATCAAGCAGATGTGGAGATATTCAATTGGAGGAGTGGCACTAGATAGGATGCAGGTGGACATAGGATATCACCAAAGTCATTAGGGTTCCTCCCCTGGGGACTGTGAATATCTGTACCACATGTCATGGCAATCCATTCAATATTTGTCGAGATATTTCACAAAAAAACAAAAATGCCAAGCTCATTGTGGTGTAAGGAGATCATTAAGGTCTCCGGCATAAACTGTCTTGAAACCATGAATGCGTGCGAAATTCTGTGGTAATTCATCCAGTAGTTGTTGAGATATTTCAGTCTGGACCAAAGTGGTTGACTAACCTCACAGACATTGCCATCCCTGAAGCCACAAATGGCTAAAAACATATTTTTCCCACTTAGGCTACCTCTTGTGATAGTAGAGGTAGTATTTACACAAGTTCAATTTGTATTTGCCTTGGTTCTTAGACATCTCTGAGATTTCTGCTTCCACTCAAGTACTATGGCAGTGAATATAATTTATTTGTGGTGAATTAAAAAAAATGTGTTTCTTTGTTACTCTAGATAATCAACACGACTTCACTGTGAGCAGTTTTTACTGGAACTACTTTCTACCAAAGAAATAGTCTCTATAAACACTGTTGACAGGGTGTTCTGTGGATTATCCAGAATAACTGGGACACTGCCTTGGGAAAGAGAAGTTCCTGTTGATTTTTTAAAATGTAATTTTTCAATGCTGTGAGCAGCACAAATGAAATTCCCTTGACCTATTGTGTGAGTGTGGCAGAAGGAATCTTTGAGAACAGATGTCTCAAAGCCGGGGTAAATGAAACCAAAACTGTTCTGCGTGGCGAGATATCTCCAGGGGTAGAGTGGAAAAAAGTGTAATTTGGGTGAAAAACACTTTAATAATGGGAATATGTTTCTTCGTTTTTAGTGATCTTATCATTGGCAAGATGGCACCAGATTAACAACTTTCACAACCTCTTTTGTTGCTGTAGTTCTCTGTTTACTTCCCCTGTTCTTTTCTCAGTTGAGTTTCTGTCTTCTTTGATTCATATTCACCTACCGAGTATTTGTGACACAGCTCACAGGACATCTAAGCCCAAGCGCTTTAATAGTGGACTGTGCTTACTTCACTTGTATGCGGTCTAACAGAAGTATCCTGACCTAAGCCTTCATGACAGATGCCATGTCTTACCGTCTGTCCACAGGGAGACTCGCTGAGGACCAGCATCCAGCTAGACTTTGGGGACGGCATCAGGATCACATACTCTAACCTGAGCAGGACTGATGATGGCATCAAGCACATCTACAGAACGACTGGGATTTACCGAGTGACAGCTTCTGCTGAAAACAGCCAGGGATCTGACAGCAGCATGCTGTTTTTACACATCACCAGTATGTGAATAAGAAACATCATTACTCATTCCTGTGGCAGTGCATATAGCATGAACCTCCTCTCTTTCATGGATAGTCACATCCCCACTCTGCTGATTTTCATTTCAGTCATGGTTGTGTTACTTTTATGCATTTTAGCTTTGGAAAATGCAAACGCATACACCGGGAGCTAAATGTACATCAGCTGTGATTGCAATAATATTCAGTGTTTCCTGAATTTGTGTGTGTTTTGTGTGTGTGTGCGTTGATTTGTATGCACACATGTGCATGCATGTATGGATGGATGTGTGCTGGTGTATGTGTTGCTGCCTCAGGTCCAGTGGAGCGTGTATATCTCTCCGCTCCTATTGTAACCATCAGGGGGAAGGAGGCTAATCTGACTGCGGTGGTTTGGCCGAGCCACACCAGAACATTGACCTTCTTCTGGTGGTTTGACAACAGCTCCGAGGTGAGAAGCCTCACCTCCTCCGCCTCCTCCTCCTCACCTCACTATTGTTCCACAGACACATTTTTTTCCTGCTTACTGCATTATTTTCCATTCTCCTAGTCCTCTCTTGATGTCCTTGTGTTGTTGTTTACAATCCAAATGTGTAAATCTACAGCGCTTTCACACAAATCATGTAAAATGTGACTCCACGTGACTGCCCTGTCTTCCCAGAGGATCTAGCAGTAGGATGGGTGGTCATATTTATTTATCACGCTGATTGTGTTCACTGCAGCACCGCCTCATTATACAGTATGTCAAGGGCTGCATGCACGTAGTATTCTATATTCGACTCGGGCGATGCAGGTTTTTCTGTGTAATTGTCTGTGTTTTTACTTCTGAAATTCAGCCCATTATAACCTTGGAGGGAAGCATCTCGTACACGTTTCAGAGAGAGGGAAAAAACAAGGTCACGGTCCAGGTTGCTTCTGGGAACGCCGTAATGCAGGATTCAAAAGTTATAACTGTTAAAGGTGAGTGGGGAGGACAGTCTTCAAAGCACTTTAATTAGTGTGATACATGTTACATGAATATGCAATATGCTATCTCTGGGAAAGTATGATGTCTCTCGGTCCAAGCTGCAAGCGGCACTACACTGATGTGAACGTGGATTTATCTAATGAATGAAAATGTCACGGTAACCGAACACGGAATCTTGAGGAGCAATTAACTTCAAGGCGTATGTTGCCAAATGAAAAAAGACAAAACTGCACATCAGATAAATCAAAAAGGAAACTAGAAGTAGCATTCATATTCTAACAGACATCACTTTGCCTTTTTTCCAGAGTTCTTCAGGTCGCTGCTGTTGTCGTTCTCTCCAGCTCTTGACGAGCACAATCCTGACATTCCTGAGTGGAGGGAGGACATAGGCCGTGTGGTGCGGACAGCGCTGTCACAGGTACATCACGTCCCTATTGCTGTGAGATCTTTCCTAGAGCCAACATCAGTCTCCAGTGGCTTTCAGTGTCATTACTATTTTATACCTGAGTGCAGTATTGATACAGCAGTCATGATGTTTTATGGCCCATGTGTGAAATTTGCTCTTTTTTAGTTTACCCATGATGACAGTAACCAGACACAGTTGTCTAGTGTGAATCTGAATTGAAGCTGACATCTAAAATGTTTGCCATGGGACTTTATTGTCCAAAGCTTAGAAGTAACAGCACAAACTTTAACCTCCATGGTGGATTTATTCCTGCTTATTGTGTCATCTTGTGGCTGCAGGTTTCTGGGGTTCCTGAAGATCAGCTGCTAGTGTCTCTGTATCCTGGACTTCCAACCGCAGCTGAGCTCTTTATCCTGCCTGACGAGCATACGTCAAGTGAGCACAAGAGGAGGCGTGAGGAGGCACTAGAGACCGTAAGAACCAGTAAACCATGTTTCACACCCACTGATATGACACATTAAATTATATTTTGTGATATATGATTAGGTATGAAAAAATATGCAGTATGAATGCTTTTGCCAAAACATATCCAGCCCGGGAAATAATGTGATTAAGTGATGTTTTGTTTTTTTAATGTACTTTTTCATACTGCAGTAGCTTCTATGTAAAGAAACCAATGAACCAAAGGATGATTAAAGGAATAGTTCAACATTCTGGAAAATCCGCTTTTTTGTTCTCTTGCTGAGAGTTAGATAAGTTAGATCTAAAAATCACCAACACATTGTGACGTGTTAATTAATAAAATTAAAAAGGTTTATTAATAGATTTTTTTTTTCTTGCTTTTTATAGAGATGGGCTAGTTCACCTTCTCACTCATGATGCTAAACTAAGCTAATCACCTCAGGCAGACATGACAGACATATCAAACTCTTTGTATTTCCCAAAATATCAAGCTCTTCCTTTAAGAAAGTGTCAGGTATATGGTCATTATAAAATTTTAACCTTAAATATGTTTATTTTTGTTTATTTTAACATAATGTCTCATAATGTTCTCTGTTTATTTTTGTGTGTTTTTCTTAAATACCTCAAACAGATATCAGATATTTTTGTCACTGCCCTGAACCAAGGTCTGATCCAGTTTGAGCTGAAAGCTGATATTCGCATTATTGTGTACATCACTCAACAAACTTTGGGTAAGTTTGTTTGTAGCCTATTATTTCTGCTCACTTGGACCAAAGCAGTTGATGCATTTAAAAAACTTTTGCAGGTGTATAAAAACAAAGCTTTTAAATAGGCCTTAGGCGAAATTTATGCCTTGTTAGTACAGTATGTCTAAACATCCACGGTGCGTTTGTTCTGCTGCTTGTGCTTGTTGATGTGCAAAAGATAAGCCATGTGTCTTTCTTGGGATGATTTGACATTGAGTTCTGCCCAAACACTGAAAAAAAACAAAGCACAGATTCCCTGAATGAGATTTATATGGTACAGTATATCACAGGATTTAAATATCTTTCACAGTGCATCAGTTTTGCACCTGAGGCGGTGAGACAGTTGTTCTGTTTGAAATTAGCCGATCAATGACATGATTGACAAAGAAGGCGTTTGGTATGCACTGAGGAAATCGGCAGGGTCACTGTGTCATTAGCATATTGCAAAAACGTGTCGATCAACTCTGCATGGCTTTACCCTTTTCATCCACCAACGGATCTGTCTTCATTTGTGTCTGCATACAAAGGTCTGGGTTGCCTTTAAAATGATCCAGAAAGGTCATAGACTTCATAGGTTTCTTTCTGAAGGAGAGAAAGATGGGCGATGAGGGGAAATACTTTGAATATTGCATCTCAGCATTTAAAAAGCCATGACTATGCATAAGGTACCTGCATGACGGACCCCAGGGAGAGTCAGCGGACCTCCTAAAGGTTCTTTTTAATACCCTGAGGGGATAACATGCAGAGAGCAGCTCTTCAGATGGTATCTGCAATTGTTACATGACATTGGGTAATGAAAGTGATCTCCTTGAACTAAAACATGGCTTAGAAAAAAGGAAAATGATTCAGCACATTTGTCTTTGTGACTTTACATGCTGTCAAAATGTGACACTCATTTGATGTGTCTGTCTTTCAGCACCACTTGTGGATTCAAACTCCATCCACAGTGGGTCAGCCATGCTGATGCTGCTCACTGTGGTATTTGTTGGTTTAGCTGCATTTTTCATCTACAAATTCAAAAGGTGTGTTCACTGGAGTATGAAAGTGCATTTTATTGAATTAACCCACAAATTAGAAACAATTTGTCTTTGTTTTTGCTGGTGAAAACCTTACATAGTTGCGCTGCTATCTTCCTGTCATTAGGAAAATCCCTTGGATCAATGTCCAGACCGAGGACAGTCATGAGAAGGAACCAGAAGTGATCAGTACAGTCGGCCAGAATGACAACATGTCCAAGGTCAAGCTTAGTGAGTTTCCCTCTCAGAAAGAACTCATGGAAAAGGAGCTGGAGGCCAGGAGCAGAGGTATGTCAGCTACATGATTACTATTTTACCACCATTTACTATGATTATGTGTTACAGTATTTTAAGTGGATGTATTTCAGGATTTTGAAAAAAAAGACTACACGACAGCTGTGAGGCTAATTTTTATGCCAAAACTAAATTAAATACAGAATATTAATATCTGTGTACAACTCAGACACATTAGGATTTAAAGGATGACTGCCACTGTAAGAGACTGATACTGATTAACATTTTATTGCCATAAAAAAACGTGTCACTGAGCATCTGTTTTGAATAAATTTTAACTGTATTTGGTGCAGTGCCAAGGATTTGATTCATACAATAAAAAGACATGTAGAAGCTTTTCTTTGACTGATGCTACTTTACACCAAAGCGCAGCACACATCTGAGGTGCAAATTGCACAACTACAGCGTCTGCACGTTAACCAGATGTCACGATGACAAGTTAACTTTCTGATTGCTGTGGCTGACATCCACTGCGATGTCTTTCAGATGAGCACTATTCAGTCCCCGCAGACAGGGTAGACTATTTGACAAAGGTATCATTGCAGTGCTCTTGACACAGACATGTGGGCTGCAGGCCTTTTTTTCTGGTCACTCAGCACTTTGGCTATTCTTCATTTCACAGCTGTTTCTGCCTTCTTTCCAAGTCCTTGCTGATCGGGAACAAATTAACTCCTTTTTGGTTTTTCAGAGTGTTTATTTACAAAAGGGCAGATCCGCATGGGGCCTTTGATTTCAGGCTTGCTAGATTAAATGAATTCACAACCTGCTGTTTAAAGACTTCATTAATACTCTGAGGCTTGGTTTCATTCTCATGCAGTCTGATTTTGGCTGGGATACAAATGCTCCCAATCCATCCAAGTATACAGTAAGGTCTAGATCTATCATCTGTTTTCAAATGAGCTCACTATTGCAGGTTACTCTCCAGCTCACTGCAGGAATAATCATTCATCCATTTTGAATTTTGAATATTGCCTTCATTGGTTTATTTGCAGAGTTTATAAAATATGGAGGGTACTTCTTGTGACTTATTGTTACAGTTTCACTATGAATAATGTTAAGTGTAGATTTCATTATATTTAAACAATACCTACTATATCCCTCCCAGAATATTTCATTGCCTTTAAGGAAGGTCTTGCTCCAGCTTATCTGAAACATGCACCTCACCAGGGTTAAAACATTAACTGGTTTGAATTTAATTAATGTCTGAGTTCAGTGATTTTATGTGTTCTCATTTTATCCCAAATAGCTTCGCAAGAAGAAGAAGAACCTGCTAGTCATTGATAGTTCTCACAGCTCTGCCATAGTCAGGAAGTACAATCAGAATTCATGAACATTAAAATGAAGATTTGAACATTTAAAACTAGATTTGACAGATTAAAATCATTAATTTAATTTACGTTAATGCCAATTGGTTCTGAATGATTAACATGATGGCTCACATGGGCTCATGTATCATACTAACTAGAAATGTGCAGTTCAGTTGAAATGTGAATTAATTAAACTAAGATTCAGGATTGCTCTGTATAGATTCAACATGGCAGGAGGTTTTCAGAACAGGTTTAGCAATGAAGTCAGTATTTCCCAACTTCAGACACAAAATAAATGCTAGAAAAAATGGGCTATTTACATAACCACAGCTCTATGAGAAGTATGAATCAGTCTCTTGCTTCTGTGAGGAAGAAGTTAACTTTTTTCAAATAAAGGATGGTGTAATGTCAGCCAAGTATACAGAGGGCAGTTCGCCTCCCTTCCCCCTGATCAGCTCTTTCGCAGCCAATCTGGGCTGGCGTAGTGTGATAGATGAGCTCCTGAAGCTCAGGAGACATCCGTACAGATTTAATCTTTCAGATCTTAAAGGTAGAGTCAGTCATTCTGCAGAAAGATTGTTAATATTTGAATCAAACACCCAAACAAATACACCCCTACCTTCATACTCGTTCAGAAGCTCCGCCCCCCAAATTCATGGATGTACATTGCCAAACCAACAACCAAAAGAGAAATATGGCGGATTCCAGAGCGATGCATCAGCTGTGGAGTCACTTCTGTTCTTCTCACACTTTATCACGAGCAGAAAGAAATTTGGTCTCATGTGAGCACAACAGTCCAGCCACACTCTACACCTCTCTGCAGCCTCCACACTTCTCACTCGACCTGCGTTCAGCGTCTCTGTCCACAGAAGCAGCCGTCTGTCATCTGCAGCTCCTGGAGAGTTGAGAGAACAGCGGCCGGACAAACTGCCTTCACCAAGCTGACTGACAGCAGAAATTTACTGAACCAAAATAGTTTGCATGTCGGTTCAATGGAAAGAAATCCACAGTGTTTGTATTTATGATTCATTGATACAGTTGATAAGTTGAAAACACATATACAGCAGGATATTTGTGTGATTTAAACAGCTGCCTGCTCAGATTACGCTTCACTAAACACGACAGAAACAGACTTGGAGCGTAAAAAAACGTGGGGGTCTCTGTGTCTCTGATTCAGTGTGGATTGACACATTTAATAAAATGGAAGCATATCTGTTCCTAGAAAAAAACACTTTCTGTGTGAATTGGCCACGGCCTCTCTCTCTCCAGTTCACCAGCCCTCCTCCACCATTCAGCGGGTGCTGGTGACAGGAAACTGTCATGTCCCCACACAGACAGTTGCTCTGATGACTTCCCCCTGTCCTGTGCATGAGCATGAACGCTCCCTGCTGCTGATTGGAGTAGTGTTTTGTGGCTCTCCCCCGAGCCACTGTGTTTACATGCCAATTTACAGAGCCAGTGCTGTGTATGGACACCAGATTTTTTTTTCAGCGCACACAGAAGGGACAGCTAGCAGGTCATGAGGTATTCGCTGAATTTGACAAAAAGTGTATTGAATTAGAATCGCTGACTCTACCTTTAATTTTAAACTTGATCTTATGAATGGTGATTTTGCTACAGACTTCTCCTAACAGAACTATTCTAGTCTCAAAACATGCTTCATGTAAAAAGCAAGTTCACATAGATCACGTTTTCTTTAGCAAATCTGGACTGACAGATCTTTACCTTGATGAATTTACTGCCAGCTTATTAATTATATGGGCAAACATGAAATTGGCTTTATGACGCTTTATACAAATCACTGAATTTAAACTACTGGTACAGTTGAGAGATAAAAGTTCTACCTTTGAATAGACCAGTGTCTGCACAATCTGAACGAAGTCTTATCATCCCTCCATCACCAGCTCAGCCCTGCTTGGATAGGCCGTGTTCTCACAGTAAGACAAGAGGGGGCTTGTTAACCAAAATCCATGAGTGATTAATTTATAGTTAAGTGTAGAAGCTTGTTTGATCTTCAAGTACAAAGATTAAAGAAGACTAGAGTGAAATTTGAGTTGTTTGGTTCATGTTACAACCATGTATTACTTTGCAAAATCACTGTCATGTAAATGAAACCCAAATATCACAGATTTACACTCAAAGTTATATTTGCAAAGGAGATGACTTCACAGACGCATATCAAGTATTTTATTATCATATCCTTAAAGCTAAACTAACAACTGGTGATGTGCATGATGCCAAAGCAGTTGACTATCCCTGTATTTAGTCTGTTTTATTATTTGTTTGCATGTTTACAGGGGGAATTGGAAGAAATATGGAAAGAATTGTAACAAGGGAATTCCCAAACTGTACTAATGTCTAAGACATGCACTCTGTTACTGAGTAAGTACAGATTATTGTGTTTCAATCGTGCTGAAATTGTTTGCTTTGTTGGCATTGTTTTTGTTAATATTTCACGCTGTTAGCTGCTATCATTCAAAGTCATGTTTTTTTTTTAACTCACATAGATAGAGTAAGTATCTACTTTATAATACAATGATTAATCGATTAGTCCAGACTTGAGGGCCTCTATTTTGAGTGCGGTGAAACACCACAATTGGATGAAAACTGCAGCGCCCAGCAGCGTTTTCACACAGATGCTCACAATATGTCCAGTTATGTTAGCAATGTTCAGCTGACATTGTGCATTTTGGGCGAACGCTTTACTGCCTGTGACAAACAGTATCTTCATTGTTCTTAATTTGGATGATGTCAACATAGGAAGCACAGACTGAGTTGCTTTAATAAAACACAGTGGGCTGCTATAAAAACAATGCGAGTACACCATCAATACCATGTACACACTGGTAAGTAAAAGATATAGTATGCATAGGTTTTACTGCATACATATATTTTTTGATAAAGTTTGATAAAAGTCACTTTAAATTCAATATTTAATGACAGAGAATGATCATGACTTACTAAAAGGATATTTAGGCCCTCAAGGAATATTATGATAATATCATACAGGGCTTGAAATGGTTTAATAACTAATTTAAATTAAAAAAAAAAAAAAAAAAAGTTACAGCTCTTGGTAATAATGTTTTCCTCTTAGCATAATGTTTGCCTATAACACAAACAAATTGAACCATCAGGCTATAAAGTTTGTCAAGTGAAACCTTTTTATTTTGTTTTTGTAATTTTGTTTCTTTTCTGTGCAACTCAAATAACAAAAAGTTAGCTGCTAAGGCAGAACACATGTTGCTTATATGTCTGTCCATAAGACAGAAATATAATTAAAAAGTAATCTTAGGTTTAATTATCATTTCATTATGACAAGGGAAATGGGATTTGTTAAGCAAACCAATTCAACTCCATGCTCTGCATAAACATAAATATTTACCGCCCTATAACTAGAGGCCTTTTGAGTTTTAAATATAATGAATATATAATAATTTCTAAATCTGACTGTTGTGAATGCTTATAAGACAGATATGTGTAATTGGTTTTACTCTGTAAGATAACATGGTGCTTTCAATGACTGTTTCTCAGATGAAGGTACACAACAGAATATGGTCTGAAGCTGTATGGACATGAAGGTCTGGCCTTAGAAATGGAAATATTGAAAACATGTACATAGAATAAGATGGAATGTAAATCTATACAGTAGCTTCATCCCTACTTTATTGTAAAGTCAACCCACTGAACAGGCGGTAGTATGTTTCCATGACCTTCAGTCCCACAATAAGCTGTATGTCCTATTTTATACTTACTTTGCTTTCAACAGTAGCATGCCCTAATTAACTGTGATAAGAGACTGAAGACTTATATTAGGGTGAGCAAGTACTGTATATATCATGGTGACTTTAAAGTTTACTTGACTCAAATTATTAAACACCTTGTCTAATAGTCTAGTTGTGCAATTGCCAAAAGTTGTGCATGATCTATAATATTGTTCATTTTTGTCAAAGATATAAAATCATCTTGTTTTGAATCATATTTCTTACTGTGAACAAATTGCCATTTTGAAATTGTTCTAAATAAATGTATTTTTATATGGAATCATGTTTTTCTTCTCTGCATGCACCTACACTATGTGTTGTAATGGAATATGATTAGACAAGATTATAATATGGTTTATACTCTTCTTGTTTCTCCAAGCAAAAGGATGCCAAGACAGATTGTTTGGTTGTCAGTAATGCCTGTCAGTGAATGAGAAATGTCTTCATTGTCGTGACATAAACCTGAAAACAAATGGGTTCACGAAGCCTTGTTTTTACAACGTTGTCTTATCTGAAACACAGGTGCCTTGTAGCAGCCAGTGTATCAGTCTCAGCATACCTCTTTTAATGATCTCTCAAAGGCTCTGAAGTAGACTTTAATGGGCAGAAGTGTGATAACACCCATGTGAAGATTCCCATCTGACACTCAGACTGAGCTTCACTTTACCTCTATCACTCTATCACTCAGGTTGCCAATTACAGATGGTTTCTATTTAATGGGAACAATTACTGAAGCTGTAGTCGAATGATGAGAAACAGATGATTTTGTGAAAGAACTAGTAGTCTAGAGTATTGCTTCTTCTCTGTCCTCAGACACAGCAAGAAAAGTGTTGCGAATTAAAACGGCAAAGAGGCAGCTAGGTCGGGGGACATCGCTGTGTGGCTGATTGGCTGAAATAACTCTTCACACACAAAGCCGCAGCAACAAGGCCCTTGTTCCTCTGTTTTGCATTTTGTTTGCCACTTCAACAGCTTCATATGACACACCAATCTTCATCACTCCAACAGCTATCAACGCCCCGAGAGTCTTATTCTTGCTCCTACTCTCAGTCTAAATTAACACCAAGGCCTTTCTCTAACGGCCCTGGGATGTTCCGCATTGCACAATCAAATTGAACGGTGACAATCACTAATGGATGATTCGTTGCAGCCAGACACTGTAATGTAGCACTCAATGAAAGGAAACACGCTCATCAATTTCACACTGTGGCTAACACAATATTGCTGTGGGTTATTGTTGTGGGACATTTTTCATTCAAGGTGCTACTCAGTCTGGGAAAATCTTCCTTGATTATGTGTGTGTGTGTGTGTGTGTGTGTGTGTGTGTGTGTGTATGTGTGTTGATTTCCTGGAGAGGGGATAATTAATTTGTTGCACAGTGGGAGAGTCAAGGAACCAGCCCATTAGAATCACTCCAGGCTACTTGGTGCTTTTCATTGTCCTCCCGCTTGGCCCCATTGTATCATGCATATGACTGCACTGAAACTTTGGCATGCTAAGCAACACTTGTTAGAGACAAAGCAGAAAAAACAACATATTTGACAAAGTGAAAGCGCCTGTCGATCAAAACTACCAATTTCTGTGACAGACTCATAGCCAGCTGAAGTGAAGTCATAGTTTTGCTCTTCATGAAGTCTGCTGATTGACTAAATCAAAGGTCAAACACAACAGCCGCAGTCAACTACACGGATTTTAACAGATCGGAGACAGCAAAAATGAGCTGTTTATCGTTGTGTTTCTGCTTTATTCCGCAACCATGGTTACTTCTGCAAGGTCAGATGAAAAACACACTAACAACCCACTGAATAATCACGTTACTTGTAATGAATGAGTTGCCTAGCCTCTGAGAAACATTTTCTAACATTTAATTTTTTTCTCCTAATTAAGACGTATTTTTAGTATCTTGAAAGAGGAAGAAAAAAAAAACATCATGCAAATATGTTCACAATTGTATTCACAGGTTGATTATTGGGGCTTAACAAAAATCTGTTAAGTAAATTACAAGCACAAAATAAAACTTCACTGATATCGGTGCGGAGAGAGCATTCATCTGATGACGAGTTATTTATGCTTCAGGCTCAATCGGAGCATTGGAGGGAGGAAGTATGGAGAAGCCTCTAGTCAATTTGTCCCGCTGACATACGATGCTGACAACACTTAAAAAGAAAAGTTTGATGAAGAAGAACTTCAGTACTTATACCAAAGAGACAGCAGCTGACCAAAGCTCTGTGCGTAGGCTGAGCCTTGTTGACAGGAGATACGTCTTCTCTATCTCTGTGTCCCTCGCAGCTAGAGAGATGAACAAATTTGCAGCCTTTTGTCCGCTGAGTCCTTGGGGGCAAACCTAGAATAAACTGCAGGCTCCTCTGCATTAATGTAAACTGAGGGAAAATGCCATGTGTTGATGTTGACATCGTCACGGTAGATAAACAGTCCAGCGTAAATAAAAGGTACATTTAAAACAACCTGAATAAAGAACATGTTTCCATTCAAATCGGTTACAGTTTCAGTGTTGTGATAGATCCTTTAACAAGGCAGCCCAACCTTCCCAGTGAGATCAGTTCAAAGAAAAGCAACAAAACAAATTTCTATCTGTGTCAAGGAGTCTTAACTTTGTGGTGGTAAATCTGGTATCTGCGTCAAAAGAATAGCTAATAAATCTTGAACTAATAAGTAATTATTTAACATATGGATGTGGCACTGTAGTACTTTTTTACTGCATTACAGCAAGTGTTTGCTGCACTGTCGTTAACACGGGAATTATTCAGAAAATTTACATTTTGTTCTCTTTGTAGAAACCAGAATTCACAAGGAATGCTCCTGGCAACAACAACAAAAAAAAATGTGTTTGAAAAGTTTAAAAGTCACTGCATTGTTTAACAGTCGAACTGAAAACAATCAAATATAAGATTTCTGCTGCAACAATAATCCATATGCATGATTTACATGAGACAGAAGATTTGTGTATAATCTGTTTTAGAGTAGGTTTAACATTTATCATTCCAGTGCCACTAAAACAACTCAAGTCCCCTAAGCAACAGGGATTTCTGTTGCACAAACAAGAGGGAGTTCTCATATATACCTATCTAGTATATCCATTTTGATCTTCTGCTCTTATTTTTGCTATGACATATATAACATTTTGAGCGACAAAGAGACAGGCTTGATGGAATACACAGATCTGGGACTCGGAGCCATCCTTCATCTCCTGGATATTGCAAGCTTTCATTTGATGAGAATCTTCTGATAAGATTTACTGATTGTACAGAGCTTAATGAATCTGGTTCCCTCACTGTCTTACTCAGATAAGCTATTTCCACATAGTTAAACAAACTCAACTTCACAAACACAAGCCCGAAGAACAGAAATATGAGCATATTTGGAGATATTATTATACATCACTTCTGTTCTGCTGTTTGATATTTTCATATTTGAGCAGACGCAGCTGTAACCAGCTGAGACAAATAACTTTTACTTTTCCATTATGGATGTACATTATTTACATAAAAAGATCAATGTCCTTGCAAAAATACAAGTATTTTCAGTCAAAAAGTGTCCCTTTTCAAGAAGCAAGTATAAATCTGTACAGTCTCCTCAGAGGGATTAGGCAGCACAGTGTGAACTGGTCCATCCATGCATGGGTAGCAAAACACTCGAGACCATTCATTGTGACCGTGGTTTCATAGCTTGCTGGAAGTAACTGCCAAAGAAGATGTATTGCTTTCGAGTCGGTCATAGACTCTCAACATTAAAACACATGGGGCGCTTCATCAGAGAGCTTGATGTCTGTGTGAGATGGCAGGTAGCCTGGCAAGGGAGAAGAAAGAAAAAAGACAGGAGGAATTTTATGTAGCTATTTGCATAAGGGTGTATTTTTGCAGGGAAACACATTTATCTTGGATGGGTCGATTGTTTAGCTACCGGTAGAGGTAAATCAACTGGAACTTCATAGATATTTCTTGATGAAAATGCTTTCACAACTCCGCTACTTTCCTGATGCACAAATTATTTTATTGGGTCAAATAATTCACCTAGACATTCTCATCACTTTAGCTTGCACTCGATTGTGCCTTACTTACTTGTGAATACTAATACGTCGCTATGACAAACTCAGGTAGGCAAATACATAAATATACAGCACATAATAATAACTATGTCTTGACAACTCATATAATAATATGGGGAGAGGAAGAAATAGCATCAGCACTTAACAATAAGTGAATATCAAGTTTTCCTCCCCTGTCAGTGAGCTTCAACGAATGACCACTGTTCCTCTTTAGCAATTCTATTTTTAATATACTGTCGTGATTTTTGTGACAACTTTCTTGGCGAAAGAGATGGTTCACCCAGTTCAAAACACTTCCTCTCACTTACCCCTTATGGTACGTAACTACAGTATGGTTTCTGAGCTGAAGTTTGGAGATGTCGGTATTTAAACATGAGCAGAGAGACACATATTGTAAGTGGTGAATGTGATCGATGCTGCAGTTTGTAGTTTGTACAAAATAAGCTGAAGGCATATTGCTGGTTTTTAATCCGTGTCACGCCAAACATTTGACCTATCCCACATGGGATTATAAAACACCTCTATATATCAAATATCAAAACTGTAAAATTAGATATTTGGGTAACACACAGATAAAATGTAAGTAAGATTATATGAACATCTGTTCGATTGTACACCAAATAGCAGAAGAAAGACAAGAAATGCTATAAGCCTAATTTTGTTTTCTAGGCTTTCTCCAAGTAACTATCTCAACCAAACTTAAATGTTTTGTATGCGAATGGCAGGTGATCACACAAAGACAGGAATCACATCTGTGAATGTATTAGATATGAATAAAAATAGGATGTAATGTGACTATTCTTTTACTCTGGATAATCCACAAACATTGGAGCTACTTTCTACTTTCTAGTCTGTTTGAAAATTGTTCACAGTGTGTTCTGTGGATAATCCAAAGTAATGGAGAAACAGTTTCAGAGAAGAAACAAACACAAATTCATTCTCCTTCACTGTACTGGGGTGGAGGAAGTAAACTCGGAGATGGATAAAATTTCAAAACCTTGATAAATAAATCCAAAACTATCTGGACGGCTAGATGCCACTTGAGGTGAATGAGTACATATGTATTTTTGTAAGATGGGTGAACTGACCTTTTATGTAATTCTGCTGTTTTTATCACACCACATCAAATGTTTAGATACCTGTTTTGTCGCTTTAAAAACCAACACGTTCAATGCAGATGGTGACTAGAGTGATAGAATACAACACTACATAAAGTTGTCAACATTGTTCAACATATACTGAAAAAAATGTGAAAATAATCCCTATGGATACTTGAAGAATGCCTGCAGCTTTAAAGAAGAAATAGACACACCAATACCTCTGCTTTTTGAGTCTAACTGTACATCCACATGATCCAGCGAGGTCAGCTTATCCCCCTCAGGGTTTGGGACGGCTATGGAGGTCACTGTCGGGATGACCTCTTGTTCTTTGTCAGGTTGCTCCGCTGTATATGTGTTGATGCCTGGGATCTTCCTATAGGTTGTGCAGAGGAGAAAAAAAAAGAGAAAAGATGATAAAAAAAAAAGGCAAGTTAATGGAGACCTGCCATCAGGTCTGTTTCACTAATGCTTTCACTACACATAATGTGTCACACTATTTTTAACTGTTAAGGATGGGAGAGGATTGCTTGAAAGCTGGAAACTAGGGCGTTTTGCATTCCTCTGGGCATTGCACTCTCACTTTCATATTGTTCACCTCAGTTTTCAATCAATTTTTCATCCCCTCAGATGCACCCCCAATTCTGCTTAAAACTAGCATCTTGCATTTCTAATTTCAGATTCTCCCCTCGTGGCTTTGTGCTGCAGCTGGTGCTGTGACATTTGAGGCGGATTTTCAAACTCAGAATTGATTTTTTAATGTAGTAATTATGATCCTGAAAGTTACAGTAAGTCATGTTTTTACTTTGTAATGAGTAAAATTCTGCAAACTACAGACGAACTAAAGCATTTCACTGTGATTGGCATGAGGATTACCTGCAGTAGAGGATGCTATTTACTGTATGCCCCTCACTGTATAATATATGTTGTCTCAGGACTTATCTCCTCAACCTTTCCTGCCATGCTGCAGAGTATGCCTCACCTTGAATGGTTGTGTTTAGCATTTCCGAAAGGTCAACCCTCACATTGTCAGATAGATGAATATTGATAACTGCAGGTCTCTGACACCCATTCAGCACTCTGGGAGAATTGATTAGACTGTCATTCCCTGTAATATTCTGCAGATTGAGACAGAGGGGAATTGTCTCATTTCTCGAGCTATTATTGTGTCGTGGCTGTCCATAACTCAGAGATATATGGAGTCTGAATACTTCTGGAAAGTTTTAGGAGTTCAGGAGTGAGGTGCTTACTTGTAGATAATGGGGCCTGCTCTAAACAGGGCCGTTATGCAAACACACGCATAAACAAAACGACATCATAGATATTTGCAATGATATGAGTCTGAAAAGCAGTTTCCTTTTGACTGTGCTCTATAATAGTTACGATGTATTATATTATATCCAGTATACTGTACCTTTTAAATTTATATATTACAAAGACAGCCAAGCCCATCAGTACGACTGACACAAGCATGATGACTGCAGTGCTGCTGTGACCACTATCACTGCTGTCCACAAGAGGAGCTTTGAAGGACAAAGAAGGAAAGAAAATGAGTGCACATGCAGTCCAAAAGAGGACAAATGCATATTTTTTATGTGTATATAATTATATAAAAATCTTATTATATAACAATGGAGAATCACAGCTGTCTTTTGTTGCTGACTGAGGCAGCAAATGCCCAAGCAACACTTTATCTTTTCTTCATCTTCATCTCTAAACTGGAAGAAGTACACAATCTAATCTCATATAAGGAGCACCGAGAGAACCACCTGAATTTAACCTCTTTTCCAAAAATGGACGGTATAGCCGTTTATTCGGGTAGGTGTGCGGCAGAGACAGCATACTCACCTGGAGACAGCCGCGTGGCGTACACATTCACCTGCACTCCCGGTCTGAGTGTGAACTGGATGAGGTCTTGGTTCAGAGCACTTAGCAGAACCTGAGAAAGCTATGAGGAAGAGTGATAGAGCAGAGAAGACTGTTAGCGGCGGCTGCACAGCAATATTCTACAGTCATCAATATTTCAGCCTCAGTCATTTCATCCAACGGCCTGAATTATGAATCAGAATTTTTGCTTCCTTCTAAAGAGGAGCAAATGTTGATATGACACAAAAAACCAAACCTACCGCACCAAACCCAGCAGACTTTTAATGCCGATGGAAACCCTATCAGGTAAAAGGGCACTGTGCTTATGGTGTGGCAGTGACATTTAAAGAAATTAAATCTTTTGCTCTTTCTATCACAACAGGGACTTTTCCCACCTCCGATTCTTTGTTATATACCTATTTTCAAAAAAAAAAAAAAAAGAAAAAAAAAAGCATGCACTGATTTAAAAAGTTCAGTGAGGCAAAGCTATTGGAGATCAAAGTATTTTCTAATATCATAAAATTGCTGTTTTAATTTTCCTCCCTGATGTGCCTCAAGTTCCACTGCTTTTCACACCTAGATGAAGCAGTCATTTAACAAGAGACCAAAATGCCTTCCCAGAGCCCATTTGAGTCCTTAGCCATGCCTCACTAATTCCATCTCGCTCTTTCTAAAATCTTTCCACTGGTTAAAATTAGACTGCTCTACACAGTATGAATAATTACTTTTTGTTCTAGTGGCATATCAGGGTCAGTAAATCTATTACACATTTTAATAAGCTGCTCCACACATATACTCGACACATACACGTGTGTTTTGGGCGCACACACTCACTTAATGCATCCACATTGCAACTCATTCATTGGAGATTAGAACAGTGAACTGAAGATTTATTACCCCTATTGTCTATGTGGTTCTGCCAGGTAATCAGACAGGATCCAGATAAATACATCTCTTTAATTCCCAATCCAGGCCACCTGCCCCAGTTTGTCTCCTTTCTTGACGGTGCCAATTATATGATGCATCAATGTAATTAAATACCTATTAACTTAGTTCAAGACTGACTGTGAGCCAGCAAAATTATGTTTACTTGTGATACATCTCTTATGATGAACAAATTAGTTTGTCTAGCTGTTGTTTCAAAGACAACCCTGTTTTATTGTTTTGTTTACATATTTAATAGCTTTTTAGAGATCAGTTTTGAGTGTGCCATAGAAGACACAGAGATCTTATTTTGCTGTAAGAAAACAATAAAATACATGCAGCACTGTGACTTGATATGTTTATGATGTTAATACTATGTAAAGGTTTATGCAAGTTTCAAAACTTTTAAAAAAGTGACAATGACAGTATGGCATGTACTGAGATACTGTGTGTTATTTCACTGCTGATGCTGGTTTAGTGCTTTTACATGGGAAGACACTGCCCTCTAGTGTTGACATCATGCATTACTCCTCAGGAGGGATGAAATACAAAAAGCATGTGTGGCAACATTACGTCATTAAGCACAAAAGCAATAAAGACATAAAATATAATTTAAAAAAGCTTAAGCTACTGTGATACAATGAATCAATTCAGGGGAAAAGTTTGTTTGTTTGTTTGGTGGCAAAGAAAAAAAAACATAAATTAACAATTAAAGTTTGTATTGCCTGATTAAATCATTACAAAATGATGAATGCAGTAAAATTGAGAACATGTTCTTTAATTGAATGACTCTGCAGGGAATCTAAACAGTGTACTTTAAAATGTGGAATATAAATGAGGAGGATGTGTTGTGTAGCTATATTAGATGAAATGGATCTTGTGTGCCTGCATGCTAATAACAGTGAGGCTATAGAAAACATATTCCTCTTGTTCTCTTTGTTTTCACTTAATGGACCACATCAGAGTTTCTGCATGTTTTAGCCCAATTAGTGCAAAAAAATGTATACTCTTCATTACTGCTGACCTTTTCCGAGGCATACCATAGTGATTTCCTAACCTACCAGGCAGCCATTGTTGTCCATTCTTTCCACTGCAGTATTAAAATACATTTGCAAAGACTTTAAACTTGGTTGACTTAGGTAATCCATCACAATGAGCATCATGTCTGCATTTGTTTTTGTCAAAGTTAACCTTATTGTTGCGTGGCAATGGAGTGCAGACTTTCCAAATCAGGCTGCACTTAAAACTGCGTTACCATGCAACGATAATGTAACTTTGACAAAAATAAATGAGAGCAGACATAATGCTCATTGTGATGTATTGCCTCACTGAAAGAAGTTTTAAGTTAAGTTTTAGTCTCTAAAAGTAGATTTTCATGCTGTGCTGAAATGAACGGAAACCAATGACTGAAGAAAGAGGATTTAAGTGTATATAAAATGTACAACGTTGTGCAAAAGAACTGGAAAATGATTAATACCAATGTAAATGTTTGATTCTCAGCCTCTTGTTAAATAGATTTTGTATCTCAAGAGACTGAAAAGTAAAATATATGAGTAAAACATAGAAGAAAATGGGCCATATAATGTAAATACATGGGTTGGTCAATATACATCTGTATAGAAATGTACTAGTTTTATGGCTTTACGATCTTTCCAAAAAGTCAGAGACAAGAGTATTTTTTCAAGTACAAGTATCTTTTCACTGTATCTTGAATACTGTGCACAAATACTTTAAGTGCTGTGCTGTGCCGTTAAAATGTAATCTCCTGGTGAGAGAAACGTCAAAATCATAAAATATGTTCTCTTTTTAAAACAAAATCGTTTAAACTCAGAAGTGTTGCATGACAAACTAAAGGACAGTAAAGGGATGTTTTCTCTAGAGAAAGTCTCCTGACTTCCTCAGCGTACTTTTGTGCACTTTTAATTATCGCAGAAAACCACATTATACTGAACATCTGCCACAGGCCATTAAAATGATTAGACAAGGCAGTACCTGATCCAGGTGTGCCCACTTTTCATCCATGGCTCGATCTCTTGACGTCCTCTCAGGCACAATGAAAATCTCCGCTGTGGTTGGTAAACCTGGAAGCACTGTGACCAGGAGCTGATCTTCACTGATACCTGTGACCTTTAATAATAACAACAAAACCTCACTAAAAGGCCTTTTAATTGACACTGTTTTGGGTGATATTCTACGCTACGCCCTGCGATATGATTCTTGGGGGTCGACTGTATAAATAAGTAAATGGTGTTGGCTTTCTGCTTCATATATCATTTGCCTAAGTACCAGTCACTGTCAACATATAATGCACAAATCAGCTGGAACATGCAAGTTCAATTTGACAGTCTTTGGTAAAGGCCAGGGCTTTTAGTGCATTTATGCCATAACCAGAGGTCTCCTGTCAGTTTCCTGGTGTAAACTGTGGTAATATCTGACAAGACAGAAGGTCAAAGTGAATGTTTCATACTGAAGGCTACTGTAGGATATATATAGAGCTCACTATTCAGGTCTTTTACATAACATGCTGCTTTTTTGACATGCCCTATACATTCTGAGAGGGAAAACCAGATGCACTTAACCACATTTAGGCTCCCTTTACTTGAGGTTTTGGTGTTCTCTCGAGGCAATGGCATTCAGCTCTTTAGAAAGCAAATAGCAACTGCCATAGCAGTGCTTTTACTGCCCTTTAGTGTTTTGACAAGTTCAGTTCAAAGTGTGTACTAGTAATAATGATTTCAGGTGATGTACAATCAGCCCATAGAGGTTAACAACTAATTACAGAGCAAGTGAGGTTAAAGACACTGCAAGTAGTGGAGTGTAACACTTGACACAAGACCACACACATACATTACTAATGCAGCAGAACCAAGAATGGAAATGTTATTGGCTCACTGAACAGAGGCTTGAATTTTTCACTCCAGGCTAGTGCAAAGCTGTTAACTGCCAGAATCTGAATGAGGTCCTCTGGATTTTAGCTCATTCCTGATTATATTATGGTTTTTATAATATGAGAGAGCAGCTGCATAACTGACCTGAACCATAGAGCTCTTCACCACTCTCCCGATGTCCTCTCTCCACTCAGACACCCCGGGGTTCAGCTCATCCAAATTAGAAGAAAAGGCCAAAACATGCGACCGGAAATAATCTGAAATGCAAGCAGAAATCTGAATCAGACTTAATATTCTTTCTTACCTCTTGATGTGGGAGCCCTCCTCACGAAAATCCAGTTCAGTAATCAAATAACCCTACCCCTGATTGTAAGGTTGCCTGCACAGAGTAGAATCTGTTTTTCATCAGATAATATGGGTATGATAAGCTTACATGGCAACATGATTGCCCAATAGAAATTGATAATGAGGATTGGACATACAGTATTTCTGTCTCAAAGTTCATAAATGTTCATATTAATCATAACTTCAATTAATGCTTTTTAAGATGCTGCATGGATACACTATAACCTTGAGAAGATACATAAGATGAACAATATGTCATTATTATGTTCACATTGCAGTACAGAGGCCATTTTTTGCATATGTTTTGTCCTTTTAACCTTATTATGGAAATCTTTTGTTGTTATTCATGTTTGTGCATACATCATTACACATGCACTTTGTTTATCAGGTACTATTAGATAGGACAGTCTATCTACTAGATGGTGCAGTTCACATGATGAATAAATAAATAAATATATATGTAGATATATATATAAAAAAAAAAATCTCCCTCTCACCCCCCTCCCATGGGGGGGTGGTGATTTGTCTTCCTCAAGCTCGAGTCCTCTAGCAGAGGCCTGGGAGTTTGAGGGTTCTGCGCAGTGTCTTAGCTGTTCCTAGGACTGCGCTCCTCTGGACAGAGACCTCAGATGTTGTACCCGGAATCTGCTGGAGCCACTCTCCCAGTTTGTGGGTCACAGTCCCCAGTGCTCCAATTACCACTGGCACCACTGTTGCCTTTACTCCCCACATCCTTTCTAGCTCCTTTTTCAGCCCTTGGTATTTTTCGATCTTCTCGTGTTCCTTCTTCTTGATGTTGCTGTCGCTTGGGATTGCTACGTCTATCACCACTGCCTTCTTCTGTTGTTCGTCGATCAACATGATGTCCGGTTGGTTAGCCGTCACCAGCTGGTCAGTCTGGATCTGGAAGTCCCACAGGATCTTGGCTTGGTCATTCTCAACCACCTTAGGAGGTGTCTTCCATTGTGACCTTGGGACCTCCAACCCATACTCAGTGCAGATGTTCCTGTACACTATGCCAGCCACTTGGTTATGGCGTTCCATGTACGCTGTTCCTGCCTTCATCTTACACCCTGCTATTATGTGCTGAACTGTCTCAGGAGCATCTTTGCACAGCCTGCACCTGGGGTCCTGTCTGGTGTGGTAGATCCCCGCCTCTATTGATCTTGTACTGAGTGCCTGTTCTTGTGCTGCCATGATTAGTGCCTCTGTGCTGTCCTTCAGTCCAGCCTTTTCCAGCTACTGTTAGGATTTCTTGATATCAGCCACTTCTTCTATCTGTCGGTGGTACATGCCGTGTAGGGGCTTGTCCCTCCATGATGGTTCCTCCTCCTCCTCTGCTGCCTGAGGTATTCACTTAGCAGTTCATCTTTGGGGGCCATCTTCCTGATGTATTCCTGGATGTTGGTTGTTTCGTCCTGGACAGTGGCTCTGACGCTCACCAGTCCTCGGCCTCCCTCGTTCTGCTTAGTGTACAGTCTCAGGGTGCTGGACTTGGGATGAAACCCTCCATGCATTGTGAGGAGCTTTCTTGTCTTGATAACAGTGGCCTCTATCTCCTTCTTTGGCCAGCTTATTATACCAGCGGGGTATCTGATGACTGGCAAGGAGTACGTGTTGATGGCCCGTATCTTGTTCTTCCCATTCAGCCGACTTTTCAGGACCCGTGTAGGTATTTGGCTGTGGCTGACGTCCTTGCAGCCTCCTCAAGGTTCCCATTTGCCTGTGGGATCCCAAGGTATTTGTAGCTGTCCTGAACATCTGCAATGCTGCCTTCTGGTAGCTCAACGCCCTCGGTCCTGATCATCTTCCCTCTCTTCGATACCATCCAACCGAACTTATCTAGTCCGAATGACATTCCGATGTCGTTACTGTAGATCCTGGTGAGGTGGATCAGTGAGTTGATGTCTCACTCATTCCTGGCATACAGCTTGATGTCATCCATCTAGAGGAGGTGACTGATGGTTGTTCCACTTTGGAAGCGGTACCCATAGCCACTCTTTGAGATGATCTGGCTGAGGGGGTTCAGGCCTATGCAGAACAGCAGCGGGGATAGTGCATCACCTTGGTATATGCCGCACTTGATGGTAACTTGTGCAATTGGCTTTGAGTTGGCCTCCAGAGTTGTTTTCCACAGCCCCATTGAGTTCTTGATGAAGGCTCTTAGTGTCCTGTTGATGTTGTACATTTCCAAGCATTCCAGTATCCATGTGCCTTGCATTGAGTCATAGGGCTTCTTGTAGTCAATCCAGGCGGTGCACAGGTTGGTCTGCCTGGTCTTGCAGTCTTGGGTGACTGCTCTATCGACCAGTAGCTGGTGCTTAGCACCCCTGGTATTACTACCAATTCCTTTCTGGGCCCTGCTCATGTATTGGTGCATGTGCCTATTCATCTTAGCCGCTATGATGCCTGACAGGAGCTTCCATGTTGTACAGAGGCAGGTTATTGGCCGGTAGTTGGATGGGATCATGCCCTTCTGGGGGTCCTTCATGATCAGGACTGTCCGCCCTTGGGTTAACCACTCTGGGTGTGTCCCATCTATCAGCAGCTGGTTCATTTGTGCTGCCAGGCGTTCATGGAGTGCAGTCAGCTTCTTTAGCCAGTAGGTGTGGATCATGTCCGGGCCCAGTGCTGTCCAGCTCTTCATGTCTGACACTCGTTCTTGGATGTCTGCCATTGTAATGGTTACTGGATCTTGTTCTGGGAGATTGCTGTGGTCTGCTCTTAGATCCACTAGCCACTGAGCATTGGTGTTATGTGATGCCTCCTTCTCCCATATGCTCTTCCAGTATTGTTCAGTCTCAGCCCTGGGAGGATCTGTTCTTGTTTTATTACCTTGCCACTGAGAGTACGCTTTGGATGGTTTGGTGGAGAACATCCTATTTATTCTTCTGGCTTCTGCGTCTTCTGTGTATCTCTTCAGGTGGTTAGCCAGAGCTGTGAGCCTTTGCTTGGCAGTCTCCAGTGCCTCAGGTATAGACAGCTTGTTGTACTTCCTGGGTATCCCTTTCGTCCCCACACCTTTCTGTAGCTCTGAGAGTTGACTAACTTTTCTCCCTGTTGCCTTGATCTTGGCCTCCAGCCTCCTTCTCCATGGAGGGTAATGTTCGTGGCTCATGGTGTTCATCTTGTAGCCAAGCATCTCTAGGATCACTGTTGCTGTGGTGTATATCAGCTGATTGGTCTCAGTTACGGTCCTAGTAGGGATAGTACGTAGCGCTGCATTCACATCCTCTAGCAGACTTTCAGAGGGTACTTTGTGACTTAGCCTTAGTAATTGGCCACGGGGGTGCTGGGTGTCCAGCTTAGTTATGATAGTCATTCTTAGGTCAGTTGCCCTTGTGTTAAGGTCGTAAGGGCTTGTTGGGGCTTGGTACCCAATCTCGGAGTGTGGGGAGGATGATGATATCTCTCCTCTGACCTGTCGTCCTGGCTCCCCCTTGCCATAGCATGGTCGTTGTACCTCATCAATCTCTAGTTGTGATAGCAGTTGCCGTTTGCGGATGTTGGAACACTGAGCTAGTAGTTGTTTCTTTGTAAGCTTAGAAGTCAGCAGTGTTAACCACTGAGCTATCCAGCTGATATATATATATATATATATAAGCCTTTTGACAAAAAAATCTCAGCCATAATTCATGGTATATATATATGTGTGTGCATTTTCATATGAATTTTCATGTTTGGAAACATTAAGAAACTATTTCAACCAGAAACAAAAAGAGTATGTGTGTATGTGTGTTTATTTGTGTATATACAATTATGGATTCCCTTTGACACACTCTGTACAGAGCTTTCAGCCACATTTGGCTGAGGATGGCATTTTCACATCACCAGAATCCCACAGCTAGGTCATGTGATAACAACTAAACCATCTCCATGACAAGTGAACAAACTCCAACCACTGATCAAGACCATGAATTATGGCTGAGATTTTTTTGTCAAAAGGCTTCAAAGGTTCAATAAAAACTTTTATTAATTCTCTCTCTATTTGTAGTTGCAAAAGTTTTCACTTTATTGTTATATGCCATGGCTGTTGGAGTGTATTTAGAAAAGTAAAATGAAGCTCACCATAAACTGCAACAGTCATTTGGTCCTGGTGCACAGTATTGCCGACTGAAGCCTGGACAGTGACAGTGTGACTTCCCTCCTTGGAGAAGGTGAAGGACATCCCTCCTTCCAGGGTCACTACAGGCTAAACGGCAAAGACACAGACAGTAGAGAGAGAGAGAGAGTGATGTGACTTGTGAATCCATCATGTAATTTGGTTAATAAACAGCATGGTAGAGAACAAGAAAGCAAAGCTCACCTCTGTTTTGTTATCAAACCACCAGTAGTAGGTGACTGTTCCCACATTGCTGGGGCGTAACACTGTTGTCAGGTTTACTGCTTTGTTCTTGATGACCACTGACGGAGCTGAGAGCTGGACCTGTTCAAGTTGACCTTTGAAGCGAGAAACACACAACCATATAAATCCACATCTTTTTGTCAAAACCTGGCTAAATATACTACTTCCATGTTGTAATATCGCACCCTGACAGAAGCTGTGTTTTCAGTCATATTCTGGCAAAATGATGACTGGAACACACAGAGTATATGGATGCACAGTGGAGAAGTTGATTGCATGGCAGGAGTGGTTTGAGAAGTGTCTGTGGATGTTTTGATGCTTTTTGCTACCATGAAAATGTCACCATTGGAATCCATTATAATGAGCTGAATTCAAACTGACCACCGCTGTTCGTCTCTGTCAATGAGGAAACAACCAACAGCCGTCTTTCACGCCCACGCGGGATGACTGATACTCAAAACTTTGGATGGAGATATTGGATGGAGTCTAACTTTAATGAGCCAATTTAAAGTTACAGAACAGTGGTGAGCATATTTGTCACATTATTTTGTCTGATTTTTTTTCCCTCTATGGGCTCACAAGTTGAAATGTTTTGACCAATTTAAAGGCTTGTTTGATCTTATAGCTGGTGTTTATGTGCCACAAAGGATCAAGAAAATAGCTTATAGTCTAGTCACTTTATGATATCAACCAAAATGAAGTTAGTTCTGAATAAGTTCAGCTTATTATGATGCAGGAAACACTGTCACTGCACTGTCAGCCAATGCAAATGATGAGCCTTTTATACTAATCCACACTTATATTAAAGGGGTATTTAATAAGTGATTAAAATAATGCTGACAATAACCCATGTTGAATTCAGGGGGAAAAAGAGCCAGTTTTCTCAAATTAACACATTAAAAATAATTGGATGAATGATCCTGCACTTAATGCTTCAGCAGCAACTATTAGCTATGGCCTGTTACTCATCCTGAAGTTTTTTTTTTTCTTTTTCACTCACAGGAGACGTGGAGGTAGAGTATCACCCTGTCAAAGCCCAGAGTGTTGGTTGCTGTAGCAGACACTTGGTAGATGCCAACTTTACTGTAGATATGCTTGACCCCGTCATCGATGGAGCTTATGTTAACATAGGATATAGCGGTGCCGTCACCGAAGTCCACTGTTATACTCGTCGTGGAGCTGAGACCCTTCAAAAAGAAAACAAAATACTGTCACTCACACTACGCTCTCAGTTGTTTGTCCCTGTCCTCGCTGACACCCGACAGAGCGCCTTTTTTCCAAATTATCTGCAAAGACGAGGTCAAGTGGTGAATCATGATGCCGCATATTTATTTGATATTCTGATGCTCCAGCCTCTGTGCTGTGTTCCTGACAGCGTCTCAATATTCAAATAAGGCGCTAACCAAAGAAGAAAAAGCATGCAAGTACCACCCTGTAATACACAAAACTATTGCTTTATTTAAGTGAAGTCAGCACCTCTTCCAGAAAGACCAAGAAGGTGACATTCTTCCCCAGTGTTGCTACCAGTGTTCCCTCACTGGTGAAGAGCTGGAGGCCCCTAGGGACCTGACTGGGACACTTCTGTCGTCTGGGGCTGTACTGCAACAGAGTTCCCTCAGTGCAGTTGTTAAACAAAGCCCTACGATATCTGGAATTCACCAAAAAAGTACAAAAACACACAGATGAGGACTACATGAATGTAAAAGCAGACACAAGCACATATGCACACATTCATGTATAAATATAAGGGCTGGAAGATATTCATAAGGTGTACAATATTAAAAATGGGTCAGTCATTGGTAGTATATATTTATTTATCATTTTCAAACAGAATAGCAGGTGATTTTCAAGAAAGTTGAGCTTGACCGTGACCAAGGGCATTTGTGCACACACTGCTCCCTCGGTTCTTGACGAAACAAATGAATTGATGTACCCTGTCGTGTTGAGGAAGCTGTCCCCCGTGATGCAGTCTCTCGATGTTGCTGAAGGAACAAACCAGAAAGCCGGAATGCAGCTCCCATCAATCTGCCTCTCAAATCCATAGTCGCTGTTTCATTTGGAACACAAGACCAGAAAAGATACACAGGTTGTAATAAATATTAGTTATGTTTTATTAAAAATCTCAAATATAATTACTCAGCTCAAACAGAATCATTCATAGTAAGCTAATGTCTACCATAAACAGAGGTGTTCTAGGCTAAAGAAAAGTTTTATAGCACAACAGCTCAGAGTACTTGAGATTTGATGTTTTATGTATCAAACATCTGAGGCAGAGAAAAAAATCATTGTTCATGTTTACACAAACTATAATTATACCTTGGCAAAGTCAAAGGGATCTATCAGATTTCTTTCATCATGATCAGGGAAAAACAGCCTCAAAAGCCCAGTCGGAAAGTTTAGTAAGTCCTTTTAATAATAAAGTGGTGTTAATCTTGCTAAATATACTCGTCACCACGGTTCAATTAGCACTAGATCAGCACATGAAGTTCTGACATGAAGCAATACTTCTGTCAGACAGACAGAAGCAGCTTATAATAGCGTCTAGAGTGAGCTATTAGCTTTAGTTTTCATGCAAATCTATTCAAGTGCACTTGATATGAGTAAAACATGCAGCAATGTACTGCTGTCATATACAGTCTTTGAGTGTTGGGGCTGGGCAGTGATTCAATATTACAGGTAATCTTCTGTCACTTAAACTGTGTTGTGGTGATATGATCATAGAGTGTTACTGTTGATGATTCGATGCAATTTGTAGTTTAAAATTAACAAAATTAATCTTTACATTTTTGTTTTACATGACCACAGAACACAGTTAATTGTAATTTTGCACACAATTACCATATTGTGATATATATTGAAATCTGAAAAATGCTTTCATTAATATCAGGATATTGATAACAACCACAATCTTTAATCAAAATGACATCTGATCTTAGAAAATTGCTAACACCCAAGACTAAAAACAATTGATGGCATGTTTTTTTTTGTTTTTGTTTTTTTAATTATAGTGATTAACTTATATCCTAAGTTGACAAAAAGATAATAGAAAAGATAACAACAAGGCGTGACTTTTGAAATATAACTCTTCAAACACTCTTGTTGTGCCTTAGGTTTGCTTCATAGACTCTGCCTCTGGAGATTGATAAAGTGTTACACTGGATTTAATGAAGTGAAAAGAGTAGCTGCAGAGTGGGGAACTCACCACTCAAAATCTGCCTCTGTGCACAGGCAGGAGTCTGACATCTGGGAAATATACTGATCTCTGGCCTTGACACATTGAACATTTGCTTTCAGTTTTTGGAAGATTCGCTTCATTCCCATGATGCACACTTCTCCCTGTAATGAATAATGCATCATAAACATTTCAGAGATTCCTTTCTTGCTTTTATTGTGTGACTGAGTCAAAAGAGATTCACTTGAGTTTAATCAACGACTGAATCTTCCAGTTAAGGAGTAAGAAGAGCTACTTACCTCATTGTGTAACTGCCACGTCAGGTAATCTTCAGATGTGCAGCGATGTTGAAAAATAGACCGGAAGTCAATCTTGACAAGTTGCCACTCAGATCGATGACTGAAGTGACCAAATATTCTGCACAAGCATGTCAGAAAAACAAGGTCAAAGACATTCAGTATATGGGGCAGATTCAAAATCTGCTGTGTGAAAACCTTGTAAATCCGCTTTGGGCAATTTCAAATCACTGACTTTAATCTATGTTTCTCTGTGGGTTGAGAAAATCCTCTATATCTTAGGCGAATGAAACACTTTCAAAACCACATTAAATAAACTCAACACTGTGTATGTACAGTTCTTAGTCTTCATTGGGGTAATATATAATTAACCAGTACAGTAATTAACTAAACTAGAGACATAGCAATTCTTTATTGTTCCTCCATATCTTACGTCATTATGAGGGTGTCCTCTCCAGGCTCCCCAAGCACCCCATCAACGTAGAGCGGAGAGGAGGTGAAGCTATATTTGTCCCAGTTTCTGCCCTCATCGAAACTCAGCCTGCGGGAGAGAACAATGGTTAGATCACAGAGAAACCAACCACAAATAGAGTTGAATTCAGTAAAACATCCCTCTCCTCATTTTAGAGATTGAGTATAGGCTCAAAAAAAGATGAGGCACATCCTTGGAGAGCCTTACCAAATGTGTCTAATTGGCAGAGGTGTGTGTCGGATGGCCACCAGAGATCCTCCTTGATTCAGGAAAAACACACTGTACTCTTCCTGAAAAGCCTGCAGACAAACCAACTTCACTTCATCACAAATTCAACATAAAGTATCCACTGGTGACAATATCAGGGAAACATGCATACTAGTAGTAGAGAGTAGAAACCACAACTGTTCTTTCCACAAGAGACTCAGTTGTGTGAACAAACAAAAGCGTCAATCAAGTGTTGCTCTCTTCGTTGATTTACTGAGTCTTAAGCCGATGGCAAAAATCCGTGTGCTCCCGTTGGTTTATTTGTTTTACAGATCAGAGATGCACCAGGCTGGGTGTCAAACCTCAATATTCTTTTTGTCAACAAACAAATTGTGTTTGTGTCACCAAGAACTGAAAAGCGAGAACTGAAAGCTGGCATTGAATGCTCAGTCAGATTTTTGCTCACTTATTCTTTATTCATATAATGCCTGACTCAAGTCATATTTTTTTTTCATTTTGTTGTATTGCTGTATTTGCTGTATTTTATTGAGGGAAAGTTCAAATAAAGGACGAGTTTTCTGTATTTTGTTACATGGGAAAAAAAAAGGTTTTGTAGAAAATGCAGTTTTTTTTAGCAAAGTAATATATCCAAAAAGCATTGATGCAGAAATGCAAGTACAGATCAGCATCACAAAATTTATATGCAATCCTATTTTTAGAGTTATAATACTGCACCTCTTTCCAGGTGTTTCCAGCATCAGATGTGATGAAAATGCTGACATTAGTACTGGTCAGTTCTGGTCCAACCACACCTAAATACAAAAGGTAAAGAAGCACTATTTATTATTTCACGCATGTTACATACTGTAAAAAAAAGCAAAATAGCTGTAGTAGTTTTTCAACATGGAACAGATGTGCAGCCAAGATTAACTTAATGTCATTTTGTAAACTGTTGACAGGTGAGAAGGCCTTTTATTTATTTGTGCTGGGAATACAACTAAAGAACAGAATGACTATCCTCTGGTAACCAGCATTAAAGGTTGGAGAGTAAACTACAGTATGGATGTGCAAAACAAATCATCTCCTCACCTGACGCTATTATAATTCCTGGAGCTGAATCTTTGCTGACAATGTTTCCCGAGGTGTAAGGATTCTCAGACACATGAAGGTGCAGATGCAGCGAACAGTACGGCTGAGAAACACACAGGAGATTAGCTGACTGAGGTAAGACTGTGAAAATCAAAGTTTCACAAACAACATAAGAACTGCTGTGAATACACTATGAATGTATCCTGATTCAAAATAGTTAATTATTATTTAATTGCTTACTATGAAAAACATAAATGCTGCGTATTATATTCTTTGGACATCTGGCTTTATTAAATCACACACAAGAGAAAAGAGTACTACTGTATACAAGAACTGCATCAGTGCACTGTCATTATCACAATAGTTAAGACACAATATGCTGTATCTGTATCTATGCAGTATCTCATCTGTTCATTAATCATTACTAAACTATTAAAAGACATACTACAACTAATAATAAAACTAATCAAAAAATAATAGAGGAATACTGACTTAATAACTTAATATTCTTGGGTTCACCATCTATTAAGTACAGTTAAATTGAAATAACTGTGTCAGTTTAAAAGAGCCTGATATAGACAAGTGAAGTTGTGAATTTGGTTCAACACCAAGGCAATTAGGTTCAACCATGGGTCATGTTGTTTTGGGACTTTTACATTTTGGTTCCACCAGCACATTAGAAATGTAGGCCTTTATGGTTTGTTTATTTCTTTTAATTCATTTCAGTGTATAATTGATTGATAACATATGCAATTTTTCCCATTAGTAAGTAAGTGCTAATAGAGTTACAGCTTATTTTAATACTCATTTGACTAAAACTTACTCATATGCAAATATATGTTCTGTGTTACTCTTTGAGACAAGAGATGTACTTTGTTGATTTTCCATCAATATTTCCTGATTCTGAATCATTTATGGTTCCGATGTTGTTATCTTAGGAAAAAAACTGCTTCAACACACCATTTCTGTCAGACCACCACCTATATGTGTTGGGGAAGAACAAATCTCTTCTGGTCAAATCTAAAGCTAAAGTTGTGGAATTAAATCATTTGGAATTCACACATTAAAATTTAATTTCTGTTTGGTTAATTAGACTTAATTTCAGCACTGTTCAAATAGCATAGAGCAACCTTGGTATTAATGCCTCTCATCGTCTGTGGGCCGTATTAGAATTAATAAGCTTATATTATTGAGATTTTCATGAGCCTTGTATTTCTTTTTTTTATCTATAGCAGATTTGTAAAAATCATGTAGAAGTTTTAATGTAAACTATGAAAGTCAAAACTTCAACTCTATCAAAGGGCCGGATATTTTTGCCTGGAGGGCCGGATTTGGCTATCAAGGTGAGTTAAATTATTTTTAAATTTAATTTAAAGCCTGTCTCCACTCAAAAATGTGTTCCAGTTGGATATTTGAGCTTAACTGTGCAGAATGATGTATGTGCAGACTGCAGAGTTTGGACACAAATTATAATTCAAAGCAGAGTATTTTTACATGTCTAAATACATGTCTGGGGGGGGGGATCTTTAATTATTGAGTTATTCGTCTATAAATCTTTTCGCAGCCTGACACATGCTGAACTGTCTTGCTCTGATAACTCCCTCCCATCCAATAATCTAAAAAGCTCTATACAGATTTATTTGCTCTATTTGACCAGTATATGTTGTGACGCAGTGTAGCACATCTAGAGCAGATAATGGAAATCCAAATAACCAAATGTATCCTGTGTCAGTGGCCCACTTACCTGTTCACAATAGACCTTGTTTCCTTGGAGATCGGTTGTTGGAGCCTGTAGAAGACGCCAGTCTCTCCCTTTGTTGTATGTGATATAAGTTTTCACTTGGTTCTCAACAACTTTATTTGACAGGAACACCCCTTTAATCCCGGCAACCTGCAAACATGAGAGACGGAGAATGGTATGGGGAAAAATAACAAAAAAGACAGGAAAAAAAAACAACCTTAAATTATTCAAACTTAAGTAAAGCGGAAGGCCTAGTTCGGGGAAGATGAGATGTCTGAAAGTGCTGGTTTTTCTGACAGGAAGCACTATTTTGGACCATCTGCAGGACTCTGCAGAATCACAACATATCAAAACAACATACGGTACGGCCCTGAGATATTTCTTCTTCTTTGTCTTAATGTGCACAGAGATGCAGACACTCATGTGCAGCTTTCACTTTGTGTTCGCATTGCTCTTCTATTTAGAGAGCACAAATGTTTGTCATTTTAGATCCTCTACTGGTCAGTCGTTGCAGCTATAAAAGCTATTTCTGGGCATAAAATGTGTGTGGAGGTCAGTGATCAGTGAGAGTAAGCACTGCTGATGGCTATCTTAGGTGTGTGTGATGCTTTTGCTGCTTGCTGCACATGAGGATAATTTAGAGCGAGGCATACATGTGCAGGCACGGCAACCTCATAGCATGTCTGTCAACACAGATATAACATGCTCAGAGCACATGTTAAAGCTGCTGTTTTGCCTCCCTTTTGACTACGGGCTGTAAGTGATACTAGTGTTTCCTAAACTTGTGCATAGATGGTGGTTTACATAAACCTACTAAATGTTTTTTTTGTGAAAAGGTAATAAAAAAAATAAAAGGTAATGAAAGCAGCCAGAATGTGAATGTGAGAGAGATGCTCAAATGCTGCAGAATAAACTGCAACATGCCGGCATCTGTTCCATTATGGTGACTCAGGACATCCAAGACATCTTAGCACAGAGTACACTTAAGGAA
The DNA here is from genome assembly GCF_910596095.1 of Thunnus maccoyii. Classification (NCBI taxonomy): domain Eukaryota; kingdom Metazoa; phylum Chordata; class Actinopteri; order Scombriformes; family Scombridae; genus Thunnus; species Thunnus maccoyii. The sequence goes on along the minus strand of NC_056546.1, from coordinate 13,602,300 downwards.
AACACGGCAGAGAACCAAGAATAACTCTCAGGAAAGTTTTAGGCTGTGTGCTGGTACTTTATTTGTCAAAGTCTGTCTGTTTTATTGGCTGAGAACTCTCCCAAAACAGGAATGTTCTCCCCATGTTTTCTCCAGTTTTCTCTCACAGTTAAAAAACAAACAGCAGTTTGGGGGGAGTGGAGACTGCATGTGAGGAGTGAATGTGTTTATCTTTCTATAGGTGTTAGCCCAGATCGATGCCGGACTGATGTATAAAGCTAAGAGATACGTTAATTAAGTGTAGGGTTGCAAATGTATTATTTTTGCATTTATTTTATTTATTTTGCAATTATTTTGTCAGTGCAATGTCAGAAAATAATGAAAATTAGCCATTAGTTTCTAAGAACACAAAGTGACCTCTTCAGTTTTCCACTTTTGTCTGACCAACAGTTCAAAACCTGAGGATAGATAGTAGATAATCAATAATATAATAAATAATAATCTGTAATAACATAAAACAGCAAATCCTCACAGTTGAGGTGCTTCAACCAGAAAATGTTTGGCATTTCTGCTTGAAAAATTATTTCAATGATTTCTTAATTACTTACTTAATTACAAAATATTACTGATTGATTTTCTGTGAATCGATTAATTACAGTAATCTTTTGTGCACTAATAAAATGTATAATACATTAAGTACTGGAAGTATTGGAATGTACTGAATGTGTTTGCACAAATATAGCACTGAGTGTAGGAAGTATTTCATTTTGCACAGTAGAAAATAACTATGCATGTATAACTGCATTGATTATTGCACAAATTAGTTACAGCATTCTGAAGGGGCAAAGAGCACAAAAAATTGATTAGTTTTGTAGTTAATATTCATGAACATGACACACTCCTCTTTAAACTGCAGCCGTTATGAAAACAGGTCAGTGATTTGAGTTGGTCCAGCTTGGCATGCCTGACCAACCCGAAAACATGTAAGCAGATGACAGCACCACCCCCCAACTGCACAGTCACTGCCTACCTCATAGAGGTCTATCATGATGTTGCCCTCTGGTCCTCCACTGCTCACAACATTCTCCAGCATCAGGGTGAAGAACAGCCCTCTGGACTCAGACATGTACAGGTTGTAAGAGTCATTCTGGTGCCAGTCCTGAATCGCTGCCACCACCTGGTTATCATCCGTGCTGATTATCTGCAAGTCCTAAATATATTAAATTCATGAGAACAGAAGATGCAGGCGGCTGAGAAACAGGCTTTCTATAAATTAGTCAACTGCAGCCAATACGCATTTAGTTGACTAAAAAGGATGACTGAATAGTAGCGTGCGTAACAGTAGTCACAGAGCCAGTGCAGCAAGCTATTGATTCATCACTTCTTGACATTATTCAGTCAGGATCAGCAGCGATTAGACCTCAGGCGTGTCATGCCATGCACTAAAAATGAAGACAGGCTCCATTTAATTTTACTGAATCTCTTATTCAGGGTGAGGCGAGGTGAAGGATGTGTGTCCTTCTCAAGGAAATTTTGACAGTATACATGGATGGATGGATGAATGGACAGATTGATCGAAACAACACTGTGGGCACTATATCTCTCCTGTTGTTATGACACAGTCTCTCAAATCACTGAGCCCCCCTGCTGTGCTTTTAGTAAATGGAGTCCAGTGCATAACACTGTTTTGTGCAAATGCAAATTGAGTTTTCTGCTTCAAAAAGTTCTCTTGGAGTTCTGGGTAACAATGAATGTGCAACTCCAGAGCCAATTTGAAGTAAATATCTGTTGATATAACTGGAAGGGTAATTGATTAAAAAACTATGCATGAGTGTTAAATAGACAAATGATCTGAACATATAATTATGCATAAATGATCAAATTTCAGGAGGATAATAATGTGAGGAAAACAATTTAATGGGTTTGTCAGCAAGCATTATGAATAACTGGGAACAGCCCTACTTGAAATCATTTGTAAAAATCATCCACAGTAAGTCATCATGACACTGCAAAATAGCCTGAAGGAATAAATTGAGTGTTTCACAGACAAATTAATGTTGCACTTGTTCTGCTACTTGCTCCTCTGCAGGTGCTCAGTTGATCAAACACTGCATCCTTTCCAGTAATCTTACCTTTGGCAGAGTGTACTTGGGAAGCTTCATTGGGTAGAAAGCATTTCTTTTATAGGACACATAATGGACAGATTGGCCACCTACTGGCACCTAGAAAAGCAATAAAGTGCAATTTGCAGTTCATCACATTTCAGATAAATATTCATAAACTTCACTGTGCACACTGATTGCTAGCAGCATGTATCAAATAATTTAAATCGTGATCAAAAACTCTGGGTTTGCTACTAATTAGGATGTTCGGCATTATGGTAGAGTGGAGTTGAAGTAATACACAACACTGATTTCAATTTAATGCCATCCTTTCCCAGGATAATGGGCCCTTTTAGCTAATGAAAGACATGACTGTACATTAAGATGCGATTGGATGCAGTGGTTTTACAGCTTTTAATTGTCTTTTAATGAAGCCAGACCTTGCGATAAAAACCCACCTGGATGAAAACGTATTCATCCTGAACCACCAGGGAATCAGGGATGATAAATCCAGGGAAAGGCTTGCCCTTGTTTCCATCAGAGCAATTCTGAAGTTTACAAGTTATGTACTGTGACCCTGTGGGTAAGCAAGAAATGAATGCTAAAAATACAACAAAGAGAAAAACAAACAGCCTTCTGTAGTGCACAATCAAGGTTTAACAAATGCTGATGGTATTAAGTGAGCTATAGAGGCAAAATTTTGGAGGCCAATCCTTATTCTCACTAATAGATAAAGTAGCGAGAGCTGTCCCAATGTGTTAGCATCAGCCAAATGAGGTGATCTCCCCGGGGACAAGGCATTAACACACGAGGCCTTATGGAAGTGCCCCCCTCTCTGCGCTGCGGCCAAGAAAAGAGCCAAGTCACAGCCTGGCCCTTGAAAAATGAATTAACTTAATCGTATGAAGAGTCTCCACACAGCCAGTGCAGATGGAGAGGAGAGTTTTGGTGCATACAGTGAAAAATAGCTGTAATTTCTCACTCAATTTTTTAAATTATGGTTTACGAGTCACAACAAAGGCTGGTAATTTGATGTGATGTCTACTCTCATTTCAATAGCGGATAACATACTGTACACTAACACATTAAAGAGAGAAGGTGGTCTGACCTTATGTGCTTTAGTATGGTGTTTTCTGACAATTTACTTTTCAGTGGGTTGCCATGGTAACATCACTTTATTACTCACGTCCATCAGTGACGCTGATCTCCAGGTGGATCATCCCTTGCTCTTTGTCTAAACCCAGTCTGGACCTGCAACATTGTGACAAACATCTGAGAAATATTAGATTTCTGCTTATGTAAATGTTCATCTGTGCATTAGTATAGACATCATATACCAACATTTAAGACAGTGGTTCTCAACCTTTTGTCACTTGTGCCCACTTAAAATTAAGTCTGCTTGTGACCCCTCATCACAGTTTATGACCTGCTCAGAATTGTGAGCAGTTCAGACTAAGGCTGATTTTTCTTTCTCAGATGTTTTCAGTTTTTTCCATTTAAAGTTTTTGTCATTTGAAAGATTTTTAGATTATATTTTATTTTATTTCCCAAAAGATTAGCTACTAAATATTTACAGCCTAATAACTGCCGGTTGTAACTGCTGCGTAGCCAACTGAACTAACTAACAAAACCAACGGCTTGCTAATATACGACTTGTTTACAGTGGACTGAAGAGTTAAAGAGGTAGATATGAAAAATGGTCTACTTATCTATCTTTAATAACCATGTTAACAAGTAACATTTTAAATTACATTTCACAAAAATAACACAGTATACCTCAGATTACAAATCATAATGCTAACAATGTCCAGGTGACTAGCTAGCTAAATAGTGTTGGTGAGATGAGCGTTAGCATAATCAGATATTTCTCACTCATTTCAAACTGCATGAATACGACTAACTCTAACATACATCTATAAATGTATGTATATAAATAAAAACAAAGTGATATACAGTTACAAAGGATTAGGAGTTCAGTTGAATATACAGATTGTTATTTTTGGCAGTTTTGTTAGTTTGTTATTTACTGATTAGACATTCCTCAAGTTTTAATGATGCAACCTGATTAAAAAACTAGACTAACTTACAAAGGACTTACACAAACTTATTAATGGATTTACGAACAGCTGGTGCGACCCAGTCTTGAAGTGATGAAAGTGTTTTTATTTCACAAATTTAATAAAAAGGGGAGCCAATAATTGTGCAGTATGAAGTATGCAGCATGTGTAGTCTTGGTCACAAAGCATTTGCCTTTTAATATTAACTTCCTTTTTATTTATATTAGACATCAGGTGGCTTAGTAAGGCATTGAAGCAGAAAGCCAACTATTTCCCAATAAGGCATATTTTGCCTTATATATTGTGAATCAGAGCAAATAATTTTAACAAAAACAAAGAAAAATAAGAAAACTATTCACACAATACATGCATTTAGCTCACAGTAATTGTTTCTGTTTTTCTGTTACCAGAGGCGCAGTATGGTTTACATTTAGACTTTGATTTTCATCTTGTTTTTGTAAGGGAACATGGGAAATAAAAGATGCAGCTGTGTTCTTCACTGTTCTCTCAGGAGCAATAATACAAAATCCTTATCTATAAACACTGGCCTGAAGGACATCTGACCTGAACTGCACTTTATGGGCAAGGTGTATTTAGCCATTTCATTCACTTTCAACGGAGATTCTTCATGATTGCTGTTAAGTGCAGAGTGACAGGAGTGACCACTTGCTGTATTAATAGCAGTGGTTGTGACAGAAGATGGGTTTCTTCTCATTTTCCATACTGTGTCTGAACTATAATATAAAAACCCCCCGTCCTGCTTCCCTCAGCACTCTGTAATTGCCTCACAGCTCCATCTCTTTTAATGGACTTTCTGTCAAATACTTCATCCAATTCTATCAGTGAACAGCAGCCCTTGCTCTTAAATAAACCCCCTGCAATGTTACACTGTGTTACCCCATAACACATACCGCAATGTCTGCCTAGCGAGGTTGCACGTTAACATGTTTTTGTAAATCATGTTTGTCATATTTTTTTTTAGATAAGATGAGCAGTGCAGGATGTGATGAAAGTAATTCTTTCATAGTGGCTCTCTGATGGTGGGGGGGAGTGTTTTTTCTGGCATGTTTTGGTCGACTTATTTCCTTGAAGACAAAAGGAAGTGCTAACATATTTTATCAGCAAAAATTTGCCCCAACAACCCCAACAAGAAATGATTGTCATACTGTATATCCACATTCTCTTTGAGAATAGACATTAAAGAGATAGTCTCAGTGTTTTGTTTATGACTAAAATCTATCTATTCCCTTAAGTGATTTTTATGTACTGTAACATTGCTAACATGTTGGGTCACAGTATTTTTCCCAGATTAATGCAACATCTGCAAAAAGATGTACTGTAGGTCTCTCCAACCTCCTTGATTAATCTGCGGTTCTGCTTTTTTTAGTGCTATGGAAACATGTGTGAAAAGGATTTTGTAGCCAACAACTATAAAAAAAACATTATAAATTAAACATTTATTCCTGTACTCGCACCCAGCAGCTAATAACACTAAAACACTCAAAGAGACACCCAGAATTTTTCCCATTGAAACCACACTATCAGTTGTGATTCTGTATACAATATACATCAGGTATCATCCAAAATAAATGAAAGATTGATGGATAATGTTTGGATATGATTATATTTGTAATACACTGTTGTATCTCAGCACTATCCCAACAATATTTCACAAGCAGAATGCCTTCAGCAGATCAAATATTAATAGGTATGTGTAAACTAGACGCTTAGTACATTATGTTAAAAAAAAAAAAAAGATAACATACATTATTTATCAATACAAGATCTGCCTACCACAAAACCTAACTCAGCATTCAATAATAAAAGCAGTGGTTTTAAAATGTGTGATTACCTCTTTAAGACTGGGTGGCATGTCATTTATTTCAGCTTCTACTTTCAATAATAAATGTCATCAACTCGAGAAATTTCATGAAAATTCTCAAAAGTGCATTTCACACTCAAATCTGACTCAGAAACATTTTGTGTTTTTGTTAACTTTAAATGAGCTGCTGACTGATCAGAAAAAACACGTAATGTTGCTGCAGTGTGAGTCAGAGCTCTAAACAGAGTCTGTGAAAAGTTGTCAGAATGGTGAGCAGAAATCATCCAACATTTTCTGGCATATGTAAATATGTACAGCGAAGGCATCTCCCCTCTGTACCACTGTTGTGTGAAAAATCCATTTAAATCCATTTATTAAGGTATAATTGTTCTGTGTTTGTCTATTATTCATAGTATTACTAGAGTATATCAATATGTTGCAGCATTTCTCTCCCCAAAAGACAAACGCTCTGCAAATGATTGATTGTGATCTCACCAGTAGAATCTGTTGGGGACGACGCTGTCATGCACAAGCTGCCATCTCCTCCCAAACTCAACAGAGACATACAGCTGAAAAAGGAGAGGAAAGCATTAACCAAATTAGTTACAGTAGAAATAATGGTTTTCCAAGTGAGAATATCCAAGAGAATTATTTGCTGATTTATATCCAACTGTATTATCAAGCAGCTGTCAGAATTTTAGATTTTTTGGAGTCAATATGTCGATGTTGTTTTGAATACTGCACTACTGAGTGCATACTTTATGTGAAAATGCATCAGTTATGAGGAAATTCAGCAGTTTCTGTAAAAATACAATGCACTGATACTCTGAGGCTAGGTTTTTTAAATAAAAAAGAAAACAAAATGGTAAAGATTATCTGTTCTGATCCCTTCCATCTGTTTTGAGAATAGGGGGTTTTTAATACACAAATTGGCTTTTGTATTAAAATCTAGGGCCCCCTTTACACATTGCATTAAAATGCATTTTGGGTGATCGGATTACAATCAGACAGTGCTTGATCACATGAGAGTACAGGTGTAAATGCATCCAAGATGCATCGAGGATGGACTGTGATGCGATCTGATTGGATCAGGGATGCATTGTGACCACACTGAACACAGGTGTGAATGCAATTGAGCTGTCAATGCACATACAACAACTATGTGGACGGAAAAACGCAATGTTGCAAACCAGCGAGGTAGCAGCCATTAGCCGGTTAGCAAAGCTAAGCTACTAGCAAGAAAGCAGCAAGAAAGCTACGGATATTAAAGACACTCTTGGATGGAGTCAAGAAGAGAAGGCTTCTTCCCCTGCTTCGAAAAGCAAACAAAAGTCCATACAAAAGTGGAGCTTCACAGATGGCTCCCATCTTTTTTTGTTTTGTTTTGTTTTGTTTTGTTTTTGTTTTTTTGGAGAGGAGGATGTGGATCTCATTGTGGACACTGGAGACACTTATTAATATCAGGTATAAATGTAATCAGGTTAAATCATATCTGGATACGAGATGCATTTTAATGCAAGGAGTCTCCTTTCACTTACTTACAGTAACTCAGTACGATTCCACCCTAATTGGTATTATAAAATAAATAATTCAAGCCATAAAGCCATTAGTCTCCTTTTTTACTGCAAAGTTGGACTTTTGTCCAAGCATTCAAAAGGCCAGTCATCTTGGCATACTGTAATGATCGAGCAGCAAGCATCTTAAGCTCTGAGCTTTACAAGGATTAGCAACATCATTTTGACTTATCTAGGAGCTTACAACTTTTAAAAGACGTGACGGACAATCAATAAATGGAAAATCAAACCAAGCTAAGATTAATTTCATTCTAGCAGTGATAAAAGAAAAAGAAAAACACAGATGAAATTTAGCTTTACAGAGACATACAGGATGACCTGAAGGCAAACTTCTCTAGAGCGTCTTTATTTTGACCCGTCGATGGCTCTCAACTAAGCTTTCATCTTCCTCCCTGCACCATTTATCTCACTTCTCAGACCTTGACTGTTTTTCTCTCTGAAATCAAGTCTTCCAATAGTGAAGGCCAAGTTTGATGTCTGTAGCGTTGAGTAAAACAGACAGTAGGGTTCTCACAAAGAGTAATGAAGGGTGTGTGTGAGTTTATGCTCACAATTATGTGAGAGTGTGTGTATGTGTGTGTGTGTGTGTATGTGTGGATTATTTGGACGTGTCTCCATTGTTAAATTTCCCCTTTGCTGTCTAGGACACATCCATTTAAACTTGGAGTGTGCAGCCAGACCTTGTGACCTCGGGGAGCAGGTGATCAGCTGCCTCTGTTTTGGCAACTGCAGCCTTGGCTTAAGTGGCAGATGTCTCTGCCCATGAAGACCACGGAGGCCAGACGCGATTAACAAAATTAATGTTTCAGCCATGACAACAACCTGTGTTCATTTTATATAGATATAAACTTTGTTGTAATCCACCAAGCTTGTGATGTAATATAATCACAGAAACAGACAGAACACTCATACTGAGCTAACAAGTGCAAGACAAGCAGCAAATAAACCACACACAACACCCCTTACTCCCACCCAGAGATTTTTATGTCATATTTTCAGTTTTTATTTCATGCCGTCTGACAGCTACGTGTTACCTTTTGGTCGTGGCTGTAAGCCAAGATCCAGTCCTCCTGCTCGGGGTGAAAAAGCAGGCTGAGGATATCAAACGCTAAGCTGTGTTTCTGATAGGACGCCCCCTCGTCAAGGCTAATGAGCAGGCTGCTCTCCACCTCTGGGTCAGTCAGTAACATGATCTGAGACAAGACAAGAAAGGAGACGGTGGAATCAGAGGCCCACCTTGACAGCAACCATTCCGCAGGGCTTAAGTGTGCTCGTGAAGTGCGCTGCCAACAACACATGCACGGTGCAGGCTCCTGCAGGGCTGCTACTTAGTGAAAATGACACTATCTCTGCTGTACAATGATAATATTGACAGATATATTCAATAAAGATTTTTCACAGCAGGCATGTGGAAACTTACCTTCTTCTTGTTGTTTGGACTCACGTACAAGTAGCTCAGTATGGTTTTTGGCCCAACTTTCTCATTAAGTTTCTCATATGTGGTCCCATAATCAGTTGACCTAAAATTCAATTATAGGATAAAGTAAACAGGCTTTTGTGGCGAGTAACGGAGAATTGAGAAACACCTACTAGTTAAGATGCTAATAGTATCATTAAGCATATCAGGCAGGCGGAAAATTGCAACAGCAGAAGTCATAAAGCAATTTGCTAGATGAATGGAGATTTCTCTAATTATTAAAATAAACAACAATATCCTGTGTGGCATGTATGGCAACGGGATGAGATATTATTATCATTATTGACACTTTGGGTTACAAACATTGTATACTCTAATGTTTGTAATTTTCATGTTTTATAACTTTAATGGAGGATTGAGGACATAAAAAAAAATCTACAATTGCAGTGTTTATGAAACTCTTTCAGAACCAGAGATGTCCTCGAAAATAAATGTTTGGCCTTCAAAAAATTGGACTGTTTTTCTCAGTTCATTCATTGTCACCAAAATACATACTGGTCTCTGTTCCTTGGTGACATTTCAGAAACAAGATGGCATAAAATGGTTTATACAGGATAAAGCACACAGGCTCCTAGATTTTTATAACAGAATATTTTGTTTTCAAGAGCTTTGGAGAATTATGCCATCACTAAACATTATGCAAGTCATTTTGTTATAAATGCGACATCTATTTGTGTTACCACACAAACACAGACTAGCAGAAGATCTTACCTCCATAAAGAACTCTCCGTTACTCTGCCGGAGTTGAAGTCATAGTATTTTGTCAACATGAGGATCACCTACGAAAAAGATAAAACAGATTACTAGCTTCGAAGGAGCGCATCATCAGTTTTGAAAAAAGTGTCACATAGTGAAAGAAAAGAGCCAAGACGTTCATGCTCATGTCTTTTAAATTACCTGACAGACACAGCTTTATTAAAACCCAGCTGCCCCGTTTGTCTAAAGCCTTGTGCATATTCTCAGAGGATAAACAGATAGCATATGTATGCTACAATGTTTTTAAGTCCCAAAGGAGAACCAGCAAAGGCTACCACTGCTAAGCTATGACTAAATGAATAAATAAGTCAATGCTATCATTCATTCCAGGCACACAAAGGCCTCATAAATATCGTGGGCATCTTTTTTTGAAGAGGATCATAAAAAGTGTTATAGTCGTATACACAGGCCTTTACTTAATACCCGACAAGCTGTTGATTTCAATATGTCTTGTAAATAACTCCAGATAGTAAAGAATGGCTCATTGTGGACTCTTCTATTTGCCTCTTGTGTACATACATTTAACTTGTATTTTCTTTTTTCCTCAGTGAGGCAATGACATGAGGAGAAACTGTAAAATTTTACTTGTTTCTTTTACACGTCGATTCCAGACGCACGAATCCAATGTATTTTACTCAGCGAGTCATCATAATGTAAATGTCAGAAGTCTCTCACACAAAAACAGTTGTTCACCCTTCACCCTTTACACAAATTAATTGCTTAAGCAATGCCCTTCTTGCACTGTGCAATCATAAAATCTACAGATCATACAGCTCTCTTGGGAGGACTCTCGGAGCATCTCGTTCAGCTTTTTCATGCCTATCTTCTAATTATCAAGTGTTCTGAGTGTTCGGAGTAACATTCGCTGTACAAAGCAAGGACTCCATCATGTAAACAATAATTTTTTACTGCTTTTTAAAGCCCTTCTCACACAGTTTGTAGCATCCCTTGTAGTGTTTTCTTCTAGGTTTTCGCTCAAATCAAACAAGTCAGTCCTCATCTCTGCTAGATAAAAGCTTGGCCCATCTTGAAACAAATTGCCTCAGTGATAGACAAACACTGTGCACACATTAGACACTTCCAGGTGACTTATGTGCAACTGACTCCAGCATTTGGCAAGAAAAACATATTCAAAAACTATAAACTATAACTAATTGGCTGAAACCACTTGCTTGTGGATATACTGTGCTGATGCAACACCACAAAATATAATAACAGCAACTATGATGTAGGTTTTATACCCCTCACATAATACCAAAAACACCATTCCACAAGTACTCCACCTTAAATATTGGCTAATCACTTTCTGATTGTCTTTATTGATACCGTTTATTCCAGTATCAAAAAATAATTACTGGTACATAACTCCTTATGTTCTTGCAGTATATTAACTTTTTAGTAAAATAAACATCATTGTCCTAAAAGGTCTTACATTTGCCCTAAATTATGTGTAGTTTTGTTCTCTGTTGTTTCACTTTATGCGCCATCTTGTACATGTAAGTTTGTGTCCTCACTGTGACACCACAAGTTTCTGAAGACAGAATAATGCAATTGAAACTTTAGTTTTAGTTTATTTCCTAATTATTTACCCTCGTTGTGAATACGCTGACTAATGAAACTCTAACTCTGCTGTGACTTTGTGCTGAATGTATAAAATCCTTTATATGAGGCTAGTTCAGAAATAGTCCAGTTTGTTATAGCTGCAGTACCAACTGTCCAGACCGGGTTGCAGAGATTTATGGTCTTCCAACAAAATGGCCTTTACACTTTCCAAAAGTCATACCCTCATGGACACTGTCATACACAATAAAACAACCCACAGCAGCCTGAAAATTAGGACAAATTACACCCCCCTTCTGTATGGCAATTAACTTTATGCATTTACTTGGGTAGGATCCAGGACTACAGTCATATGTAATTTGAATCCAGCAAATTGCAGCCTGAAAAAGTTTCCGAGGGATGTTGAAAGTTTAAGGTGAAGCTCCGTGGCTGCAGTTAACACATCAATACAGTGATACAATATTCACTTTGTAGATTATTCTGTGTGAAACAGGTGTTTGAAGTTCAACATGTCACACAAGCCATTAAATCGCTATTTGAAATGAACTGGACAAAGGCTCTTCTTTTAAATATTGCACCATTCACCAGATAATGGCATAACTTACTTTCAGAATTTAAATAATAATGCCATATGTATTAGCATATCTTTCCCTTTGAATTTCGACAACAGTGTCACATTTGATGTCAGCTACCATGCAGTGCATATCCCATTAGACTGCAGTCGCACCAACATATCGCCAAACTGGATTACTTGACATCCAAGAGCAAGCAAATTGATTTTTCAACCTCTAATCCTTTGTAAATCTTAAACCTTGGAGGTAAATGGACTGGGATGAATTCGATCATTATGTAAGAATGAATGGAGGCTTAATGGTGACTTAAAGGGCTTAGGTTGAAGAGATTACTGGTGTGAAATGAAGGTGTTGTATGAAGAGGAGACTGGGTGAGGTACGGGTACCAAGAATGCAGAGGCGAGGGGGGGGGGTCTGTTATTGAAGGATGAAAACCTGAGACAAATGAAAGGAGCGACAGAGCACACATTGCAATTCATTCCCACTCTCACCAAGCCGTTGATCCAGCCTTATCAGCTGTTGGAATTAAGTTGCCTCATCAATAAAACTGTCATCACATTTAGCCACTGCAATTAAACAGATGGATGATTCCATAAAAGCAATTGTTACAGGAGTTACTGACTGGAATATTAATAAAAAAGACAAATATGACACATTAAAAACTGGTCATGTGTCTAAAGTGTTTCCCTTACTTTTTGCCAAATGCCCCCTTTGATCCTGAACAGGAATAAGCAATGAGAACAAGTTAATGTTTCACACCTAAAATGTCAGTTCACTTAAATAAAATTTAAAAAATCATATTTTCTCATTTACCCATAGTGGTATACAGCCATAGTTTTGGTACTATTTAACAACATTTTGATATATGCAACTCTGAGATTTCTGCTTTCTACCCATATGATGGAGGTAAATGGAGTCTTGCTTGTGGTTCACACAGCACAGCATTGAAAATGCGCTATTAAAAATTCAACAGTATCTTTCCTAAAACAGCTTTTATGACTGAAACTACTTTGTTACAGTAAAAACAACACTGTTGTTGACCTCACTGTCAGTGTCTGCAGATAATCCAAAGTGATGGGGACTCTGTTTCTGTAAACAGATGTGTTTTCATTTGTTTTAAATTTAAAAATGTAAAAATCATAGATCTAGTGAGCAACTGAGATAGAAATTTATTCACGCCTTGTTTTCCTTAAACCTACATTAATTGATTTTTTTCCCACTTGTGGGCACCACAACGGCCGTAAACAAAACACTAACATATCACGTTTTAAAGTTTGATATAGCAAACATGTTAACAAGCGTATGAGAAACATCAGTATTCATTTGGAGCTGTGTTTGTGTCTACATGATGAATCTAAGTCCAGTTTTGATCTGTACCAACTCCACAGGGAAATATCTGGCTCTTTAACTGCTAAATGCTCCACTATATTCAGCAGCTAGTTGCTAGAGATTATTCGCAGCCTGCTGCATCTGGATGCTGACGAGGGCAGTCAGAATGAATCAAGACAGTAAAGTTGTGGACTGTAAAACCAAAACAATGAGCTAAAAGAGGCTGAAATGCGCCCTAGGGGAAGTGCAGAATCGGGTCATTACTCTCTGAGGGTTTGTGACTACAAGCTACAGAAGTAGTCATGATCCATTTATAATATAAGAAAATGTATTATAGCAGCTTGAAGATTTGAATTTAACATTTTCGTAGGACATCTAGATTTGGGGTAATAATGATATTTAAATTAGTGAGACTTTAATTGTGATGCCTTCAGTAAGACAAACTCATTGGGAGGGAATGTGTGAGAACATCTGCCTACAAGATGTTAACACTACAGAAGTATTAACAGTGTGGCAATGAATACCTTTCAAGGAATAAAAAACACTCCCGTTAAAAAAAAAAAAGCAAGCTTAGCGAGAAAATTCAAAGACCCTGGGGGCTGGTATAGAATTAAGTATTAAACTTCACTTGATAAAATTACCAGATTAAACAGCATCATTTAACACATTTAATAAAGAAAGAATTGTCTATTTCTATTACATCGTCCTGCAACTCACTCGAAAGCAACAAAAGCCTTCAGGAGAGCAAATCCTCGTGCGCTTCAATACCACCTCAGAGAGATATGTAATGTACAGTGGCTTTTGTCTGCCACATCAATTTACATCACTTCAATAACAAAGGCAACATTTCCTCATAGACCAGATGTTGTGTTGAAGCTGGGTTGTTTGAAGTCAGAGCTGTTGGCTCTCCCATGGAGAACAGGTCACTGCAATCATAAATTATAAAGCAACTTCACAATATCACTTTGCAGAAAATAAACTATTGGTGTCCCGATAAAACCTGATTTACACGGAGGGAGTGAAATCACAGTAAATAATTCCTCTGAAGGTTGGGATATGTGATTCAAACATCTTCTGTCGTTGCTTTAAGTACTTGTAGGGTATTAAAATGATTCAGTAAGTTTTTTAAACATGTAATTCTTGAAATTTAAAGTTATAGAGTTCAGCTTTAATGTGACTGATGGCGACATTCTGTTACCTTGGCAGAGTGTAATACCAGTGATCTGTGAACATCACATCGCCAGCATTTCAAATTGACAGCAAGCAGATACTCCATGTTACAGCTATGGCGTTCAAGCAGAACGGCAAGTGTCTGACTTTATTGGGATCCTCATGTTGAGACAACAGCCCTGCGTGGAAAAAGCAGCTTGGTTGATAAGCCATCTGAAACGGCTTCCTTCTTCTTAGGGCTTATACTCTCGCATCATTTGCTTCTTCACCATAAATGAAAACCCAGGGTAGTTCTGCTGCTAGGCTGCAGCGACCTGCTGAGCCTGGAAGCTTCAGCGTGCATGAGCAGGGGGTCTGATCAATGCAGGCAAGATTAGACAGCAAGTGGGCAGGTTTTTCAGCCCAACCAAAAAGTTGTGCCCACTGTGTAAGGATGTGTTTTTTTTCTCAACTACTTTTAACTCCTCAGCACTTCATCTGAAATGTAGAAGTGCTGAGTGAAATGGTAAAAGATTAGCTGCATGTTGACAAACTAAAAGCTCTCAGGACTCTTTAATAAAGTGCATTTCCTCTGACATAAATAAAGTAAAATAGCTGATTAGAGAAATATGCTGGGGAAGGATTTCTCTCACCCATACGTCTTCTTAGTCTCACCAATAGTACTTGAAATCTTCTGTTTGCCAAAATGCATCGCTATAAATCCAAAATGAGAACTTCAGTGAGTGAATCAAAGTTACGGTTTTGAATGTGAGGCCTCTCTTAAAGTGTAACTCATGTGAGCAAGTAATGGAGGCACCCACTGTTAAATTAAAGTCTTCTGAAACACAAAATGTGGTGAACAACAGCCAAAAAAAGAACACTTATGAAACAGCAGCCAAACAGTTTTTTCTCATTCATAGATGGAGCACTGAGACATTGACTGTATTGTTTTTTTAGGGGCCCAAGCAACAAAGCTGATGGAACCCTATTGTTTTTGTTCTAACTTATATTTTTCTCTGCTAAAAGTGTTTGTGCAGCAAAAACCATAAGACCTAGAAACACAAAAATTTGCAGGTGAGTTGCAAAATCCACCCACTACTCAGGCACATGAAATGACATTTATTGACCTCAAAGTGGCATTGTAAGAATCAAGTTTACGTTTTTGCAGTTATCTCGAAAATGGCTTGGCCTAGAGTCAAAATTCTAAATCTAAAAATGTCAAATTTGTAACTTTTACTCAATTTTCTCAAAATCCTATTTTCGACATCTCGTCAGAAACCGCTGGACCAATTGTCCCAAAACTTCATATACAAACTTCACTGATCTTAAGTTGTTAAAGAAATTTCGATACATCTGTTGAATATTGAATCATGAAATTATACATTTTTGAACTTGTATTTAACTTTACATGAATGCTCATGAATCAAAATTGGCATAAGCTACTGTAACCAAACTTGGTGCACGTGTACGGATGTCAGGTCCAAGCTTCGCTGTGCAGTCCTGGGATGTTCTGCCAAAAGGGGGCACCAAAACCTTAACATTTTTTGTCCCAATGGTCTAGTGTTCTAAACACCTATCCTGTAACTGTAAGGTCACCTGTTCAAATCCAGCCTGGCACAAAGGTGTGTGTATCCTCCTGTTTCTGTCCATCTGTTGTGAACTCTGTGGTTTAAAAGGCGCACAACACATGTATGTTAAATTATGTGCTTGGACCCCACTTATCACTGCTTGCTGCTATAATTTTAAAAATGTTTTTAATTTAAAAACACCGATTAGCTGAGAACTTAACATGTTTAAAATGCAGTGGTTATTTTTTTTGCTTATTGACACGACATTACCTCACGTTAAAATGAACAAACTGACTCTTTGCTTTCCAACTGCTGCTACAATTATTCAGAAGCTTCTGCAGCTGTTCATGTAACAACACTGAGTCACACTGAAAACAGAGGCAACACGTAACAAAAATGTGGAACTGCATAACAAACACACAAAATCAAAGAAGTGCAAACACAGAGACGTGTCTGCGGCAACAATAACAAAAAAGGTGATATCTCATTAATGCATTGTTCTAGCCAAATTAACTTCATCCTGCTCTAAAATAAAATCTTAGCCTTAGTTTTATGGAATTTCTGCTCTATTGGACAGCACTCAGTGAAGAAGAAAGGAAACCCAGGAGGGGAACACAGCTTGCCGATAAAAAAAACACACTCTGCGGGTTTCAAGGCGTTAGAGAACTTCACCACAGGAAGGCTTGGTGGCTTGGCAGAGCTGAACTCAGCCTGCCAGTAGTTTATGCGCAGTGCTGAGCTTTAAAGAAAAAAACAGCCCCTCTGTTTATCCATGCAATGTAGGCAATGCCACATCCTGGTATTTGTCAGGGAAAATAAATTCTTTGTCTTATGTCGTCTTAGGTTGAGTCAGGGTGTTACAATTCCTATCATTATGTATTTCATGAATTTATTTATGTTTCTTTAGCAGGATGTGTGATGTGATGCTCGCTTCATGAAACAACTGCAAAGTAACCCCCCTCTTCCTCCTCCACAGCCTGTCCATCACAGAAAGGCGCTGGTGGAGGTCTACACTGACTGTACTACAGGGATGTCAACATGCTATATGCAGCATACTACATGCATCACAGTGTCCAGAACAGGGTTGTTTGTAATGGTGCACTGAGGAAGTAAAATCAAGGCGGGGAAGGCAGGCAAGATAAAACGGTAAAAAGGTTTTGCAGGCTTAATTGAATGAACCTATAGATCACTTTCAGTCTCCACCTCCTCCTCCTCCTTAATGTGCAACAAGCTGAATTTTCTGTAGTTATTGTCCCTTACTGCTTTCTTCTAAGAATGGGATAATAAGAAATTTTAACAAATAACATATAAGGACAAAAATATCGATAAATAAATTGTCTGTATCCAGCAGATAAATATTCAAATACTGTACATCTATGTTTATATCCTGCAGGTTTCCACTCTGACAGATGGGAATGATTGGCCATTAATGATGAGAAATTTTAAGAAATCTCATCACAACAAAATGTTCCTCAGAATTCTAAACGGTGGTGAAAAAAAGGGAGCCACCAATCAATATAAATGTGGTTTCCAACTTGGCTCTGGTGTATTCGGTAAGTGCAGAGCATTTTTATGGATGAAAAACACAATAAATATTGTTGCTTTTATTACACAACTATCAATGATTATTGACAAACTGATAAGGGGTCTGAGGCCTATTTTTTGCATTCCTCTGGTTAACCCTTACTGCTCTTTGACGTGTACATTTCTGTAACATTTTCTTCATTTAAGTCATAGATTTTGTTTATACTGTACTATACTCCATAATGAAAATTTAAATGTTTTTATTTTTCCTTTCCGCATGAGATTGCATAGTATAATTTATTTTTGTTTACGCCTACTTTATCATGCATATATTTAATCATATTCTATTTCATATCTTTCATATATATTGTATTTGACGTAAGACATAAGGCCAACTTCATACTCAAAACAACAGCACATTCAGTGTGTTTCCACACTGCTGTTGAATATAGCACCTACTTCAAATATAGTATTCTTGATATGACTCATATCTCCAGTAGAAAAGGGAACCTGCAAGTCACAAAGGGAGCAGAAATGACTGAAGTTTTTAAAAAATGCATATTCGATATATTTTAGGCCTTACTTTTGCTGTACTATAGCTATTTTGCATACCATAAAAATAATTTTCTATACATTTATTCCTAAATTCTATTTGACAGTACAATGTTGAAAACCAAATTTGCATACCATGCACCCTATACTGCAGAGACTTTTTATTATTTTAGAATATCTGCTGCTGCAATGAATTAAATTAAAACCTCAAATAAGAAAAACAGTTTCTGACAACCATTGTCCCATGCTGCTCAATAATTGTAAAACATACTGTACATATAGTAATTTCATTTACCCTTTCTATGCTTTTATGCAAGTATTGACAGAGCCTATCCTTGACAGTCAATACAGAGTTAAATTCTTGCATCATATTTTTATTCACCCTGAAATAACTCTCGCTCCATTTGATCTCTAACTGATCATTTATGCCTGTTCGCCTCAGACAAATGACATTGGCGCTCACAAACGTGAATGTCTGGATAATTATAGCAATAATAACATGACATTGGTCTAGCGCCAAGTGTTACAGTATCTTTCATGGAGTTATACTCAAATATGTCTACTCAAGGTATGACAGCTTGAACTGAATTATTTTATCAGAGAAGGATAGATGTTTGCGTTTTCATACTTTCACAGCAAAGTCATCTCCAAGACAGCCTCAAACATAACAAAAAATACTTTAGAGACGTTTGAATGGACCTTGAGGAGGATCCTAAAGTGGAACTGGAGAATACAACATAATACAGTATTTTATCCACTGTAAGTCAGTGAGTCAGAGACGCAACCAACAGTTCAAATGAAACTGACTGCGTACCTGGCCTTTCTCCAATTTGCAGAGGCAGATGAGATGACTGACTAAGGACTCAATGAAGCAGATGAGGAGAGGCAATGCATCAGGTTATCAAACACAAGATCTGTGAAGAGGAGGAGGCCCTCCACAAGAAAATGGAGGTGCTGAAAACACAACAAAACTTGGATTCGAGTACCCAAGAGCAGGACGTAAATGTTCAAGGGCTGTGAGATGAAGGAGGCATTTCAAGAACTGAGCAGCTGCTTCTTAAGTTTGCTCAAGGCAGAGATAAAGAAGAAGTTTTTTCCCTAAGAGAAGAAGAATCTCTTTACCAAACATGGATAAACTTAACAAATGCTCCAGACATGGAAGGTTTTGAGAACCCAGGAGGTGGACATTAAGCTCAATATAGAGAAAGATTATAACCTCCTTTTGGTAAGAAGAAAAATTATGTATGCTCCCGTTGGTAAACCTTGCTGAAAAAACAAACACTCAAGTACATTTTCTCAGTAATACAAAATAAAATTTAGTTGCTCAAAATAATAGTATTAATATTAAATGCTTATTATTCTTGCTTTTGATGCAATCAAATTCTTGAAGCACGTCAATTAAATACTATAATCTTTTGCATTTTTTCTTGGTTATCATGTTGGCTGAAACACTGAATTGGCAGTGCAGTTTAGTTTTCAAACTGTGATAATTGGACAAATGATAAAAGAACATCCACCAACTAGGCTTCAGCAACCAAAGACTAGCAAAACAAAATCTTAAATTGAACAGGAAAACTAAATATCAAGACAAATCAATAAGAGGCAGTCAAATTGGCTGATGTCCTGTAGGCCTAATACTAAAGCAATTATCAGATTTCAGAATTGGCAACAAACACATCATCACAGACTGTACAAGTACAAAAGTCTTGGCTTGATTTCATACAGTAGTCAACATGTGAGGACAACTGCCTGAAATGTCAAAACATGGTTTGACAGCAGCCCTTTCACACATAAACAGCCAGAATCACATTAACAAGCCAGAGGAGATATTATGCAGAACACTGCAAGCATTTCACCAGTCCCTAACCTTTTTTCTCTTTATTTATGTTTGTTTGTGCAATTACAAATTGTCTCCCACTCCTAAGCCTGTAAGATAAGGTTGCCTATTGAAGTGTGACTGGCTGCCTTAAACCTCTTTCAAATCTTCTTATGCTAATGGAAGCTGGTTGCAGTCATTATGACTGAACTGTATCTGGTTGAACAAGTTTAACTTGGCCAAAGAGATTACGTTTTAAAATAGATTTATAAAAGTACACCAGCTGAGAGAAAACTGCAAGCTTCCTTGCTGACCACCTGGCAGGCACCTACACAGACGGTGTAAGTGCCTGCCAGGGTGTGGCATGTAGCTAAAGTGGGAATTCACACACACACATTAAACTGTGAGTGGGTGGGATATGACTGTCTGCCATCAGGGGGAAATTTATCGAAGCAGGACTCTAAAGTTTGCCATGTAACTGTGAAAAAGATAATGCCAAATCCTGGTGATAATGATCTGAATGTGTAAGACAAAATGTCTGAATAATAGCTTCATGTATATAATTTACATAAACATGTTGATTGTTACGAATTATAAACAACAGTTTCTCAAATATGTGATAATACTTGAAACTTTTTATTAATGTTACTGTATTTGGAATACTGCCACTCTTACACTGTCATATAATGGGTTTTTTTTCCCTTTAAAAGTGAATTATCAAAGGAGTAGCTCAACATTTTAGGAAATGCTTCTGAGCTTTCTTGCCAAGAGTGAGAGGAAGAGATCAATATACCACTCTCATTTCTGTACAACAAATATAAAGCTAGGGCCAGCAAGCAATTAGCTTAGCCTAGCATAAAAAACGCAAGAAAGGGGGAACAACAACGACAGCCAAGAAATTGTTCCAGCACGCAACAAACTACACTGTTTGTGTGGATTAAACAAAAAAGATGTAATGTGCTAATTAGTCAAATTTAGAGTTGCTGGTAGGCAGATGTTACCTTCGGACAGAGCCAAGCTGCTTCCCATTGCATCCAGTCTTTATGCTAAGCTAAGCTAACATCTCCTATGACAGTGGTGTCGTTCTTCTCATCTAATTCTCGGTAAGAAAGCAAATAAAATATCAAAAATATTACATATCATCAGATATAAAATTATTCCTTTAAGGAAGGTAAAAGTTTTAAAAACTGTCACTTGACTTGGAATTTATTTTGGTGCCTTTTTTGCTTCTTTCTATTTATTTGCATCTGTTTTTATCAAGAATTACAGAAGCTCAGTACTTAAAAATGTGCTCTAATAGTTCCAGATTAAGTTCCTTTAAATCTAGTGCTGCATTTGGTGCATTATCAAATGTTCACATCTCACCTTGTGAAATGGCTTGGTCTTGCTCAATGTATTTTAAACTGGTTTTGGTGAAAATGCAGCATTTAGATACATTTGTAGGGCTGCAGCTGAAAATCATTTTAATTAACGATTAACCTGTTGATTTTTTTTTCTCAATTAATCGATTCGTTGTTTGGACTGTAAAATGTCAGAAAAAAGGGGAAATGACAATCACTGTTTCCAAAAGCCCAAGATGACATCCTCAAATGTCTAGTTTTGTCCCGACCAACAGTCCACAACCTAAAGATATTCAGTTCACTGTCAAATACAGAGCTAAAACAACCAGAAGATATTCACATGAGAAGCTGGAGGCAGAGAATTTGGAAGTTTACTTCTTAAAAAATGACTTAAAAGCGATTGATAGATAGTTGGCGATTTACTTAATAGCTGGCAACTAATCGATCAATCAACTAACTGTTGCCGCTCTAAACATTTTGGTAGGTAAAACTTGGTCCCATCTTCTTACTCTACATGCTGCCCTTTGATGATGCAATCAGAGAACATAATGTCAATTTCCACAGCTGTGCTGATGACACACAGTTAGGCTGTACATTTCTGTAGAGCATACGACCACAGTCAATCAATAGATTAGTAATAACTTTATGCTTGGAAATGAGGCCAAAAGAGATGCACTGGATCTCTGGTCCACCAGATCAAATCAACAAGTTTCCAGCCGAGGCCCAATTGTTAGCATGTTATGCTGTAGCTTTAGTTTTAAATCACACTTTCATCTAAGAAATAATGGCAGGGAACAATCCCTCTTAAGCCAGCAAATGTCAAATACCAAATATAGTACATTGTTCAGCCTGGATTGCATCCTGCACCTTTAACTGGTCTTCCTGAAAAGTCTATTTAGGGGCAACTGTCACTTGTTCAAAATTCTGCTGTCACACTCCTGACAAAAAGAAAGACAAGAGAGCATACCAGTTTAGCTGAACTTATCACAACTCCTTGTATCTTTCAGAACTGATTTCAAAGTCCCTTTGCCCGTATAGAAAGCTCTAAATGTCTTAGGTCCAGCTTATATGGCAGACTCCCTGTTGTTTTGTGTGCATTTCACATTCACCTGGATCTTTCAGTGTTAGATGTTTAAAACCGCAGACATGTGAAAATTCAAGATGAACCTTTCTCCAAACTGTGGAGTACCAGTTCCCTGGATATTAGGGAGGCAACCTCTGTGAACATTTTTAAGCAAGAGCTTAAAACACATCTATTTCTGTTAGCTTTCAGCTAGACTAGAATGTTGTTTTTTCTCCCTACATTTAGTATTTTACTGTACTACTGCATTGTGTTTCTCTTTATTATAAAGCACTTAAACCCTCATCTTCCCAACATTTTTAACATACAAGGACTACTGACTGGGGTCCCTGTGGACCCCAGGAATAAACTACTGTAAGAAACAACCATCATAGCAAAACGTTTTTTTCTTATTTCTTCTCAGAGCATTATTGGTTATTCATGTAATTAATGTCATCTGAAAAAAATATTATTTTTAGAAAGTTACAGTTAATTTGCATACTGTGTAAAATGAAAATACATACTTTTCTTTAATACAAATTGCAGCTTTTATCTTAAATACAATCTTTCCACAAAGCCTTCAAAATGACAGAGTGCCCCTACCCTCGCTGATAGTGTGTGATATTTTAAATTAGGATCCATGGCAAACATGAACTCAATAAATAGTTCCATCTATTAAAACTGCATAGACAGAATTGGGTGCTTTTGACTGGGGTCCCCCAGGACCCAAATGCATCAGTATTTTTTTTTTTTAAAGCACTAATTAAAACAGAAACAGAAAACAATGATAAGAAGTCACTAGGAACAAATTGATTGACAAAATCATGAAAAATTGGAATGATAGAATAAAGCACCTGTGAGATATGACAAAAAGTGTACCTCTGAGGTCTGCTGGTACCCCTGTCAGTAGAATTAAGATTAAGTGACATTCATTGTATGAAAGGTGCCATATAAGTGAATTTATATTATGATTATCATTACTGTTGTTGACTATGTTATTATTATTATTATCATCATCTTCATCATCTCAACCTATCTGCTGTTTAATGACTTTTTTTGACACTTCTACCCTCAGGTATCAAAAATAGATTAACATCTATTGTGAGCAGGGTGTTCTTCATTATAAGGCACAGGCAGCGAGACAGTGTGCTGTATACTGCACTTAACCTTTTCAGCATTCTCTGTCTATTTTCAGTATAGATACTGTACATTTATTGATGCCATTGATGCACAAAATATGCATATAACCAACTGAAAAATCAGTGATTCACCAAAAACAGCACAATGTGTGTGTGTGTGTGTGTGTGTGTGTGTGTGTGTGAGACAGAGAGAGAGAGAGAGAGAGAGAGAGAGAGAGAGAGAGAGAGAGAATGACAAGGATTTTCTTTAAAGTCTATGCAGAACATTAAACTTGTATTATTTTGACTTTTTTCCTTTAAAGTCTAGCCCACCCTCCAAGTCAGCTAATCAATTGTATAAAAGGGTGTGTGTGTGTGTGTGTGTGTGTGTGTGCGTGTGTGTGTGTGTGTGTGTGTGAGAGAGAGAGAGAGAGAGAGAAAGAGAGAGAGAGGGGGGGGGGGGGGGGGGGGGGGTTGAAGACACCCACCCGAGACTGATTCCCTCAAACTCTGCAACCTCCCAGCAGCCTCACAGTCAATCTCTATTAAGTCTAGTCTGTCTGGTCGTTCTCGGTGAAAACTAATGCTTCCAGTCTCTCAAATGACCACACAAGATTCATGAGTGCACATTGACCACACTGCGTCAAAACATGCCCGTGCGTAAATCTAGAGCACATTAACTACTTACGCTACTGTTCTGTCCGGACCAGTGCACCATCGCCTGGTTATGAGCCGTGTCCCCGGTGAGAGCAAATGTCGAACTTGTCAGCTGAAACTCCTCCTGGTCCGCAAACGAAGCATCCTCCCCGCCCTCGGGTCTGAAACCGGACCAAGTCTCTGCGCTCCTCGCACTTCGCGTTCGTCTCCAACTGGCCACATCCTCGTCCTCATTCACCGTCACATCGACCTGTGCCCCATTTTCCCCGTAAAAGCTGTCATTCTTTCCATCACTGCTGCTGCTATTTTCGGTGAAGTTACCGTCACTGGGAGAGGGGACAGCCGCAGGTAAATCACTTTGAGGAAACACTTTCGGGTGGGAAAGTTTCTGCTGACCGTTTAGCGCGTCCTTCTGGAGGCAACTTGTGTTATTCCCCCCCAAAGGTTGCTGTACTTTAGACGAACTTTCTTCGCTCGCGGGTAATTCCGCAACGTTGAGCTTTTCGTCCTCTCCGGTGATGGATTTTGCGCCCGGTGACCCCTCGGTAAATCCAATAAATTCATCAGCTGGTTCCTCGCCAAAATGCGTCAAATCCAGCGCCGAGACTTCCCGGGGAAAAGCTCTGATGAGCGGCAGCTGGCACGAGGGAATGCACCTTACCTCCGCTTTTGTTCCGCCCAGGATGGAAGTTAGGGTGAAGAGACAAATCCACTCAGAGAAAATTAGAAAAAGACAGTGACCGAGGCGCGTCTCCATTCTACGTTAATTCCGACTTCAAGCTAGCTGTTAGAAACACATCATGTTCACTCTTGAGCGTTTGTCTGTCATCACCTGGCGAAGTGGAGTCCGTGAATGCACTGTGGGGAGGTACAGCAGCGCGCGGACAAGTGTTCCCAAGTACTGATGCAAACGATGCATCAGAGGAGGAGCTGGAGGCTGAATCCTGCACGAGAGGGGAGAGGGGCCCAAACCCCCGCATCCTCATCTCAACCCCGATGAAAAAATAGCGACTGTTAGTGCATTTCATTAAGTTCAAGTTATATCTCCAGAGACGCGTGGTCCCCTAGGGGTCTTTAATCTGTTTTTGATTAGTAGTGTGCCAGATATTATGTCTACTATGAAATATTTGACCGCATCATTATCCTATAGGAAATTACTCATCAGATTAAAATAGTTTGAACTGTGCTCACATGCTGGGGTCCCTGGGGAAGACTCTAGAAACATTATGGGTCTGCCTCTGGTAGTCTTTGTGTGGAAATGTTCCTGACAGGGGCTTTATGGAAGATACAATGAGGCTTTACATTTTCCATTAGCGCGGGCCCAGGTAATCAATTAACAGGATTGCCTGTGTTCACTGTCAATTATGCCATGCAGGTAATGACTTTGTTGTGTTGTCTGCAAAATGGCTTGAAAACTCACCGAGGCTGCACTCCTGCAGTATCCATTCAGTACAGCTGAATGGAGAAAATACATATTCCCTAAATTTTAGCTTCTGTTTTTTTGTGCCCTATTCTCAGGTTAATGAGGGGTTGTCTGACAGAAAATAATGAGAAGGATTCAAACTAGAAGTGAGCATGTAATCATTTCCTCTCTCAACCTTCTCTGGTCTCTGCTGTTGTATATAAGAGTATGCAGGTGTCTGCACTGCCATGGAAATAATTGAGAACCCATTATTGCCATGCAATGCGGACACCCTGGAATATATTGTTATATTTCTCTATACTTTGGGCTTTGTTCCAGTTAGCTAATGGTAAACCATTAGGGGCACTAGAGCCTGTCCAAACCCTGTGATTAGATTCTATTCCTGGGCAACATTTAGTCAATAGGATGAGGATGCTGTTGACTGTTGACTGATGCCGAAGAGACTCCCTGTATTGAGCTGTGTTCTCCCCATCGCTCTGAGCTGCGACGTGATCCTGTTCCACATACGGGTCAACTGCACAGAGACGTCTTTCATTGGCAGCCATTAGTGATGCAGTGAGCAAGAGCTGTCTCAATCTGTTTCAGTTAGCCCCCACCAGACAAGGGGAAACCAGTCTATAATGCAGATTGATGGCTGACTGAGAATTTCAATCATGGGGAACATTGGCTAAAAAGCTCAAGTCTTGACTGTAATGCAAACCTAAAGCATCAGCGATTAGAATGCAGAAGACTTCTTAAGTAATGCATGTGTGTGGCACCAATACAACTTTTTTTTTTCTTACATGTATTTCTATTTGCTGTGACTTCATCAGGGATACATCTGTAGTGATCATAATGGATTTTTGCCCGACCTGTCTGTTTAGTTTAGACATGGATGGTCGTACACACGCTGCTACGTCTGTGTATGACTTGTTTGGATGCTTTGTCTTGCTTTGCTTGTAATACTTCTACAATAGAAATAATTTCACAAGGGTGGAACAAAGTAGGGCTGCAATTATTTTCAATTTCAAATAACCATTTACACAATAACATTTCAGAAAATAGTGAAAAACACCCATTGCAGTTTTCCAGAGTTGCTATGTCAGAAAAAAAACATCCCAAAGCCCAAACATATTCAAGTTAACAGCAAAAAATCTTGAACTATAGAGTCCATTTTTTCTTAAGAAAATGATTTTAATGATTAATGATGTCAAAGTAGCTGCAGTTTTGACAAACTGAGTAGTCAACTAATCATTTAAGCTCTAGATGAAAATCCTATCTTTGATTTTATTGATACTGTAAATTTTTCTTTGAAGCTACAGTGGGAGAATGAAGTTGTGTAAATGTCGTCATACGTAAAATTAATAATTGATTTCCAGCAAACTAAACTGAGGGTTTAGAAATCACGTTACAATTTTTTTTTTAAAGAGAAGTACCAGCAGACTTTTGCTCATGTAAAGCGTGCAAATCAATTATCCATGGAGGATCTTTTTCACTTGTTCACACATTTTACATTTCTCTGTGCAAGGTGACAGATCTCAGGACTGATGTAGTATAGCACATTTGTGTGCACAACATGGCAGCTGAGCGGAATCATTGTCTTTCGACAGACAAGAATGCTGCTTTGCTGCCTGTCACACAGACTGAATACAAACTGTGTTATGTTCCCTGAGCTCATACTTCTGTGATGGAAGCTAGTGAGCAGAGAGTGTGAAAAGCACACAAAGGAACGAGATGACAGTGTTCCATGTTGTTGGATTGTTATTCTGCTTTTTTTTGGTAATTAAATAGAATTCAGTGGAAGAAGAAAAGAGCGCTGGATATCTCTGAAATTAGACCTCTTCCAATCCGATGTCTGATTCACTTTCACAGCTGCCCTGATTACTTTGGTGCCCATAACAGTAAAAAGAAAGGACCAAAGACACTCAGGACATTAGTCATGCACAGTACATTGTCTCGCCCCTGTGCTCTAACTAAAAAGCTAACATCTGCCTTCAGTGTAGCTTAGTATTGAGTAGAAGCAGCAGTCATATGTGAATGAGAAAAGCCACACAATGTTGCCATAGAAAAGTCATCTTTCCTAATCCTCTTGTTTTTCTTTAAAAAAAAAAAAAAAAGGCTTTGAGGTAGCAATAGCACAGGGGCAGACTTTATCATCAGGGAAGGTAGGCAACTGTCTGGTGCCCCCAACTAAAAGAGCCGCAAACAGCTATAGATTTATTATGATGATTAGATATGAACAATATTGAATTATGTTACCATTCTAACTAATTGTACTTCAAAGGAAACTTACAAATGCACTTAAAAATATGCAACTGTATACTTCAGAGGAAAACATTGTACCACTATATTTACCTGACAGATAAATCTCACTGGTTACGCTGCAGATTCAGATTTTACTCACAACAATTAAAATATGATCCATTATTATTGATTAAACTATCCAGCATAATATGAGAATTAAAAGCTCCTCCTTGAACACAAGTTAAGTACATTTAAGTACACTGTGCTGATAATACCTCTCTTTCACTCTTCACTTTATGTAAAAATTTGAATGCAGAATGCAGTATTTTTACTGTGTGGTATTAATAGTTTTACTGAAGAAAAAAGTTTTGATTACTTTTTCTGCCGCTGAAACTACCAACAGAGTTAGAGAAAGGATGAAAATAAAGCAAAACATAGTTTGCCTGGGGCTCCCAAAGCACTAAATCTGCCCCTGCAATAGCATAGCTCAATTTAATGATGGACACCTGAGACATTCACTTCAATTAGTGCTGCACACACCTCTGGGGCTCCAGGAGACAAAATCGCCTTTTCAAGTAATGATTTCAGTTACATTATTGAGAGATAAAGTGAAATGCAATACAGGCAGCAGGTTAAATACTTTGACTCCAGTGAAATGCTGCAGGCTGTATCCATTTGATATCACAAACCCTTCAGTTACACCTTCATATATGATATAGGGTGTGTCTGCTATGTTGTCAGTGAAGTTGAGTGCTGACTAGCATACTACTTTGAGTATAAAATGTTTTAAAGAGACTTGAGCAACTGAAATATTTCATATATTTTCTATTGATGTCTTTTTCTACCTCAATTCATTTTGTTCATGTTTTATTATACAGTAGATGTTGCTTTAATCCACTGACCTTCAGCTCAGCATATGAGGTCAGATTCAGAGAAATCATTTATTCAGCACAGATATAGCAATCAGCAAGGTGGATTTTCCCTCTTGAGTACCACTTCACCAATCTTCATTCTACCCCCTCCTCTCCCCTTCCCTTCCAAGTGTGTAGGAGAAACTATGGTGGCCATGAAACTCGCGAAAAACGTAAAAGGCCCTTTGTAGAGCCAGTGTTTGGTTTGTCTGTTCTGGACTACTATAGAAACATGTTGACCTCCATGGAAGAGGACCCACTCCCTATGTACATATTGAGGTTTCATTCTAAGGTAATGAAAACACAACAATTCTTATTTTCAGGTGATTATACACTAATCAAAATATACTTAAGCAATATTACACTCGAGGGTGTGTGCTTTACCATCATTGTTGCCACTTCAGTGATACGGTCAGGAACGAGGTGCTTGTACCAAGTGTAATTTGCAGTTATACAACAGTTACCAAGAAAATAAAAGATATAAACAAAATGTATTCATATTGTGGGGCAATTCGCTCTAAAAATAAAAAAATTTGCTAGTGTTATCTCCTGTTTACATGGAAATAAATGGGGTATGACTAATACCTGGTAAACAATCAGTCACGTCAGTAGACTTCTATGTAATGAAACCTAGTTTACTACTCCAGCAAGTAGGCCGACTTTTAGTAACGACCTAGCAACAGTGATGATTTCTAGTCCCTGTTGAGTCAGCCAGCCAACTTGAGCTAATGCTTTCTAGAGATTGTGGGATTTCCCAAACTGAATAAATACCACATTTATAAACACAAAACTGCTTTGCTAGCTTAATCTTGTTGTAACTAAGATATCTGCTGAACATTTTTTTTTCAGTGGACAGATTTAGCTACTACGTCCGCGAGCTTCACAGACATTTTTAAACTAGTGTTGCCGTGTCACTGACTCACCGGCACAGCTGATGGAGGATGCCAGAGGGGAAGCTGAGATATACTCTCAACTGAAGGGAAAATGGTCTTGTTGTGTATGGGGGTGCCAGGTAACAATAAAGAGTGGAGAAGGGTTCAGGTTTTTCAGTGTGTGTGAGTGTGTTTGTGTGTGTAACTCGTCCCACAGTCTCAGAATCAATCCACTCGGTAAAGGGTCCATTTTGTTTTCCCCACAACCCCAAACCAGTTCAGTTCAATCCAGTTTCACAAACATAAAAGAAACACAACTTAAAAGTCCGCTTGGGGTTTTATGGCTGATCCCCACAAAACAAAACAAACCAAAGACACTAGAAAAGCAACACAGTACATAAAATAAGCACAGCAAAAACACCAGATAGATTGGACCACTGTGTTTAACTATATATCTTCAAACCTTACAGTTACGGCTGAAAATTACAACAGAAATAAACAAGTTTACCAAGTTCACATATTACCAACTCAAATCAACTGCCAGTCATCTACCTGGAAGTGACTGTTGTCGTTAGCATAACATCACAGTCTATAGTTCTAATCAATAACTACTATAACTATAATATTTATAGTGATGAGGTGTTGTCATGCTGTTAGATACCACTAAATACTACACACTGCACCTTTAACCTTCAGTGTTCAGAATTTGCCTCAAAGCAGCTCAGAACAACAACAGCAACCTAATACTATCACAAAATCCTACTAATCCACATTTAAATGAGAACATTATTCACACAATTTTAGGAAAATATAAGAAATCAAGGTTTTGAGTTACATGGCATAAAAAGTTTTCCTCATTCCATTTCTGCCAAGAAGCCAAATGCACTGACCTTAAATCAAGCACAAATTAGTGTGAAAGGTCTGAGCTCATTAATGGCCTGTCCTGCTTATAAAATCAGAAGAATTTAAAGTTAGCCTAGAGCGCCAGGTACCAACATTTTTTACCATGAGCAGCATAATGGTAAAATATACCAAATTATGTATTTTGGGCATATTTTTAAAGTTGTTTAGGTTGTTTTATTTGAAATGAGTTTCAAATAAATATAACCAAGTTTACCAGTCAAGTAATGAACAAATAAGATTAGAGCAGCTTACGATCAATAAACATATTTCTGTGATATTTTTATAGATGACACACTTCCCTACCTTGTTTATCATTGCACTAATTTTTCTGCCAAAATAAATTTAAGAATAAGTTAACAATTTTTCAAGTCTGTCCTAAAATAATAGTCAGGTGCTCATATGAATACTGACACACGTTTTTCTTGCTGATCATACTGACAATTAGAAGATCCATTAGAAGATAATGCACTTTTTATGTAAATGATGGGGAACAAAATCCACAAGACTCCCTCTGTGCAAAATTTTTTTAAAAGTTTATTTGAAGATAACTTGAGGCTTCAGCTGTCCAAATTAGTCAATATCAAGTCAATATCTTACAAAGTTACTTTTTAGTGCTAAATTCCCTCTTTTTGTTACTATACTTCCACCGCAGTTGAACAGGAAAACACTGTCCGTCAAGACATGAAGAGTGAAGTCTTTACTAAAAAGACTGTAATTGCAGAAGATGTCACCTTTATTTGACCAACTCAGATGGCTGAAGCCTCATATTATCTTCAGATAAACTTTTAAATACATTTTTGCTCATAACGAGGACTGTGGATTTTGTCCCCCATCGCTTACATTGTAAGTACATTTGGAGGGGATCTTCTAAAGCAAGGAAAACCTCTTTCAGTGTTCATATGGGCACTTGACCGTTGTTTTAAAACAGATTTGAAAAATTTGTGAACCTATCCTTTAAGGGTTTTCACATTACATATCCAACATGAACTACTTTATATGGTTTTTAATAACCAGAAAATATTAGAGTTAATTTTACTACTTAGGAACAAATATAGCAGGACAATTATTGTTCCATATTGAAGGTAGGCATTATTCACAGCATTAATGCTGCAGATATTGATAATTGTGCTTATATTCACATCTGCCAGCATTACCAACCAACTCACTCAGATCCACTCAGAGCTACTGGGTATTTTTAGCTAAGCTACTGTATATTGTGTAGAAAAACACCCATTAAGTTGTATTGCATTTGTTGTGTTGGTTGGTGTTTGTAGGTTTGACCACCAAGACAGTGTTAAAAAAAAAAGAAGTGGGGAATAAATCTTGCCTTGATAAAGTCTATCACAAAACCTGATATAATGGATTACCCAATTAAGCATAGATTAATATTTTTTCGTGCAAGATCAAGTATGTAGAGGACATAATTAAAAGTAAGTAAAATAAAATAAACCTGAATATATTTCTCCAGAGTGAATTAAATTTGTTCTAGTCCCTAATAAATTAAAAATGTCAAGATATTAACATAATATGGCCTTATTAAAAAACTAAATGTCATTATATTTGCCTTCTGTAAACACTGTTTAAAACAGTTAATACCTTTTAGGCTAATAATATGTGAAAAAACAAATGAACCTATTATAGATGTCTGAGTTAAAACCTTAATTGCTATTAAAATAAAACAGTCTGTAATATCCCAGCGGTCGACACACTTGACCACTCCTTGAGTTACATCCCATCCTAATAGCCAGTTTGAATAGGACATGCATCAATTTTCAGAGATGAAATGTTGTTAAAATTGTGGATTTTTTATGGACCTGTACATTAGACCCATATGATATGTTAGTGCTGATGGCTTTTTTCTGTATGAGTGCATGTAGCTGTTAAACAAATTAATCTTTTATTCGGTTCCCCATATAAGCAAGAGTATGAAGAGTTTGCAGACTGCCCCATGTCTTATTGTGCTTTATAATAATGAACCTGGGGAAATGATGGCGAGGTGATTCATCCCTTTATTAGATTAACAAATTTGATTCCTGAGGGATGGCTTCAGATATCTGAGGAACCCCTGAAAATAGGAAAAAGAAAAAAGAAATCTGAACCTGAAGTTGAACACACCCTGTCTGTAAACATTAATATGTGAGAGAAATATTGAAATGTTGGCACAGCGGGGTCCAAAATTCTCCAGAAATAGCTTGTAATTAAAACTTTTAGAAGTCCTTCATGTCCACTTAAAGGCTATGAGATGACAGTCATGTCTGGGGACCCCACTGATTATTTTATCATTAATCTTTTTTTCTTTTTTTTAAGATAATTGTATTATTAAAATCTCAAGCATTAGCTCCACACGTAAATATTATAAATGAACTGGGTAAACATTTGTAAAGTATTCTTGGGGCGTATTTAAGCGATATAAAGAACAAACCCATCCTTCAGCTGGACGAGTAAAACAATTTTCTACACAGTGGGAGTTACACTTCATATCAACTTGTCATCAGCCCACAGCTGCAGAACCGCAACCATGATGCACAGACTTGTAATTATTAATTATAGATATCCCCATGCAGACTGTTTCCTCAATTTGCAAATGAGAGAGAGTCATAAAAGCCAGTGCTCTGTTGTGCTATTGATTACTGAATAATAATTAATACAATTATGAGTTTGACATATTCATCAGATGGCGATGATTCACTTAATGTTGAATAATGGCAGAGCTTTTTCCCATCAAGTCCAATTTCTTTTGAGACATCCTCATCTATCTGTCTATAAAGTCACAAATGTTTTTATACCACCAGTGTTTCCTATATTTTCTGCAACTTTTCCTACATCACATCCTTCAGACATTTATCCACCCATTCCTGTATATACAAATTCATACATACAGGGCATCCCATCCCATAGATATGCTATTTAGTGTGGTGTGGAATACATCCTGCTTTTTACTCAAAGGAATAGTTAAACATTTGAGATCTGTTAGATATATTGTGTTAATTAGAGAGTTCTTGAGGTGCTGGTAGGTGGATTTTGTTATCTCTGGACAGAACCAGGCCAGCTGTTTCCTCCTGCTTCCAGTCTTTATGCTAAGCTAAGCAATCTGGCTGCTGGCGGTAGCTTCAAATTTACCAACCAAACATAAGAGTGGTGTTGATCTTCTCATTTAATTCACAGCAAGTAAGTGAAAAAGCGCATTCCCAAAAATGTCAAATAATTCCTTTAGACTGGCTCACACACCCTTTGGTAGCATCCCTTGGCAGCAACATACTGTTCTCATGTTTCTCCTCACAAAGCAGTTGTATTCAAATCCCATTTTCCCTAACTTAATTAGTTATGAAGAGACACATATGAGAAAAGTAGAAGGTCATTTATGTTGTTTAGCATACAGATAGAAACTTCGGGACACAGATCACTAGCTTCGTGCGCTAGCCAGTAACCACTAATGAGGTCAGCACAGCTTCTCCCTACTAGTCTGAAGGCCAAAGGAAACTTAAAAACACTGAACTTTGCACAATAACAAGGCAGCCAGGAGGGGGTGGGAACTCCCACACAGAGCATCAGTAATTCACAAAGTGAAATATTTCATCCTGCAGAAGACCCCTCTTATTTTCAGGAATGTCATTTTTGAGTCATATGAAGAAGTCAGAGAGAGACATCCTTCCAGACATCAATTATTAACCAAAGCTTATATCACAACCTCATAGATCAAAACAGCAAGCTTGTAAGATACTAGAGGGCATCTCATATATTTAGCGCTGCCAGAGAAACACAAACCTAAGACGGAAAGGTTAGGCGTTTGAAATCTGACACAAGCTTACGAGTCTTTGTAATTTCCCTGACAGGTACACGTTATGGCAGAGGAACACTGTAGGGTATGTGAGTCTATCTTTGTACTTCTCCATCAGAGGCAGAGGATTTTGCACCACCACAGAATAGGGTTCCTGTGAAAATGAATATTTTATGATATTGCTACCAGGCTATGATTGGTAGCATAAGAGTGGATTTGCATTCCAAACTGCCTACTGTGCAGAAAATTCATCATTACCAACTTTAGGTGAGTCTTAATGTACCCAGTAGTCCAAAAACATTTGGCGTGATGTTTTGTATTGTCTCCCCTGAGGTTAAAAACCACAAGGCAGGTAAAAATATTTACCCTAGGTTAAAATCCCACAATTGCCTGACTCATTAGAGCCATATTTAGTACTTGGAATACTGGATTTCAGCATATGCTGTGTTTCATTCTGCTGTTAGTGATGATAAAAAGATTTCCTCTCTCCTTGTGGTGCATCTAATAATGATGAGAAATAGTTGCCATAGCGATTTTTATCGTATATTTCCAGCTGACAAAAATCTATTTTCAGAATTTTTTTTAAATGCACTGGGTGAATTTTATCTGATGTTTTTGGCAGCTTCCAGTTGGAAATAAAGCATCTCATGAGTTAAGGTAGTGGTGCTGTTCTGCTTTAAGCACTGTTGCACAACAAAGACATTAAGAGGTGAAATGAATAATGTAGAGTCATTTCTCAAGAAGTCTGGACACTTGCCTCAAGGGGTGCTGCGTCACTCTCTAAGCTCATGTAACCTATATTTGTCTGAGACGGTTTTAACAGCCCATTGGGGAGCGCAGCTTCCAATACAACGAGCGTGCAACGTTAAAACAGATGATTCATTTTTGTCCTTGTGCTGTGATGCGAAAATGTGATACAGTATGTTCATCCACACAGCAAACCTCTGAAGTTATTTAAAAGTGTTTTACATACTCTTGGTTTCAGTCACAGATACGAAAGTGAAAGTGTTTTGTAACAAAATCCAGGAGAAGCAAAACCCATGAATCCGCATCTATTTGAAAGTCTAAAACAAAAATAACCGTGCTGTCTCTGCATTCCTAAGCCTACTCCATCCTGATCCAACGAACCTGTCACTCTCCACCTTGTGACACAAACAAACTGGAACCACCTCAGGTACTCGATGCTGATTTGCATTTTGTATCAAGTTCCTTGGTCAGGTGCCAGCAGAAGCATAAAAAGCTCTGCTCCCCAGATATGGAGGCCCTGATTGAAACTGTAGGCAGAGTGGAAGCTCTCTCTATGTGCTCTCTATATAGAGAGCTCATTAGTTGGAGAGACCTGTGTGCATTGTTCCAAGTCTGCAGAGTCAGCGAGGGAGCCACTCAACACTCCGCACAATCCAGACTCCTGCACATCTGGTATTGCAGCTTCAGGGTGACCTGCATGCACAAACACAAAGACACGCAAATGCAAATGTTGGCAAACATAAACATTCACCATTGCACAAAGACTACCCTGAAACCTGAATGCACAGTCTCCTGGCTGATCATGCATACATTGTGTAGAAGGATTGTAAAAGATTGTACTCGTATTCTGTTGCACACACACACACACACACACACACATATACACACACACACACACACACACAGACAAGCACTGTCCTGTATTGCCTGTGATTTACTGGCCATTTTACACCCAGCTGAGGTGGCCACCTCCAACGCTGACCCTTCATTGCAGCTCAGGGACGCAGGTACAGCATTTGGCAGCACTTCCCCAAGAATCCCCAAGCACAGACGGAAACTGTGCTGTCAATCTTCACTTATGAAGGTTTTAATTTAGTGCCTTGAAGGTCTAAAATACACAGGTGCTTTCATATAGGTCAGTCCTTTCACTGCTACCCCCAGTTCTTAGAAAGAGCTGGTCTGCACTGCAGCATGCTTTGCCAAACTCTAGCTGCAACTGTGAGTGCTCACATTTACAATTCTTTGGCAACAGAAATCTGTAGGAAGAAGTCATCAGCATGCAGGTGACTGTCATGAATGGCATATGAAGAAAGAGAAATTGAAGTTACTCTATTGAGAACATGTCAGTGTGTGTTATATTGACAGACCTGCTTTATCAGGCTACATCATTGCCAAGATACACTGAGCTCTGAGTGGAGAAAAAAGCTGACTGAGAAAGCGGAGAACAATATTGTAGAAGGCCACATATTGACTCTCTGTATCAGTATTAAAAGAAATATACTTACCAGACCCACAGCTGCCATTTCAAAAGACAAAATTAATCAATGGAGTTCATAGGAGCAGCTTTCACATAATGGCATTCACAGAGAGCTGTCATTTAAGATTATAGCCACCGTTAGAAATCAATACTTCAGATATTTTTGCTTCCGATGCCACTGGCAAGATGTGATAGCGGCTGCCTCACAGCGTGGACCCGGAGGTACAATAAGATCACCTCCATATTTGATTCAGACGTGGTGTGTATGTGGAAGAAAAAGTCTTTTTTCTCTGACAAACAATGAGAAAATACTGGTATTATAAAGCCACTTTTAAAAAGATCTGCTACAAGTAGTGAACGCAGTTTTAGTGAACACACTCCATAAGACAACTTTGTGAGATCTGTGAAATTTCAACATTCCATTTTTTATCCACACATTGCTCATTGTCTCCTGTCAGATAATAGTAAATGGAGTCACAGCGTTCCTTGGAAACAACAGAACCAATGTCACGTTTCTTTTTCTCACTCTCTCTATTGTAAACTTTCTTCCTGCTTTCAGCTAAGCTGTGTGGGTCCCCAACCAGTTTACAATGGGCAGGTGTGATTTGTGACTGGTCTACATTATCTGGCAGCAGACAGCAATTACAGGGGGGTTGTTTAAGCAGCTTGGACAGATGTGCTGTAAGGATTAGACCACCTTTGATCCAAACATGTCTAATCAATCATCACAATACTTTACTTCATACAGGTTTCTGGATTATTATCAAGCTTCATATTATCTTTGTTAGACACTGACAGCGACTTCAGATAAGCTTTAACAACTGTAAATTGTATTCCCTGACTGTCACAACACCTCTTCAGAAATCTGCTAATTGGGAAGACTCAGCCTATTCTCTGTAGCCATGGGAAGAAAAAAAGAAAGATAAAGAAAAAGAAGAAGAGTGCGAGACTTCGACATCCCAGGCTCAACTGTCATAGCACAACATACCGCTGCTCCTCTGAGATTTGCCTCTGTGAAAAGCACACACAAAGGCTTGCATACTCCTCAGTTGAGTTTTATTGGAGGTGTGAGAGAAGAGACAGTTGTCAAGGCCATTAGAAATGTATTCACAAACCTTATGTAGGTTCAAATTAATCTGTGTGAGAAGTCACACTGTGACGTCAATAGACTGTCTATTAATGGAAACATTAGTATTCAGTGTTAGTGTGATGACACTGAGACTTTATTTAACCGCATGACCTCATCATTATACAGCTTCACTGCTATACTTTGTTGTGAAAGACTGAAATAAAAAAAACATGTCACAAATGAGGTACAAGCATCTCACATGGGAGACAATCAGAGTTCAGTGGCTGCTCAGAACATTTTTGATGTGACAGCATTGGAAATATTGCTGGCATCAAAGCTACAAATTTTGGGGCAAAGTCTTCCTAATGATGAATTGCAGCATTATTATGTTCCTACATATCTCATGGCTGATACATTTGTGGACACTAAAACTGAACAGAATTCCGTGTGACATAAAAATGGGTCTATTAGTGTCAGTCTAAACAACAGTTTCACAAAGATGCATCCATTTCCATTTGGTTTGTGATTCAAAGAACTATAATTTCATCTGAAATCCAGATGAGAATCTTCAGAGACCCGTTAGCTGCAAGTTTTGTAGAAGAAAGATGCACTAGGAATGTGACTTTGAAGTAGCCCATCGGCCCCTGCAGTGAAAAACACTGGCATTTTTTTTGACATTTACACTCTCCATGAGGGGTTTGAAAAGTTAGCATGTAATAAGTTAGCTTACATCTGACAGAAACAAGAATCGAATCTCAGGGAAAAACTCAGAGAATTGCCTTGCCAAACCTTTCTTCTATGATTTATGAATGGAGATGGAAGGTCCAGAAGGGGATACCCTCAGAGTGCACCCAGAAATATTCCCATTTTTGGATGTGCAGTGAATGTTTTCAAACTTTCAATGTGAAATGAAATAATTAAAGACAACATGTCTGAAGTCTCCATTCTGAAAGGAGTTGAAACTTTTATGAGCACCATCCAGTTTTTTGAAGCCTGACGTAGGAAGCTGAGCCTTCTCTGTGGCACACTTTTCAGATGTTATAAATAAAATATGACATTCACATGGGTGTGCTTAAGCAACAAAAAGAAATGCTGTCTGGGTTGTTCTACAATGATATCAAACAGATCTTTTGTGAAAAGGAGAAAAAAGCCACACAAACAAAATCATTGTCACTTTCAAAGTATGTAGCTCTTGATTAAAGTGTCTGAGTATACTGCCCTGATGTAAAGAAATCAATCAAAAGTGAAGCATCTTAAGGTTGCGATTTCATTATTTTTGAAAATTAGAGCCTTAATGATGGTTTAATTGCATTGTGGTGCAGTCAGAAATGATTCATTTGTTTGTTAGATTCCAGGCATATGGGGGTTTTGATTAAGTCATTTAAAGGCAGGTAAGACATTAATTCTGCTCATAAAAGTATCAGTGACAGCAGCTGTCAAACACTGTAAGTCATGACAGACAATTTGAAGCTAATTCAGTGCTGTGTCAAGATCAGATTACAAACTCAAGGTGAGTTTGCTAGTGTGTGTGTGTGTGTGTGTGAATATGCTTGTCTAGTCTGGTCTAACACAAGCATGGGTAGCATCAATAGGACTGAATCATCTTTATAATTACCTACATTACATTCATATGTGATAGTGATTGGTTTGTTTAATTAGCATGAACCAGCCTGTCATCCTGCATGGTCACGGCCATGTGCAGGGTCAATTTATGCAGAAATGAAGTTGATACAGAAAATGTATGCATTAACAAAAATGTTTAAAACATATCTGGTTCATGTTCTGAGCTAGACAGTATATTGATATTCCACTAATTTGCAACAAATTTTGCAATTTGTAATGCCACCTGAATTGGGTTTATTTTTTGGCATTTCTCTTCGGATGGCAGATGTGGGTCGGTCCACCACTGTATGGTCCCGACATGACCAAACTGTGTGTCCAAACTTTTGACTGGTACTGTATCCCAAAAAATTTTGATAATTATTGATGTGCTGTTCTTAACATCAGCCTATGTGGTCCAGGTTATCCAGGCACTGGTTGTATCCCATCTTGACTATTGCCCTGCTGTGTGGTCGAGTGCAGCAAAGAAGTAAGTCCAGTACCTTACATATGCATAAATGCCTATGATGGCTCATGGTAGAACAAAGATTGCTGGCTAGTCTTATTTTATTTTTTTATCTGTGTCAACAAAAAACCTGTTTGTACAAATTAATTCATTACACTAGTAATGGACATAACTATTCTACCGGGCAGGTGGTACTGGAGAATTTTACAGTGCCTATGCCTAAATCTTATGCAATGAAGAAAACAGTTATGTATATAGCTATGGCAATATGGAACTCCTTACCTCCCACAATCATAGAAATTAAGGGCAGAATACATTTTAAAGAACAGCTGAAATTCCATCTTAGCTAAACAACTAAACTAAACTAAACTAAACTATAAAATAACACATATGGAATCATGTAGTTAACAAAAAGTGTTAAACAAACCTGTCTTGATGACAGCTTTGCACACTCTTCACACTCTCTCAACCAGCTTCATGAGGTAGTCCCATGAAATGCTTTTCCAAAGGTCTTGAAGGAGTTCCCACATATGCTGTGCACTTGTTGGCTGCTTTTTCTTCACTCTGAAGTCCAATTCATCCCAAACCATCTCAGTTGGGTTTAGGTCGGGTGATTGTGGAGGCCAGGTCATCTGATGCAGCATTCCATCACTCTCCGTCTTGGTCAAATAATCCTTACATAGCCTGGAGGTGTGTTTTGGGTCATTGTACTGTTGAAAACAAATGATGGTCCCACTAAGCACAAACCAGATAGGGTGGCGTGTCGCTGCAGAGTGCTGTGGTAGCTATGCTGGTTAAGTGTGCCTTGAATTTTGAATAAATCGCCAACAGTGTCACCATAAAAGCATCCCTACACCATCACACCTCCTCTTGCATCCTTCACAGTGGGAACCACACATGCAGATAGTCTCCATTCACCTCTGTGTCTCACAAACCAAAAATCTCAAAGCACAGATTTCCACTAGTTTCACTTCTTATTGGTCTCCCTCAGTAGTAGTAGTCTTTGCAGCAATTCGACCACGAAGGCCTGATTCATGCAGTCTCCTTCAAACAGATGATGCTGAGATGTGTCTGCTACTTGAACTCTGGGAAGCATTGATTTGAGCTCTAATCTGAGGTGCCGTTAATTGGCGATTTCTGAGGATGGTAACTCTAATGAACTTATCCTCTGCAGCAGAGGTCACTCTTGGTCTTCCTTTCCTGGGGCAACCCTCAACCCTGATGAGAGCCAGTTTCATCAGCGTTTGATGGTTTTTGTGACTGCAATTGAAGAAACTTTCAAAGTTCTAC
This sequence comes from Thunnus maccoyii, assembly GCF_910596095.1. Lineage (NCBI taxonomy): Eukaryota > Metazoa > Chordata > Actinopteri > Scombriformes > Scombridae > Thunnus > Thunnus maccoyii. Next base: position 13,561,530 of record NC_056546.1, on the reverse strand, counting down.
AATTTGACTGTAGATATCTGAAATGGGAGTTTTTCATAGTAAGAATTCTATTGCAGATTTCAGAATGTTCATTCTATATATCAAAAATGTAATTGTGGATATCTGAAATTGAAAGCCCAATACACAGGAATGGCAAAAGTGACGTCATTTGTCCTAGGAAGAATGTCATTGTGGATATCTGAAATGTTCATTTTGACTAGGTAGAATTGAATCATGGATATCTGCAATATATAACCAGTCTACCTGTTAAATGTAAAAAAAAAAGAGCTTGCTATGGGCTCTCCTTCCAGTCTTTGCCAGATCGTTCCATCACCCATAGTGGTAGTCAGATGCTCAGGCCAATTTTCTAGTGTATTTTGTCTCCCTGTGCTACAAAACTCCTCCTTGTGTGCCAGCCAGCTTGCTCTGTTCAACAGTCATCTGCCTGCCTGCCAAGACTCCTCTACAGCCACGCACACTACCCAGTCCTCCATCTACCTGCTCACTGCTCTGCTCCCCTCCAATCACCTGTCTGCCTGCCCACTCTCCACCGCCATCTCAAGCTCTCCACTCCTGCCCGCTCAGCCACAGGTTGACTCACTCCCTGCTGCTCCGCTCAGCTCATCTGGCCCTCAGTCCCCAGTGCTCTTCTGCCTCTCACACCCACCACCTTCCTTCATTCATATCGATAGATCTAAGTTGTGCAATAAACCTTTTTAAACTTCTTCCCTGTCTCAGTGTGCTGCGTTTGGGCGAGATATTGCCAATAGTGTGCAAAGCTGTCATCAAAGCAAACAATGGCTACTTTCAGGAATATAAAATATGAAACATATTGTGGTTTGTTTAACACTTTTGTCTTTACTCCATTATTCCGTATGTATTATTTCACAGTTTTGATGTCTTCAGTCTTGTTCTACCATGTAGGAAATAGTAAAAAAAAAAAAAAAAGAATTATAATAAAAACACTGAATGACTAGGATCCAAACTTTTGACTGGTACAGTATTTGGTAAAACAAATTGGTGGCATACATTTCTAGGAGACAGGGAAAATGGAGGCAACCTTTTGTGCTGATTTCATGTACCTATCCATGTGATCGACTTATGTGATGATTATCTCCATGAGAAGAGAGCATTGTTTTGGTGATACTAGAGTACATTGTGAAGAGTGCAGTGTTTCTTTTGGCCTCTTTTGGGATTTTATTCACCTTTAACCTATTGAGCTGTGATGTGTGTGAGCACCACTGGGGATTGTACTGTATGCGTGTAATTTTTTGATTGTCTCTAAGGAGCAAGGAGGGGACCCGCCTCGTTAAAAATGAATGTATCAGAGGGGAAAAAAAATCAATGGTTACAACAATAGAATATATTTAGTTTGGACCCTGCAGTGACATCAGGGACATCGCAGTCAGCAGCAGTGATATGATGAACTCATTAAAATGATTGAAGTTGGTCTTCAAAGAGCTACAGTTCAAATCCCAGGACAGCATGGCTAACATGAATCAGAGCCAAGATACTGAAGTCATGACCTTAATTCTTTCATTTAACCGTATCCCTCTGTGATAATGACAATGACAACCAAGAGCACCAGGTACCTGGGCTATATTTCATGAGCCAAAAGGCCTTTCATTTCCATCTATTACATTCATTATTGTAAATTATCGGGAAAGATCTCCTCAGGTTTTTATATCTTTCTTTCTCCAGTCAGTATAAAACAAAGGAGAGTGCAGCAAGAGACTATGTATAAAAGCTGTAGTAAATATAAGGTTCAATCCATTTCTACAGTGCCTTTCTAATGCGAGCCATACAAAGTGCTGCATGAGTTGATGAAAAGAAAGACAGGTACACTACAGACAGAGCAGCACACAATGTCAATGAACCCCAGTCTGTAAAAACAGGCTTTCCGATGTTGATTAAAAACAATCCACATTGCCAACTAACTCCTAAGAATTAATGGGAAAAGATCACCACACTTCACTTCAACTTTATGTTTATTATCCTCAGGAACATTTAGGTATGCAGCCAGGCATTTGAAAGATTAAATAATCCATAATCAAAATCATATAATCAGTGTGAACTTTATAAACTTTAAATTTACATTTTGCCTGAAGGATTGGTCAGATGATGAAAAGTCTTGTGATCTCAAAACATATTGACATATTTGCTATGGATACACTAAACTGCACCAAGGCTAAGGAAGATAAAAGATATATTTTAGATTACTGCAAACTTTTTTTTACTGGTGTCTAGACAAGCAAGGATTAGTAATAAACATCATAAAAGTCATAAAAAAAGGCATCAAGAAAAGATACATAAAGTGGTATAAAAAGACACATATAAGTAGGATATTAGAAGAGACAATAGAAGATTTTAAAAAATAAGATACAAATGAACAGTTTAAACGGGACAATAAAAAATACAGTAATTACAGTAGTAGTAATTACAGTTGATTTAATAAAAAGCAGGGGCAAACTGAAAGTTGGATTTAAAAGTTTTGATTTGAAAAAATGAGAGTTGAAGCATAATTTTCTGGGAAGTCTGTCCCTGAAGACCTGAGAGGTCTTTATGGTTCGTAACGTAGCAGCAGATCTGAAATGTATTTTCCACTCAGTGCTTTACAAAACCAATAGCAGTGTTTTTCTAAATCAATTCAAAACTGAGAACTGGAGGGATGTGTTTCACTTTATTGGTGTTAGTGAGAACTCTAGCAGAAGCGTTGTGAAAAAGCTGCAGCTGTCTGATCGACATTTTAGGGAGACCTGTTAAGACACCAGTGACACCTATGCCACCAGTCCATCCTATTAAAGATGAAAGATAAGAGCAAAGACAAATAAATCCTTCTGAGGCATAAGTCCTTTAAATCTTGTACATGGCCACACAGTATGCCTTTGCAATTTAAAAACTGAGCAGTATACAGTTTGTAGTTGAGATGCTGAGATACAATAGCATATAAAAGATCTTATTTTGCTGTTGTTGTCTTGAACTATGACATCGAAAACACAATACGTCGCTAATGTTCCTGAGGACAGAGAGAGTTTTCTGAAAGATGATTTAGCATTGTCTGATAATGCACCCTGACAAATTTATCCACATTGCATTTTAACTCACTCTTTGTGTTTGTTGAACAATACCTCAGAATACATTCTGCCACAGATATAATAACCTTATGTCCAGCTCTTTATCAAGTATGAAAAAGCAATCTGTTACATAGTGGAAAATTCAGCTGCATCAACAATTGCTTTGTGAATAATGAAAACCTCCAGAATATTGATACTGAAGGGTTTCACACATGGTTTAACTGTCTTTTCAATGTAAGACAAAATGATTAAGCCTATTCTCTCATTTCCTCTTGAGTGTGTACAACACTGTGTTTTCAGAGATGAATTGTATCTTGGATCCGAAACTGTCAGCTGTGGCCAAAGTTAAGTGAAGTTTGAAGTCAGGAGACTGTTTGCTCCACTCTGCATTGATGGTCATATTTTCTACCCTAAAAAGTATGTGACACCCTCTCTGCTTTCATCTTTAAAGTTTAAAGTTGACAAGTCAGACTGAATTTGATTACGGTGGCCCAGCACCTCCTCTCCACCGGTGCAGCTTTTGTTGGTCAGAACATAAAAACCCAGTGGAAGTGAACACTGAATTGCCTCAAAATGACTCACCCGGTGTTGCAACCTGGTGTCAGACTCCACTTTGATGGAGGGTCCACAAAGAAAGATGCAAGTAATCATGGTTTTTAGCCACCCTTGTGGCATGGCTGTAGGGGTTGTAATGTCGGTATGCTGGTCAGTCTATCACTTTGGTCCAGACTGAACTATTTAATGGAAAGCCATAAAATTTTTTACCAGGTATTCATGGTCCCCAGAAGATGCATCCTAATTACTTTGGTGATCCCATGACTTTTCCTTTAGTGCCACGATAATAATAGGTTGATATTTTTGGTTTTTAATTAAATGTCTCAGCAACTGTTGAATGGATTGCCATGAAATTTGATACAGACTTTCATGTCCCCCTCAGGATGAATTATAACTTTCTCCAACTTTACATCCAGAGCTATCATCAGATCAAAGATTACTTTGGTTTATGGCCATATATCTACTAAACAAATTCCCATCAGCCTCATCCGTACACTGTGTTTAGTGCTAATTAGCAAATGTTAAACATTATGTCAGCATTGTCATTGTGAGCATGTTAGCCTGCTGACAATTTAGCACAAAGCATCACCATGTCTAAGTATAGCCTCACAGAGCTGCTAGCATGGATTTTTAATCTTTTTAAATCAGAACCACAGAAGGGGAGTTGATTCAACCTTACATCCAAAAGACTTCATATTTTTTTAACAGTAGTCCTCACTTAACAGACCCAGTGCTGAAAAGTGTTGCCATAATCATACTTCTAAAACAAAACATGGCAGATTACATTAGCCATTTATGTCTGTGCCCCCCTCACTAAATGCAGCCCAGAGCTGAATGGTTCTGCTACAGTGACATTATGTCGTCCTGCACTGTTAAAAGCCTGGAAGTACTCACTGATCATTAAATCAAGGGCCACCCAGGGATCAAGTTCAGGTGCAAGCTGAACATGTTCTGCTGACGCACACGTGTAGATTAATAGTCTGAACAGTCTCCCCAAGGATCTTGGGGAGAAAATAACCAAGAGACAAAGTTTTTTAGTAATTGCTTCTGCAGTTACATCTCATCTAAGAAGGAGAGATATGTTTATTCAAAGCTTAGGTGCTGAGAGGACACTGAAGTCTAAAATATTATTTTTCCATCAGCTGAAACCTCATTGAAAACAGTTTTTGATCTCTCAGATATGAATTCAAATGACCCAACTGTTATGTGAATAACACAGCGTGGTGTTTCAGATCACAAATACTTTTGTTCCTTTGAAAAAGACCAGGAAGATCAAACAAATGATTGAGCTCCCTGGGGACAGTAATAAAAAAAAGGTAACAAATTACACCGTTTCTGAGAAAACATGCTTTACACACCCCAACATTAAATTCTTTCTCAACACTGTTTTACATTAGAAAGTTCTCGTATCACTCTTACAGCCAACTTATATGCCATATCAAAGTATTACAGCTCTCAGAGGAGTGATCATCCACATCATCTCAGTCATTAAAAGTCAGTGAAAGCAACTTTTAATGACACATTCCCTTGTTATTCTACTAGAAATAACTAGAAAATAATTATATTTTAAAAGCCAATGTTAGAGCCACTGACCTAGAAAATATAGAAAGTTTCTCAGCATGTGTTAAACATTTATCTCAAATCAGCTCTCTTATTACCTTCACTAACACTTATGTCTTTGCCTCTTTGTTATTATGTTTGTCTCTTGACCAGACATCCCCAAACGTACAAATGCATTCACATGATATTAGCTGGACAGATAGGCCTTGAGCCAAAGAACAATTGATTGCATTTTGGTAGTGCTCCAGATCGGGGATTTCCACCATTAGGCAGTTATTGTTTTTAATCCATAACTATGAGTTTAAGGGAGATAGAGGCTTGATTCCAAATCCTAAAGGTATGTTTGCAGGGTCGAGGAATCAATTTAACTTATGAATGACGTGATAGGAATGATGTCTATGGGTGTAATTGTTGGCGAGGCTTTGCAGTCTTTAAATCCCTCTCAGTTTTATACTACAAGGTCTAATGCCTCTGTAAGTCTGGGCTTCGGCCAGATTTGGAGAGCTGTAAGACAAGAAAATGATGATTACAGGAGGGGATATGCTTTTAATGCTTTTCATTTTATAATGAAGTTTGCTTTCCTTTCTTTACCCCTGCCTCCTGATTCTTTGCAGAAGTAGTAATTGCCTTACAGGGATTCTGAGGCAGCACAGCACTCAGTGAGACACTGTCTTAGATATCCATCTATGCCTCTGTTCCTGGGGTAATTACGGTTTGGAGTCACCTCAGGAGATATTGTGGCTCCTCAAACTAGCTGGCTTTGTCAATCTGAGGCGCAGTGTAGAGGGTAATATATGTATGAGACTATGTTTGTGTGACTCTGTGTGTGTATGTGCGTGCACTGTGAAGGTAGGGTCCCCATTTAAATGAAGGGAGTTTGAGGGCGGCTCCTGATGTGAGGTAGGTGATGAAATGACGAGCTTTTTTACAGAATTCAGTTAAGCCAAAGTTTTAGAGTTAGGAAAAGTGCCTCATGCTAGAGTTAGGAAAAGTGCCTCTGACTGAGCCTGTCTAAGTCCATTGGTATTGTTTGGGATGACAGAGGCATAATTGTTTAATGAAATAGGGGCTATTTTTGTCTTATTATGGTGCTGCAGAAGGAAATTACACTATCTCTGCCATTAGGCTATCTTGGGTCATTTTAGGAGTGAGTCGTCTACTATTCAAATATTAATGCGATGGTGCTGTTGTCAAGCAAATTACCTGGAACACACAGGTAATGAATCCCATGAGTGAATAGCTTTTTTTCTCTTTCTACAAATATTGCGGGAGAACCCTGGCTAAACATAATATACGCAGGAAAAATGATAGAAAACGAAGGCTGAGAATTATGCCATCAGTTATGATAAAATCAATAAAGAACTAAATCTATCCATAATTAAGGACAAAGTGCATCCCAGTTGGCTCCATCACAACCACAACAACAGTTAATTGCTTTGTGCCTGAGACAGCCTTTTCAAGTACATGGGAATTTGGTCTGACAGCACGCTATCCTTCTTCCAGCACAGAGTGAAACTCCAGTCGGGCTTTGCTTTTTAGATCAGAGGCGTTCTTCTTTTACTCTGTGGTGAGCAGGGCAGCCACTGAACTCTTAGGGGGTGGAGGGAGCCAAGAGCAGTCCAGCCAGTCAATGAGAGGAATCTGATTAACATTTTTATCCTATCTGTGTGTTTCAGTACAGATGCCATCCAAGGAACTGGCGGTGTGTAAATGACCAGAGCGACATCAAACATTTTGGCAAGTGCTTTAAATGACAAGAGTGCAACACAAGAATGACATGCTGCAAAGACTCTTGAATACAAAGGCCGTAGCAATGTAGCCCCGAGAGAGAAGCCTTGATTTATTTACAAACTGCTGGGCTCCATGCTAAGTAACAGCAGCAGAGGCAAACACTGCTGGTGCATGCTTGTATTGTTGCCAAAGTGAAAGAAGCTCAAGAAAGAACCAGAACCCTCATCTCCAATGTTTCTTCCTGATAAGAGGCACCTCATTTGTCCCACACTATATCTGTCAAAACCATCAACTATCAGATGATCATCCTCCCACTGCAAGATTAAGGTGATACGCTACACAAATCAGCTTTTCAGTAGTGTGTGTGATTGGTTTCACGTTCTGACGTGCTGCTCAGGTTTGATGCCAGTGCTTCTGACAAGTCGCAGTCGCTAGTACAAATGCTTTCCTCTTTAAAATTCTTGCTGAAAATCCTCTTGACTTGCATGGCTTTTTTGACTCCTTTAGTTTCATAGCCTGTTAAAAGACTATCACATCGCATTTTGTCGTCAGTGCTGAATACCTCATTGAAACGCTACTTATTCCACTTTCCTCTGTTTTTTGCTTATTGCACTGAGCAAATGACATTAGAACTATTACTGGAAAATAATTTCAGTCTGGTCTTAATTAGCCCTCAAAGAGTTTTCTCATTAATTTCATCCATGCATTTCAAGGTTTCATGGAGCTTATATAACCCCTACTTTATGTCAGATGAAACTGCAGCGGAGTTATTTTGTCATTTTTGTCATATCTGTTACATCAACATACCTGACATATTCCCTTATTTGCTGCATGATGTCTTCTTGTAGCCAATTTTTGTGATCATGTCACCACTTTTCTCTGTGACCTTAAGAAGATCCTTCATGTATTGAGCCGATGTTTAGACTTAAAAACTCATTAATCTGATATTTAAAGGTTACTGGGGCTAAATAAAAGCTATTTTCAGGTGTTACAGTTGCTATGAAAACAAGTCTTTAATATTGAATTAAAAGGTGTTTTTGTATGAAGACTTTTTCTCTGCATAGTACAGTTGAAGGCTCGACTTCTCTAACATGTATCATTACATTAAACATCTGAATTACTTGATATAACAGTCTGTCAGTTCATGCTACGTTTGAATACACAACATTGCTAGTGATTATGGGTCAGTTTTTTTTAATTTCCTGAATTTAAATCAATTGAAGAGTCCTGATCAAATAGAATCAAGTCATGGAAATAACTTGAAATTTGTACCTGTGGTTCCACTATCCCCTGCATGTCAACACCACAGAGTATCTGACAAATGCTCTTCATGGACACAAATGCTTGTTTTGCCCAAATCTGAAGGCACGGAAGCTCAGGCCCCACAGCTGCCAGCCACAGAGTGACATTCTTTGCCTCCACTGCCCTGAGCTTCTTATTTTCTTGATTTTCCAGATAGTTGGTTCAGCCTGTCCAAAAATGAAATAAGAAAGAGAGCCAGAGAGAGAGAGAGAGAGAGAGAGAGAGAGAGAGAGAGAGAGAGAGAGAGAGAGAGAGAAAGAGAGCACAGAAGTGTTTGTGACATGAGGAGGAGAAGTGACATCTTTTACTGTCATTATGTTTGCCGAGTCCTCACTAGATGGCAGTGTAGTGTAGGAATATTGTTTGACAATCATATCATAAATTTTCTCAGTCCTATCTGTGTGTGTGTGTGTGTGTGTGTGTGTGTGTGTGTGTGTGTGTGTGTGTGTGCGTGCGTGCGTGTGTGCGTGCGTGCGTGTGTGCGTTCGTGTGTGCGTGCGTGCGTGTGTGTGTTGATAGGTATATGGTATAAGAAAGGCAATAACTCCTCAAAGTTATGGCACTATGGAGGAAGTTTTTGAGGCCTCACCATATGGATGTTTATTTTAATAACTTGTCTTCATTGGACCGTGACCTTTGACCTCACTGGGTGAACTCTTTGACTGAGCTCTTTGACCAGGGACGTCCTGTGGGTGTGGTTCCACGATTGCAGAAAGCTCAGGAAATGAATGTTTTATCAGTCTGTGCAAAGACAACAACAACAACAGCATAGTGGGTGGGAAAAAGAGAAATGTCTAAATTTAACTCATCAGCTGCTGCCAACTCAAATAAAATCATCTGCGGACAGTTTCCTGTTGGTTTCCCTTCCAAAGCAGATTGGGATTTTCATTAAATGGATACTATCATTTCATGAGAACATAAATTTTACAGCTATCACAGAAATCACAACAAATTCTTATCCACACTACGAGCTGGAATCTGCATTAACATATTTCACACTCTTGGTGGTTCTTGTTGTCAGTGCAAGACAAATTGCACCCAGATCCACTTATAATGGGCATGCAAGCTTTGCTGTCTACAACATATACTGTTTCGTCATTTATCACCACAGTGCATTTGTTTCTATACTCTATCAAAATGGCAACTCACCACCTAATGCGTGTAATTATCGTTTCTACATTCTCCAAAGCAATAGCATGCACTCTTCAGACGCTTGATGTATTCAGGTGGCGCAGTAAAGAGGGAGAGCAGTATATCCTACTCATTCACTGTAAGAGAGTATGTGGGAGGAGGTGATAGCGGGCAAGCATTCACTGTGTGCAATGTCCTCCTCGACAGCAAAATTTAGAACATGAGCCATACTCAATATGCAGAGGAAAAATATGCCTCACAGAGCTATTGGCAGGAGATTGCTGCAGTTTTCCTCCATTTATAGTTAGATACAGAAGTAGCAAGTCATTTCTGCTCAATAAAACCTTGGTTATTATCTTCAAAGGATCCAGCAGTTATGGAAGTGCTTTAAAATCACATGTGATTTAGGGAAATTAGCCAGAATCACAGAAGAAGGGACACATTATATCCATATATATATATATATATGTATATAATAAAATATTGGGGGTGGAAGCTTGTCCCTCCCATTTTTTCAGTCCAGTCCAGTCCCATCTGCAAGCTTGGTCTTCAGAACCTCCTCTGACAAGTTTCCCTTGCTTTCCTGTGAGAATAGGCAGCCGCTGTCACAGAGGAGCCGAGGGAGTTTAGGAGATCAGAGGCAAAGCAGCAGTTGCCTCTCTTCAGGGAAAAACCAGATGACCCTCTTCAAAGTGATAATGTAAACAGCTATCTAGCAACTAGTGAGACTGTGGGAGTTTGAATCAAAACGTGAAGAATTCTCCTGCAGGATAAGTGTGAAACCCACCAACACTGTAAGTTGTATTCTTTTTTTTTACCTTTTTATCTGTTAAATCAGGCATACGCTTGATCTCAGATAAAAGCAAATAAATTATGTGGCATGGTGCAATTTTGTGATCTGTGGGCTTTGAAGCTTTTGGAGAGTAAAGGTTATATTTAGTATTCTGATAGCAGATATAGGACACTTAATGATCCATGAGAATGGAATTTCTTTGCAACATACTCTGATATGTGTTTTTTATGAAACAGTTTTCTTTGTAAGTATATATAATATCAAGAAATTGTGTATATGGTTACTGTGTGCATTATTTCTTTAATAGATATAACATTATAGTAGATCATTGCTTAACTGGCCTGCCTGCAGCTGCGCCGTCAACTCCAGCTGCAGAGGCTTCTAACAGCTGCTTTCTATTAATGTCAACCTCTAGAAACATTACTCTGAACAAGCATTTGTTGACTTTAGATGTGGGGTTGGGGCGGCACAGGATTTCATAATATGTGTGCCTGGTGATGTGAGTTATAGACAGCCATAAAACAGAAAAGGCAGGTCATGACCCAAACCCTTTCACCCATGCAATAGATTGTTCCTGTTTCAGTTCACACTTTTACACAGTTTTCATTTTGTGAATTTTATGTTAGATTAAGTTTTACCATCAGTCGGTCATCACGTCCTCGCTGAATGAATGTCATAATAAATGGCATTCTTTTATTGCACTCAATAAAATCCCAAAAGCTGAATTTGGATTTTTTTTTATGTTTGTAGTAAATGTCAGCTTTTAGCATAAACGTGAGTGGTTTATCACCACTTCATTTTCCCACAGTCTTGATTTGAATGTGACAACATACCAGGGATTTGTTAGCCAGACCGCTACCTCAGCCTCAGTTAAAGTGAACCTCACACTAACCACTAGATATCCAGCATGGAGGCCATCCAAAATCAACAACAGTAGGGACCACAGCCAATTCCTCCACTTAGGTAAACAAAGTCTGTCTCTTTCAACACCACTGCAATGTGTGTGTATGTGTATGATTACGTGTGTATGTGTGTGTGTGTGCTGATGCGGTACTACACTCGAAAGCTGTGAAGGCACCACTCCAACTGTAACAATGTAAATTGTTTCAGGTTCAAAGTGTGCTGTGTTGTTGCCACCCACCCTGCTGTGGGAGTGTAGCGGGACCATTTTTAGCAAGTTGTGATGAGATATATTCTGTGTGAAGTTGTCAAAACAATGGCATTGTTTTGTAGCAAAAATAAAAAAAAAACTTCTCTTTTCCCTCCAACCTTCACCATCAGGTTGTTGTAAAAGCTTCAAGAGCAAGTTTGGTTTAATGCAAATGTGCATTTTAATATACAGTATTCCTGGAAAACCGGAATAGTGTAGGGAAGGTCTTGTTTTCAGTTGAGCAGATGCAGCTACATCCGTCTGTGTTCAGTAACCTTTCTTGTGTTTTGGAGATGGACCGTTCACAGGAGTTTAGCAGTGTTGGTATTTTCTCTGATCAGTCATACAAACGGTGCAAAGACTAGCGAGCAACTGACCAGAAATATATCAATTCAGTTCTATCGTCTGCAGACAGGTAAAAGTCCCAAAGACAACAGGGTCAAGAACATTTACTCTCTGTGAATGTTTAGAGTGTCGAAGGGATAAATGTGAAATGTGATCCATGATCAAATCCAGATTTTTGGGGTCTAGAAAATGTGCAGCTGTTTGGGGATGAAAAATGCTGAAACTGCTTCAAAATATTTAAATATTTTGACATTTTTAATAGCATTACACAGAATTAAACAAAAATTAAGCTTCCCAGTGGTCACTGTGACGTTATCTATCTTGATCTCAACAGTTTCACACAATTTAGCTTGTACTCAGAGTTAAGGGTGACTGAGTTTATTAAAAAAGGGGCCCCTCGGTGGCTAAAGTATAATTACCAGAGATGGATATCTGGGAGGGCTGGCTAAACTCTGAAAGGGTTATGGCCAATATTTCATAGATGTCTGTAGTTGGAGGGGAAACAGTGGTGATTTCAATCTCTACACAGAATGGCTTTGGCTAATTAGGAAATACAATGACCTTTTACCTTGTGCTCCAATTACAAGACAGAACAATCAGTCAAGGAGGCAGAGTAACCGGTGTTATATTCTCTTATGAGAACATAAGTTCTCATTGTACTTCCATGAACTGCTAGACTTGGTTTTCCTTTTCATGCACTGTGCAGATACCACCCTCTTGTCTGCAAAAGTGGATGTTTTCTGGCACCCGTTCACTCTGCTTCCACTCCGTTCAATCCTGATCTTGCCTCAGACAAGAGACACCACAAGCATTGGTTACCATGGCAACCCTGCTGGTACAGACAAAGTTGTTTTGTTTTTTGTTTTTTTTGCTGCTAATTAATCATCATAAAAATGTAAATCTTCAGCTCTGAATGTTACCAGTACTTTCAGCCTTGTCTCAATAAATCTTTTTTGATCTTTTTTGAAGAGGTAATATTTTGCAATGTTCCCAGTAAAAACAGTTGAAAGCAGCCTGTATTTTTTGCCCGGCAGTACTGTGTGGTGACATTTGTGGTGCCTGAGAATACAGGCTGAATTTAGACCATCGTCTTCCCTCATGTCAGCTTGAACAGCAGATGGGAAATTCTGCAGATTCCAGAGAAGGAGACAGACTGTTTCGCAACACATCCTCATAATTAAACGACCAAATAGGTCAATTGTACCACACACTCCAGAGCGACCCATAGGAGCGTTTTCTAATATGCCGCCACGCACTCAGAGCAACCCATAGGAGCGTTTTCTAATATGCCGCCATGCACTCCAGAACGACCCATAGGAGGGTTTTCTAATATGCCACCATGCACTCAGAACGACCCATAGGAGTTTTCTAATATACTGCCTCTGTTGGCAGCTTTCCAAAACAGTTACAAATCCCTTTTAAAAAATAATTGTTTTTTATGGTGTGACAACGCTGTGGTTAAGATCTGGTTTGGCCCAAAAATCACTTGGTTAGGGTCAGGGAAAGATCATGGTTTGGATTAAAATGATCACTTGAAATTTAGTGTGGGTTAAAGTTATTACCTCCTTAAAGTTAGGCAATCTTCTTCATCATGGCAACAGTAAACACCACAACAATTTTTTTAAAAGACTGTCCCAACTCATGGTTGGAAACGGGAAATGAACAGCTGTCTCCTGCAGCTAAGTCCACTTTTTGCCGCCATGGCATCAGTAAGACCATGAAAAGTGTAGTTACAGTTTTTAAAAAATTTTCCCATCTTGTGGTTGGAAACAGGAAGCGAACAGCGATCTCCTGCGGCTAAGACCACTTTTTGCCATCTATCTAACCATCCACTGAACCTGCCACCTCTGAATAGAAATTAGTCACCGAATATGGACGTCATTTGAATTGCGTCATTTCTCCAGGTCATAATTACTACAGCCGCCAGATGGCTTCTGTCACTCAAACGTAACTATACGCCATTTTTGGCTACTGAATTTATGACCTATACTGTCGTTTTTCTTGGGAGGACAGGCTGGATTAAACACCTGACTTTAAAATGGGAGTCATTAAGTGTAATAATAAGCAACGAACCAGAATACCATCACCTAAAACCTTTGATGTCATCCAGTTATTGCAATACAAATAATCGCTGATCATGTCTTGAAATTACTATTAATGGCCTGAGAATAAAACAGCCCAGAATTATGGGAAAAATGAGGCATGAAAAATAATGAAATGCTAGTCTGGTTTTGCACAGAGCTTCCCAAAAACAACACTTGGTTAAGGCTCTATAAACAGAATTGTGTGATTTTGTCTGCATGCAACATTTTATGTACCATCCAAATAAATATTACAGATTAACAGATAGATTTTATTAATACTGCTGTAGTGCCAGATGTCTTTCAAAGTTCATCCACAGCACGGTAATGCTTTCTGCTGATGTCTTTCTCATAGGTTTAACCATGGATGGATTACTTAACGGGCTTTCCGGGTACAGGCCCAGAGCCACCCCTGAGCTTGATTCTCTGCTTGAACTGAAACTTTCTTGTTGGAAAGTCGCAGAGCTCAGTTAAAAGTGTATGTCCTGATTGTGTTTTTTTGTGCTCCTGATCCGTAGAGTCTTCTAATATTGAGTTCCTGCCAACCAAATCCAATCTAATATTTCTTTTTATTCTTTCCTTCATCACACAAATGCACAACGTACTAAGGCAGCAGTAACATTTCATTAAAATGAAGCAAAATTAGTAAAGCAATTTAAATCACATAGGCAGAATAGCTCTGCTTTAAGAAACTAAAACCTGCATCTCAGGCTTTCTTTGATGGTTTCCCATAATATTTTGTATAATGTGCTGTAGTATTTAGTATAATATCTGTGCAGAATGACAGTGTGGAACTAACAGCAGTACCTTATGTCACTGAAAGAGACAAAATGACTTTATGGGTTTTATGTGGATTTACTCTGGTTAGATACAAGGAGCACCCACACACTGAATCACAGCTCCTTTTTCTTTATTTGTGACATTTCAACCATCTTCCTCAGGCAAATACCCACAGGAAGGAAACAAGGCATATATATATATAAATATATATATATATAGTCAAATGACCAATGACACTACAATCTAATCACATTCACATGTGTCAAGATAGCATCATCATAAGAAAAATAAAATCATTAATATGACAGGTCATACAAATATGAGAGAAAGTCTCAATGCTAATTGTGAGCAAATTTTCAGTCACAACAAATGTTTACACACATTTCATATAAACAGTAGTAATAGGGTGGGTGTCATAGATTTACTCTGGTTCACACAATGGTTCTTCATCTAGCACAATACGTTGACAACTCTCGCCTTCTCTTCTCCAAATCTTTCTGAAGAGTCAGCTTAGATTTTTTATCTCTTGTCATAGTTTGAAGTCTCCCATTTCTTTCTTTGGGTCTGCTCTTCTCAAAGAAGTGCAGTTTGTTGTTGTCAGTGTTTTTCCTTCTCAGTTGTCTTTTGTTTTTCAGTTTCCATCGCAGAGTTGGTGGTTATCAGCCATGTTAAGCTTGCTTTCTACTTTGTGTTGATATACCAGAACGGTTGTTGGAAACAGGAGAATCTCTCAACCCATGGCGAGTAAAATGAAAAGAAGAACTGATAAAGTAGACTTACCATGTTACAGTTGAGGGCAGGTCTTCCCTATGACCTTACTACGACCATGAAAAAAAAGCTCTGAGATTCCTATGAACATGATGGTTCAGCTTGTGTAATCGTTGTCATGCATTTATTTCTTTTGGGTTTCCAAAATTTCAGTTACTACATCAATATGTAGATCTTTCTATGGTGTAGTCTCCTGAATTTATCCCATATCCTGGATTCATCAGAACCTCCTGCACACCAATCACAGGACTATACCACAGACATTGTACCCATTGCAGATCTCTCCCACCTCCTACGGACTGTTCACCTGCCTGCCGTCTGGCAGAAGGTACTGGAACAACCAGGCCACGACTCCCA